>NC_133326.1:744893374-745252021 GCF_042186555.1 Aquarana catesbeiana | reverse complement strand
AACATTCCGGGGGATGTAAACTTTTTATCATCAGGTCCATTTGGGTGATTTTTGTTATTATGATTTAAAAAGGATCCAAAAAATGATGTGATAATAAATGGCTTCACGTGATCGCTATCCTTAATAGAAGACAGTTTTTTGGCACGATTGTCATATCTTCAATATTAATGCCACAATTTCTGCCGGGGTATGCAAACTTTCGAACGTGTGTGTGTGTGTGTATATATATATTCTCCACTCACACACACAATATAGACACACCCAGAGTAATATCACCCCTGAGGGGCGCTAACGATCATTATTTACAGTGACCACAGGGGGGCGCTCACTCTACACTCCCACCATTCAATGAATACAAGGTGTTCCCTGATTGGACGAGTTGGAGAGGCGGGGCAGTGAGGTGTCAGTCATGTTTCATTGAATGGCGGTGGTACGTGAGCGCCCCCCTGTGGTCAATGACTCCTCACATGGCGGCAATCACTATAAATATATGAAGACGCCGTGCCAAGCTGGACCAATGTGAGGGTACCTGGGAGGGGCCACACTGCCCACCTCACCCCAATACCTCTAATGTTACTATAGAGAGAAGCAGAAATCCCCAATATAGAGACAATCTTACCCACAATCCTCTTCCCGTATTTCACCAGAACTTCCTCCACCACCAATCCGAACTCTTCCAGAGCGCCAACAGCCTGAAACCAGGAAAAATACTCTACTCACCGGGCTCCGCCCACAATACCACCACCAGGCTCCACCCATAATACCACCACCACCAGGCTCCACCCACAATACCACCACCACCGGGCTCCGCCCACAATACCACCACCAGGCTCCACCCACAATACCACCACCGGCTCCACCCACAATGCCACCCCTGGGTTCCGCCCACAATGCCACCACCAACGGGCTCTGCCCACAATACCACACCACCAGGCTCCACCCATAATACCACCCCTGGGTTCCGCCCACAATGCCACCACCCCTGGGTTCCGCCCACAATGCCACCACCACCAGGCTCCACCCACAATGCCACCACCACCAGGCTCCACCCACAATACCACCACCGGGCTCCACCCACAATACCACCACCGGCTCCACCACAATACCACCACCACCAGGCTCCACCCACAATACCACCACCGGGCTCCACCCACAATGCCACCCCTGGGTTCCGCCCACAATGCCACCACCAACGGGCTCTGCCCACAATGCCACCACCAGGCTCCACCCACAATGCCACCACCCCTGGGTTCCGCCCACAATGCCACCACCCCTGGGTTCCGCCCACAATGCCACCACCCCTGGGTTCCGCCCACAATGCCACCACCCCTGGGTTCCGCCCACAATGCCACCACCACCGGGCTCCACCCACAATAACACCACCACCAGGCTCCACCCACAATACCACCACCACCAGGCTCCACCCACAATACCACCACCACAGGCTCCACCCACAATACCACCACCACCGGGCTCCACCCACATACCACCACCACCAGGCTCCACCCAACAATACCACCAGGCTCCACCCACAATACCACCCCTGGGTTCCGCCCCCAATGCCACCACCCCTGGGTTGCACCCACAATGCCACCACCACCGGGGTTCTGCCCACATTACTATCGCCATGCCCCACCCCTAATACTATCATTGTGCTCTGCCCACATTGCTACCGCCATGCCCCACCCCCTAATGCTACAATGCTCCACCCCTAATACACAATGCTATTGCCATGCCCCACCCCCTAATACTAATGCCATGCTCCACCCCCTAATACTATTGCCGTTTCTCCGCCCACATTACTACCACCATGCTCTGCCTACCATGCTAACGCTGTGCTCCACCCACATTTACTACCGCCAAGCTCACCCCTAATACTAACACCCTCCCAGTTCACTGACCCTCCCACACTTACCAGTCCTGCACTCTTCTCCATCTCTGGATGGACGTGTCCTTTAAGGGTGAGTCCCGTTCCCAGACCGGCCCTCCTACAGGGAGACAATGGGGCAAATAATATGACTGACAGCAAGCCCAACCCCCCCAATATATTACTTCCCCCTCCCCACCTTTTGGCTCTCCGCACCCCCTCCCTCAGCAGTAGTTGGGGGTCACTCAGTGGATTGGCGACGGCCTTCTGGAGAGATTTCAGCTCCTTTCCAGCGCTCTGTGGAGGAATGAAGGGTGAGAGGTTAATGGCGGCACGGTGTGGGGGAGGGGGATGGAGAGGTGGATAGAGGGGAGGCAGTTATTAGGGGGGGGGATGGAGAGGGCGAGGGGAAGGGGGGGGGCAGTTATGGGGGGGGGAGATGGAGAGGGTGAGGGGAAGGGGAGGTGGAGGGGGAGAAGGGAAGAGGTGAGGGGGGTGGCGAGGGGGAAGGGGGATGGAGAGGGGAAGGGGGGAATGGAGGGGAAGAGGGGGGGCAGTTATGGGGGGGAGATGGAGAGGGCGAGGGGAGGGAGGGGGAGAAGGGGATGGAGAGGGCGAGGTGGGGAAGTTATGGGGGGGATGGAGAGGGCGAGGGGAAGGGGGGGATGGAGGGGGAGAAGGGGGGGAAGGAGATGGAGAGGGCGAGGGGGGAAGTGGTGAGGGGGGGGATGGCGAGGGGGAAGGGGGATGGAGAGGGTGAGGGGAAGGGGGGGGACGGAGGGGGAGAGGGGGGCAGGAGATGGAGAGGGGGAAGTGGTGAGGGGGAAGGGGTGAGGTGGGGAAGTTATGAGGAAGGGGGGGGGGACAAGGTACCTGCAGTCCATTGAGGGCAACAAACAGCCTGAGGATGTCATTAGTTCCTTCAAAGATTCGGAAAATGCGCAAATCGCGGAGAACGCGTTCCACTCCACCGTCCTGGAAGAGGAGAAAAAGATCGGAAAACACAGAAGGACAACCCACCCAATCCCGGGGCCCCCAGAAGCTCCCCCCCCCAGTGTCCATAGGCCGACGCCCCCAGGAGAGGAGGAGCGGAGGGCACGGCGCGCAGTACACACAGCGGAGAGGAGATGGCGCCGGCGCTCACCTTCATGAATCCGGTTCCTCCCAGAATTTGGATACATTCATCGGTCACCCGCCCACGCCGCTTCCTGAGGACAAACAATCGTCACACATTACAGAAGAACAGCCAATCCCGTCCCTCCTTCATACACGGGAGGAATGGGATTGGCTGCGATGGAGTCACATGTTCTATACGGATAGCGATCGCTCCTCACCGAACCAAAGACTTTACTGATGGCGGCTTCTATCTGGAAGTCCTTCGCCCCGGAATCCATGTTTGCGCTGATCATGTACGCCATCGACTGGGGGAGACAAGAGACAGGAAATGATTACCCTACATGGGGGGGAGGGGCAAACTATGAAGAAGAAGAAAGACCCCAAAACATTGCAGAGAGCGGAGTGTGCTACAAGGGGAGGGACAAAACACACAGCGGGGGGGAGGGGACAAAACACAAAGCGGGGGGGAGGGGACAGAACACACGGGGGAGGAGACAGAACACAAAGCGGGGGGGAGGAGACAGAACACACAGCGGGGGGGAGGGGACAGAACACAAAGCAGGGGGGGAGGGGTTTACCTCGGTGACGTACTGCAAGACCGCCATTCGCGCCAACTTCTCCTGAATGACGCCAAATGTGTGCAGCTTACTTCCAAACTGCGTGCGATTGGTGGCGTGATCCACCTGATGTGTCCAATGGGAAGAAAGACAAGTTACCACCGGCACAGAGCCCCTCCCATTACTCATAACTCCTCCCACTACTCAAATTTCATTCACAACTCCTCCCACCTCATTTTCTATAACTCCTCCCACTTCCTTCCATAATTCTCATCATATGACTCCGCCCATTACCGCCATCTATGAACATTTCACCCCAATGGCCACTTATTAAACTCATCAGCTCCTCCCCTTATCGTGTGACTTCATAAACTTTGACCTATGACTCCACCTGTCAGTTTAGCTCCTCCCATTAGTCTGTTCTCTTCTGCCCCTGGTGGGGACATGGGGTTCTGCACTCACCGCTCTCTGGATCATTCCCTTCATGGTTCCGGACAGAGCAGCGGCCATCCCAAAGCGCCATTGTTGAGGATATTCATCGCCACCTTGAACCCGTTCCCCTCGCCTCCGAGTACATTCTCCACCGGGACTCGGACCTCATCGAAGTGCAGTAGCGGCTGTGTTACTGGCCCGTATACCAACTTCTTATCCGGGGGCCACTAGGAGAGACCCCAACCATTGTCAAAGGTCAGCTTGAAGCAGCTCAGAAGGAAAGCAAGTGCAGGTCAATAAAGTTCATTCATCTCTCCAGCTTACCGAGGGGTCCCCCCCCCCCCAATATAAATCACTGATCTCTCTCCCCCGCACAGGTCCCAGCCTGATATTGGCTCCAATGTATTACAAAGTCTCAGCCACCCCATACACCGCCATATTCCCATCACTCACTGTGACACGCCTTCTCCCCTCTCCACGATGAACGCTGTGATCTTCTCCTTCATCTCTCCACTGGACGGGTCGGGGATTTGAGTTTTGGCAAAAACCGTGAACAGGTCAGCGATTCCTCCATTACTGCAAGACAGATGAGACGTGGTAAATACACCACCAATGAGAGCATTATCTGGACAGAGACTGGACCACCATAAGAAGCCGACATACACCAGATTCCCCGAGACAGGACTACCATGAGAAGGAGACATACACCAGATTCCCCCAGATCGGACCACCATGGGAAGCCAACATACACCAGATTCCCCGAGATCGGACCACCATACACCAGATTTCCTGAGATTGGACCACCATAAGAAGCCAACATACACCAGATTCCCCCAGATCGGACCACCATGGGAAGTCAACATACACCAGATTCCCCGAGACAGGACTACCATGAGAAGGAGACAAAACACTAGATTCCCACGGACCACCATAGGAAGCCAACATACACGAGATTCCCCGAGATCGGGCCACCATGGGAAGCCAACATACACCAGATTCCCCTGAGACTGAGACCGGACCACCATAAGAAGCCAACATACACCAGATTCCTCGAGATCGGACCACCATAAGAAGCCAACATACACCAGATTCCTCGAGATCGGACCACCATAAGAAGCCAACATACACCAGATTCCTCGAGATCGGACCACCATAAGAAGCCAACATACACCAGATTCCTCGAGATCGGACCACCATAAGAAGCCAACATACACCAGATTCCTCGAGATCGGACCACCATAAGAAGCCAACATACACCAGATTCCCCCGAGACTGGACCACCCATGAGAAGCCAACATACACCAGATTCCTCAAGATCTGACCACCATAAGAAGCCAACATACACCAGATTCCCCCGAGACCGGACCACCCATAAGAAGCCGACATACACCAGATTCCTCGAGATCGGACCACCATGGGAATCCAACATACACCAGATTCCTCGAGATCTGACCACCATAAGAAGCCAACATACACCAGATTCTCCCGAGACCGGACCACCCATAAGAAGCCGACATACACCAGATTCCAGGAGACTGGATGTACACCGATATAGACATACGCCATATTGGACCGAAAAGGTCATCTTACCTGATCCAGAGTTTGCCCCCATTCATAGTATAGAAGCTTCCGCAGGGGCTCTTCTTTGCTGTGGTTCGGATTGATGCGGCGTCAGATCCGCTGGACGGTTCCGTCAGACAAAATGCTGCAATCGTCTCACCTAGATTGGAATGGGGGGGGGGGGGGGTCATACAAGAGGGTTAGGGTGCCAAGACCAATGGGCAGCTCTACCACCGGCAAAAATTCCTCAGACAACTATTACAGAAGATTGATCACTGTCATTGGTGATAAAGAGGGCAATACACAGGATTAAGGGGGTGCAAACTTCTGAACGGGGGAGGGGGGCATTTCATTGGTTTGTTGTATGATTGGGACGTTCTGAGGGGGAAAAAAAAAAGGATTTGATCGGCTGATTTTGTGTCAAAGAATCGATCAGTCTATAATTTTATTGGTCGGTTTATTATAACATTAGAGACAGAATAACAAAAATATTCAAAAAAGTTATAAATTGATTTGCATTTTAATGAGTGAAATAAGTATGTGAACCCTTCACAAAACATGACTTTTAGTTGGTGGAGAAACCCTTGTTGGTGATCACAGAGGTCAGACATTTCTTGGAGTTGGCCTCCAGGTTTGCACACATCTCAGGAGGGATTTTGTCCTCTTTGCAGATCCTCTCCAAGTCATTAAGGTTTCCAGGCTGACGTTTGGTAACTCGAACCTTCAGCTCCCTCCACATATTTTCTATGGGATTAAGGTCTGGAGACCGGCTAGGCCACTCCAGGACCTTTATGTGCTTCTTTTTGAGACACTCCTTTGTTGTCTTGGCCGTGTGTTTTGGGTCATTGTCATGCTGGAAGACCCATCCATGACCCATCTTCAATGTCCTGGCTGAGGGAAGGAGGTTCTCACCCAAGATTTGATGGTACATGGCCCCATCCATCGTCCCTTTGATGCGGTGAAGTTGTCCTGTCCTCTTAGCAGAAAAACACCCCCAAACCATGTATGACGGTGGGGGATGGTGTTCTTGGGGTCATAGGACCTCCATGTATGACGGTGGGGGGATGGTGTTCTTGGGGTCATAGGTCTTCCATGTATGACGGTGGGGGATGGTGTTCTTGGGGTCATAGGTCTTCCATGTATGACGGTGGGGGATGGTGTTCTTGGGGTCATAGGACCTCCATGTATGACGGTGGGGGATGGTGTTCTTGGGGTCATAGGACCTCCATGTATGACGGTGGGGGATGGTGTTCTTGGGGTCATAGGTCTTCCATGTATGACGGTGGGGGATGGTGTTCTTGGGGTCATAGGACCTCCATGTATGACGGTGGGGGATGGTGTTCTTGGGGTCATAGGACCTCCATGTATGACGGTGGGGGATGGTGTTCTTGGGGTCATAGGACCTCCATGTATGACGGTGGGGGATGGTGTTCTTGGGGTCATAGGACCGCCATGTATGACGGTGGGGGATGGTGTTCTTGGGGTCATAGGACCTCCATGTATGACGGTGGGGGATGGTGTTCTTGGGGTCATAGGTCTTCCATGTATGACGGTGGGGGATGGTGTTCTTGGGGTCATAGGACCTCCATGTATGACGGTGGGGGATGGTGTTCTTGGGGTCATAGGACCTCCATGTATGACGGTGGGGGATGGTGTTCTTGGGGTCATAGGACCGCCATGTATGACGGTGGGGGATGGTGTTCTTGGGGTCATAGGACCTCCATGTATGATGGTGGGGGATGGTGTTCTTGGGGTCATAGGACCTCCATGTATGACGGTGGGGGATGGTGTTCTTGGGGTCATAGGACCGCCATGTATGACGGTGGGGGATGGTGTTCTTGGGGTCATAGGACCTCCATGTATGACGGTGGGGGATGGTGTTCTTGGGGTCATAGGACCTCCATGTATGACGGTGGGGGATGGTGTTCTTGGGGTCATAGGACCTCCATGTATGACGGTGGGGGATGGTGTTCTTGGGGTCATAGGACCTCCATGTATGATGGTGGGGGATGGTGTTCTTGGGGTCATAGGACCTCCATGTATGACGTTGAGGGATGGTGTTCTTGGGGTCATAGGACCTCCATGTATGACGATGAGGGATGGTGTTCTTGGGGTCATAGGTCCTCCATGTATGACGGTTGGGGATGGTGTTCTTGGGGTCATAGGACCTCCATGTATGACGGTGGGGGATGGTGTTCTTGGGGTCATAGGACCTCCATGTATGACGGTGGGGGATGGTGTTCTTGGGGTCATAGGACCTCCATGTATGACGGTGGGGGATGGTGTTCTTGGGGTCATAGGACCTCCATGTATGACGGTGGGGGATGGTGTTCTTGGGGTCATAGGACCTCCATGTATGACGGTGGAGGATGGTGTTCTTGGGGTCATAGGACCTCCATGTAGGACGGTGGGGGATGGTGTTCTTGGGGTCATAAGACCTCCATGTATGACGGTGGGGGATGGTGTTCTTGGGGTCATAGGACCTCCATGTAGGACGGTGGGGGATGGTGTTCTTGGGGTCATAGGACCTCCATGTAGGACGGTGGGGGATGGTGTTCTTGGGGTCATAGGTCCTCCATGTATGACGGTGGGGGATGGTGTTCTTGGGGTCATAGGACCTTCATGTATGACGGTGGGGGATGGTGTTCTTGGGGTCATAGGTCTTCCATGTATGACGGTGGGGGATGGTGTTCTTGTGGTCATAGGTCCTCCATGTATGACAGTGGGGGATGGTGTTCTTGGGGTCATAGGACCTCCATGTATGACGGTGGGGGATGGTGTTCTTGGGGTCATAGGACCTCCATGTAGGACGGTGGGGGATGGTGTTCTTGGGGTCATAAGACCTCCATGTATGACGGTGGGGGATGGTGTTCTTGGGGTCATAGGACCTCCATGTATGATGGTGGGGGATGGTGTTCTTGGGGTCATAGGACCTCCATGTAGGACGGTGGGGGATGGTGTTCTTGGGGTCATAGGACCTCCATGTATGACGGTGGGGGATGGTGTTCTTGGGGTCATAGGACCTCCATGTATGACGGTGGGGGATGGTGTTCTTGGGGTCATAGGACCTCCATGTATGACGGTGGGGGATGGTGTTCTTGGGGTCATAGGACCTCCATGTAGGACGGTGGGGGATGGTGTTCTTGGGGTCATAGGTCCTCCATGTAGGACGGTGGGGGATGGTGTTCTTGGGGTCATAGGACCTCCATGTATGACGGTGGGGGGATGGTGTTCTTGGGGTCATAGGACCTCCATGTATGACGGTGGGGGATGGTGTTCTTGGGGTCATAGGACCTCCATGTATGACGGTGGGGGATGGTGTTCTTGGGGTCATAGGACCTTCATGTATGACGGTGGGGGATGGTGTTCTTGGGGTCATAGGACCTCCATGTATGACGGTGGGGGATGGTGTTCTTGGGGTCATAGGACCTCCATGTAGGACGGTGGGGGATGGTGTTCTTGGGGTCATAAGACCTCCATGTATGACGGTGGGGGATGGTGTTCTTGGGGTCATAGGTCCTCCATGTATGACAGTGGGGGATGGTGTTCTTGGGGTCATAGGACCTCCATGTATGACGGTGGGGGATGGTGTTCTTGGGGTCATAGGTCTTCCATGTATGACGGTGGGGGATGGTGTTCTTGGGGTCATAGGACCTCCATGTATGACGGTGGGGGATGGTGTTCTTGGGGTCATAGGACCTCCATGTATGACGGTGGGGGTGATGTTCTTGGGGTCATAGGACCTCCATGTATGACGGTGGGGGATGGTGTTCTTGGGGTCATAGAACATCCATGTATGATGGTGGGGGGTTGGTTTTCTTGGGGTCATAGGACCTCCATGTATGACGGTGGGGGATGGTGTTCTTGGGGTCATAGAACATCCATGTATGACGGTGGTGTTCTTGGGGTCATAGGACCTCCATGTATGACGGTGGGGGATGGTGTTCTTGGGGTCATAGGTCTTCCATGTATGACGGTGGGGGATGGTGTTCTTGGGGTCATAGGTCTTCCATGTATGACGGTGGGGGATGGTGTTCTTGGGGTCATAGGACCTCCATGTATGACGGTGGGGGATGGTGTTCTTGGGGTCATAGGACCGCCATGTATGACGGTGGGGGATGGTGTTCTTGGGGTCATAGGACCTCCATGTATGACAGTGGGGGATGGTGTTCTTGGGGTCATAGGACCTCCATGTATGACGGTGGGGGATGGTGTTCTTGGGGTCATAGGACCTCCATGTATGACGGCGGGGGATGGTGTTCTTGGGGTCATAGGACCGCCATGTATGACGGTGGGGGATGGTGTTCTTGGGGTCATAGGACCGCCATGTATGACGGTGGGGGATGGTGTTCTTGGGGTCATAGGACCTCCATGTATGACGGTGGGGGATGGTGTTCTTGGGGTCATAGGACCTCCATGTAGGACGGTGGGGGATGGTGTTCTTGGGGTCATAGGATCTCCATGTATGATGGTGGGGGATGGTGTTCTTGAGGTCATAGGACCTCCATGTAGGACGGTGGGGGATTCTGTTCTTGGGGTCATAGGACCTCCATGTATGACGGTGGGGGATGGTGTTCTTGGGGTCATAGGACCTCCATGTATGACGGTGGGGGATGGTGTTCTTGGGGTCATAGGACCTCCATGTATGACGGTGGGGGATGGTGTTCTTGGGGTCATAGGACCTCCATGTATGACGGTGGGGGATGGTGTTCTTGGGGTCATAGGACCTCCATGTATGACGGTGGGGGATGGTGTTCTTGGGGTCATAGGACCTCCATGTATGATGGTGGGGGATGGTGTTCTTGGGGTCATAGGCAGCATTCCTCCTCCTCCAAACACGGCGAGTTGAGTTGATGCCAAAGATCTCGATTTTGTTCTCCTCTGATCACAACACTTTCCCCCAGTTCTCCTCGGAATCATTCGATGTTCATTAGTGATCTTCAGATGGACCTGTACATGTGATTTCCTGAGCAGGAGGACCTTGCGGGGGCTGCAGGATTTCAGTCCTTCACGGTGTAGTGTGTTACTGATTGTTTTCTTGGTGACTATGGTCCCAGCTGAGATCATTGACAAGATTCTCCTGTGTAGTTCTGGGCTGATTCCTCACCGTTCTCATGATCATTGAACCTCCACGAGGTGAGATCTTGTATGGAGCCCCAGACCGAGGGAGATCGATCGTTATTTTGTGTTTCTTCCATTTGTGAATAATTCCACCAACTGTTGTCACCCTCTCACCAAGCTGCTTGGCGATGGTCTTGTAGCCCATTCCAGCCTTGTGTAGTTCCTACAATCTTCTCCCCGACATCCTTGGACAGCTCTTTGGTGTTGGCCATGGTGGAGAGATTGAAATCTGATTGATTGCTTCTGTGGACAGGTGTCTTTTATACAGGTAACAAGCTGAGATTAGGAGCACTCCCTTCAAGAAGGAGAGAGAGAGAGAAGAGTGCTCCTAATCTCAGCTCATTACCTGTATAGAAGACACCTGGGACCCAGAAATCTTGCTGATTGATCGGGGTTCACATACTTATTTCACTCATTGTATATTCCCAATTCTCCAATTGGGGGAGGGCCCACTTTACAGCACAAATGTATCCCCCTCCCTCCATTACCCCCTCACTGACTCCTATATACCACTCTCCCTCTATTACCCCCTCACTGACTCCTATATACCCCCCTCCCTCCATTACCCCCTCACTGACTCCTATATACCCCTCTCCCTCCATTACCCCCTCACTGACTCCTATATACCCCCCTCCCTCCATTACCCCCTCACTGACTCCTATATACCCCCCTCCCTCCATTACCCCCTCACTGACTCCTATATACCCCTCTCCTCCCTCCATTACCCCCCTCACTGACTCCTATATACCCCCCTCCCTCCATTACCCCCCTCACTGACTCCTATATACCCCTCTCCCTCCATTACCCCCCTCACTGACTCCTATATACCCCTCTCCCTCCATTACCCCCTCACTGACTCCTATATACCCCCCTCCCTCCATTACCCCCTCACTGACTCCTATATACCCCTCTCCCTCCATTACCCCCCTCACTGACTCCTATATACCCCCCTCCCTCCATTACCCCCTCACTGACTCCTATATACCCCTCTCCTCCCTCCATTACCCCCTCACTGACTCCTATATACCCCTCTCCCTCCATTACCCCCTCACTGACTCCTATATACCCCTCTCCCTCCATTACCCCCCTCACTGACTCCTATATACCCCTCTCCTCCCTCCATTACCCCCTCACTGACTCCTATATACCCCCCTCCCTCCATTACCCCCTCACTGACTCCTATATACCCCTCTCCCTCCATTACCCCCTCACTGACTCATATATACCCCCCTCCCTCCATTACCCCCTCACTGACTCCTATATACCCCCCTCCCTCCATTACCCCCTCACTGACTCCTATATACCCCCCTCCCTCCATTACCCCCTCACTGACTCCTATATACCCCTCTCCCTCTATTACCCCCTCACTGACTGCTATATACCCCCTCCCTCCATTACCCCCTCACTGACTCCTATATACCCCCTCCCTCCATTACCCCCCTCACTGACTCCTATATACCCCTCTCCCTCCATTACCCCCTCACTGACTCCTATATACCCCTCTCCCTCCATTACCCCCTCACTGACTCCTATATACCCCTCTCCCTCCATTACCCCCCTCACTGACTCCTATATACCCCTCTCCTCCATTACCCCCTCACTGACTCCTATATACCCCTCTCCCTCCATTACCCCCCTCACTGACTCCTATATACCCCTCTCCCTCCATTACCCCCTCACTGACTCCTATATACCCCTCTCCCTCCATTACCCCCCTCACTGACTCCTATATACCCCTCTCCCTCCATTACCCCTCACTGACTCCTATATACCCCCCTCCCTCCATTACCCCCTCACTGACTCCTATATACCCCTCTCCCTCCATTACCCCCTCACTGACTCCTATATACCCCTCTCCCTCCATTACCCCCTCACTGACTCCTATATACCCCTCTCCCTCCATTACCCCCTCACTGACTCCTATATACCCCTCTCCCTCCATTACCCCCTCACTGACTCCTATATACCCCTCTCCCTCCATTACCCCCTCACTGACTCCTATATACCCCTCTCCCTCCATTACCCCCTCACTGACTCCTATATACCCCTCTCCCTCCATTACCCCCCTCACTGACTCCTATATACCCCTCTCCCTCCATTACCCCCTCACTGACTCCTATATACCCCTCTCCCTCCATTACCCCTCACTGACTCCTATATACCCCTCTCCCTCCATTACCCCCTCACTGACTCCTATATACCCCTCTCCCTCCATTACCCCCTCACTGACTCCTATATACCCCCCTCCCTCCATTACCCCCTCACTGACTCCTATATACCCCTCTCCCTCCATTACCCCCTCACTGACTCCTATATACCCCCCTCCCTCCATTACCCCCTCACTGACTCCTATATACCCCTCTCCCTCTATTACCCCCTCACTGACTCCTATATACCCCTCTCCTCCCTCCATTACCCCCTCACTGACTCCTATATACCCCTCTCCCTCCATTACCCCCCTCACTGACTCCTATATACCCCTCTCCCTCCATTACCCCCCTCACTGACTCCTATATATCCCTCTCCCTCCATTACCCCCCTCACTGACTCCTATATACCCCTCTCCCTCCATTACCCCTCACTGACTCCTATATACCCCTCTCCCTCCATTACCCCCTCACTGACTCCTATATACCCCTCTCCCTCCATTACCCCCTCACTGACTCCTATATACCCCCCTCCCTCCATTACCCCCCTCACTGACTCCTATATACCCCCCTCCCTCCATTACCCCCTCACTGACTCCTATATACCCCTCTCCCTCTATTACCCCCTCACTGACTCCTATATACCCCCTCCCTCCATTACCCCCTCACTGACTCCTATATACCCCCTCCCTCCATTACCCCCCTCACTGACTCCTATATACCCCTCTCCTCCCTCCATTACCCCCTCACTGACTCCTATATACCCCCCTCCCTCCATTACCCCCTCACTGACTCCTATATACCCCTCTTCCTCTATTACCCCCTCACTGACTCCTATATACCCCTCTCCTCCCTCCATTACCCCCTCACTGACTCCTATATACCCCCCTCCCTCCATTACCCCCTCACTGACTCCTATATACCCCCCTTCCTCTATTACCCCCTCACTGACTCCTATATACCCCTCTCCTCCCTCCATTACCCCCTCACTGACTCCTATATACCCCCCTCCCTCCATTACCCCCTCACTGACTCCTATATACCCCCCTCCCTCCATTACCCCCTCACTGACTCCTATATACCCCCCTCCCTCCATTACCCCCTCACTGACTCCTATATACCCCCCTTCCTCTATTACCCCTCACTGACTCCTATATACCCCTCTCCCTCCATTACCCCCTCACTGACTCCTATATACCCCTCTCCCTCCATTACCCCCTCACTGACTCCTATATACCCCTCTCCCTCCATTACCCCCTCACTGACTCCTATATACCCCTCTCCTCCCTCCATTACCCCCTCACTGACTCCTATATACCCCTCTCCCTCCATTACCCCCTCACTGACTCCTATATACCCCTCTCCCTCCATTACCCCTCACTGACTCCTATATACCCCCCTCCCTCCATTACCCCCTCACTGACTCCTATATACCCCCCTCCCTCCATTACCCCTCACTGACTCCTATATACCCCCCTCCCTCCATTACCCCCCTCACTGACTCCTATATACCCCTCTCCCTCCATTACCCCCCTCACTGACTCCTATATACCCCTCTCCCTCCATTACCCCCTCACTGACTCCTATATACCCCCCTCCCTCCATTACCCCCTCACTGACTCCTATATACCCCTCTCCCTCTATTACCCCCCTCACTGACTCCTATATACCCCTCTCCCTCCATTACCCCCTCACTGACTCCTATATACCCCCCTCCTCCCTCCATTACCCCCTCACTGACTCCTATATACCCCTCTCCCTCCATTACCCCCTCACTGACTCCTATATACCCCCTCCTCCCTCCATTACCCCCTCACTGACTCCTATATACCCCTCTCCCTCCATTACCCCCCTCACTGACTCCTATATACCCCTCTCCCTCCATTACCCCCTCACTGACTCCTATATACCCCTCTCCCTCCATTACCCCCTCACTGACTCCTATATACCCCTCTCCCTCTATTACCCCCCTCACTGACTCCTATATACCCCTCTCCCTCCATTACCCCCCTCACTGACTCCTATATACCCCTCTCCCTCCATTACCCCCCTCACTGACTCCTATATACCCCTCTCCCTCCATTACCCCCTCACTGACTCCTATATACCCCCCTCCCTCCATTACCCCCTCACTGACTCCTATATACCCCTCTCCCTCCATTACCCCTCACTGACTCCTATATACCCCTCTCCCTCCATTACCCCCTCACTGACTCCTATATACCCCTCTCCCTCCATTACCCCCTCACTGACTCCTATATACCCCCCTCCCTCCATTACCCCCTCACTGACTCCTATATACCCCTCTCCCTCCATTACCCCCCTCACTGACTCCTATATACCCCCCTCCCTCCATTACCCCTCACTGACTCCTATATACCCCCCTCCCTCTATTACCCCCTCACTGACTCCTATATACCCCTCTCCTCCCTCCATTACCCCCTCACTGACTCCTATATACCCCCCTCCCTCCATTACCCCTCACTGACTCCTATATACCCCCCTCCCTCTATTACCCCCTCACTGACTCCTATATACCCCTCTCCTCCCTCCATTACCCCCTCACTGACTCCTATATACCCCCCTCCCTCTATTACCCCTCACTGACTCCTATATACCCCTCTCCCTCCATTACCCCCTCACTGACTCCTATATACCCCCCTCCCTCCATTACCCCTCACTGACTCCTATATACCCCCCTCCCTCCATTACCCCCTCACTGACTCCTATATACCCCCCTCTCTCCATTACCCCCTCACTGACTCCTATATACCCCCCTCCCTCCATTACCCCCTCACTGACTCCTATATACCCCTCTCCCTCCATTACCCCCTCACTGACTCCTATATACCCCTCTCCCTCCATTACCCCCCTCACTGACTCCTATATATCCCTCTCCCTCCATTACCCCCTCACTGACTCCTATATACCCCTCTCCTCCCTCCATTACCCCCTCACTGACTCCTATATACCCCTCTCCCTCCATTACCCCCTCACTGACTCCTATATACCCCTCTCCTCCCTCCATTACCCCCTCACTGATTCCTATATACCCCTCTCCTCCCTCCATTACCCCCTCACTGACTCCTATATACCCCTCTCCTCCCTCCATTACCCCCTCACTGACTCCTATATACCCCTCTCCTCCCTCCATTACCCCCTCACTGACTCCTATATACCCCCCTCCCTCCATTACCCCCTCACTGACTCCTATATACCCCCCTCCCTCCATTACCCCCTCACTGACTCCTATATACCCCCCTCCCTCCATTACCCCCTCACTGACTCCTATATACCCCCCTCCCTCCATTACCCCTCACTGACTCCTATATACCCCTCTCCCTCCATTACCCCTCACTGACTCCTATATACCCCCCTCCCTCCATTACCCCCTCACTGACTCCTATATACCCCCCTCCCTCCATTACCCCTCACTGACTCCTATATACCCCTCTCCCTCCATTACCCCCTCACTGACTGCTATATACCCCCTCCCTCCATTACCCCCTCACTGACTCCTATATACCCCTCTCCCTCCATTACCCCCTCACTGACTCCTATATACCCCTCTCCCTCCATTACCCCCTCACTGACTCCTATATACCCCTCTCCCTCTATTACCCCTCACTGACTCCTATATACCCCCCTCCCTCCATTACCCCCTCACTGACTCCTATATACCCCTCTCCCTCCATTACCCCCTCACTGACTCCTATATACCCCCCTCCCTCCATTACCCCCTCACTGACTCCTATATACCCCCCTCCCTCCATTACCCCCTCACTGACTCCTATATACCCCTCTCCCTCCATTACCCCCTCACTGACTCCTATATACCCCTCTCCTCCCTCCATTACCCCCTCACTGACTCCTATATACCCCCCTCCCTCCATTACCCCCTCACTGACTCCTATATACCCCTCTCCCTCCATTACCCCCCTCACTGACTCCTATATACCCCTCTCCTCCCTCCATTACCCCCTCACTGACTCCTATATACCCCCCTCCTCCCTCCATTACCCCCTCACTGACTCCTATATACCCCTCTCCCTCCATTACCCCCTCACTGACTCCTATATACCCCCCTCCCTCCATTACCCCCTCACTGACTCCTATATACCCCCCTCCCTCCATTACCCCCTCACTGACTCCTATATACCCCTCTCCCTCCATTACCCCCTAACTGACTCCTATATACCCCCCTCCCTCCATTACCCCCTCACTGACTCCTATATACCCCTCTCCCTCCATTACCCCTCACTGACTCCTATATACCCCTCTCCCTCCATTACCCCCTCACTGACTCCTATATACCCCTCTCCCTCCATTACCCCCCTCACTGACTCCTATATACCCCTCTCCCTCCATTACCCCTCACTGACTCCTATATACCCCCCTCCCTCCATTACCCCCTCACTG
The DNA here is from genome assembly GCF_042186555.1 of Aquarana catesbeiana. Taxonomy (NCBI): domain Eukaryota; kingdom Metazoa; phylum Chordata; class Amphibia; order Anura; family Ranidae; genus Aquarana; species Aquarana catesbeiana. Next base: position 745,234,802 of record NC_133326.1, on the reverse strand, counting down.
ACTCCTATATACCCCTCTCCCTCCATTACCCCCTCACTGACTCCTATATACCCCCCTCCCTCCATTACCCCCTCACTGACTCCTATATACCCCCTCCCTCCATTACCCCCTCACTGACTCCTATATACCCCTCTCCCTCCATTACCCCCTCACTGACTCCTATATACCCCTCTCCCTCCATTACCCCCTCACTGACTCCTATATACCCCTCTCCTCCCTCCATTACCCCCTCACTGACTCCTATATACCCCTCTCCTCCCTCCATTACCCCCTCACTGACTCCTATATACCCCTCTCCCTCCATTACCCCCTCACTGACTCCTATATACCCCCCTCCCTCCATTACCCCCTCACTGACTCCTATATACCCCTCTCCCTCCATTACCCCCTCACTGACTCCTATATACCCCCTCCCTCCATTACCCCCCTCACTGACTCCTATATACCCCCCTCCCTCCATTACCCCCCTCACTGACTCCTATATACCCCTCTCCCTCCATTACCCCCTCACTGACTCCTATATACCCCTCTCCCTCCATTACCCCCTCACTGACTCCTATATACCCCTCTCCCTCCATTACCCCCTCACTGACTCCTATATACCCCTCTCCCTCCATTACCCCCTCACTGACTCCTATATACCCCCTCCCTCCATTACCCCCCTCACTGACTCCTATATACCCCCCTCCCTCCATTACCCCCCTCACTGACTCCTATATACCCCCCTCCCTCCATTACCCCCTCACTGACTCCTATATACCCCTCTCCCTCCATTACCCCCTCACTGACTCCTATATACCCCTCTCCCTCTATTACCCCCTCACTGACTCCTATATACCCCCCTCCCTGACTCCTATATACCCCTCTCCCTCCATTACCCCCTCACTGACTCCTATATACCCCTCTCCCTCCATTACCCCCTCACTGACTCCTATATACCCCTCTCCCTCCATTACCCCCTCACTGACTCCTATATACCCCTCTCCTCCCTCCATTACCCCCTCACTGACTCCTATATACCCCCTCACTGACTCCTATATACCCCTCTCCCTCCATTACCCCCTCACTGACTCCTATATACCCCTCTCCCTCCATTACCCCCTCACTGACTCCTATATACCCCTCTCCCTCCATTACCCCCCTCACTGACTCCTATATACCCCTCTCCCTCTATTACCCCCCTCACTGACTCCTATATACCCCTCTCCCTCCATTACCCCCTCACTGACTCCTATATACCCCTCTCCCTCCATTACCCCTCACTGACTCCTATATACCCCTCTCCCTCCATTACCCCCTCACTGACTCCTATATACCCCCCTCCCTCCATTACCCCCCTCACTGACTCCTATATACCCCCCTCCCTCCATTACCCCCCTCACTGACTCCTATATACCCCCCTCTCTCCATTACCCCTCACTGACTCCTATATACCCCTCTCCCTCCATTACCCCCTCACTGACTCCTATATACCCCTCTCCCTCCATTACCCCCTCACTGACTCCTATATACCCCTCTCCCTCCATTACCCCCTCACTGACTCCTATATACCCCCCTCCTCCCTCCATTACCCCCTCACTGACTCCTATATACCCCTCTCCCTCTATTACCCCCTCACTGACTCCTATATACCCCTCTCCCTCCATTACCCCCCTCACTGACTCCTATATACCCCCCTCCCTCCATTACCCCCTCACTGACTCCTATATACCCCCTCCCTCCATTACCCCCTCACTGACTCCTATATACCCCTCTCCCTCCATTACCCCCTCACTGACTCCTATATACCCCTCTCCCTCCATTACCCCCTCACTGACTCCTATATACCCCTCTCCCTCCATTACCCCCCTCACTGACTCCTATATACCCCTCTCCCTCCATTACCCCCTCACTGACTCCTATATACCCCTCTCCTCCCTCCATTACCCCCTCACTGACTCCTATATACCCCTCTCCCTCCATTACCCCCTCACTGACTCCTATATACCCCTCTCCCTCCATATTCACCCGCCCGACACCCGGACACCATATTCACCCCACCCGACACCCGGACACCATATTCACCCCACCCGACACCATATTCACCCCACCCGACACCCGGACACCATATTCACCCCACCCGACACCCGGACACCATATTCACCCCACCCGACACCCGGACACCATATTCACCCGCCCGACACCCGGACACCATATTCACCCCACCCGACACCCGGACACCATATTCACCCCACCCGACACCCGGACACCATATTCACCCGCCCGACACCCGGACACCATATTCACCCCACCCGACACCCGGACACCATATTCACCCCACCCGACACCATATTCACCCCACCCAACACCCGGACACCATATTCACCCGCCCAACACCCGGACACCATATTCACCCCACCCGACACCATATTCACCCCACCCGACACCATATTCACCCGCTCAACACCCGGACACCATATTCACCCCACCCGACACCATATTCACCCGCTCAACACCCGGACACCATATTCACCCCACCCGACACCATATTCACCCGCTCAACACCCGGACACCATATTCACCCCGCCCGACACCCGGACACCATATTCACCCCACCCAACACCATATTCACCCCGCCCAACACCCGGACACCATATTCACCCCACCCAACACCATATTCACCCGCCCAACACCCGGACACCATATTCACCCCACCCGACACCATATTCACCCGCTCAACACCCGGACACCATATTCATCCCACCCAACACCCGGACACCATATTCACCCCACCCGACACCATATTCACCCGCCCGACACCCGGACACCATATTCACCCCACCCGACACCCGGACACCATATTCACCCCACCCGACACCCGGACACCATATTCACCCGCCCGACACCCGGACACCATATTCACCCCACCCGACACCCGGACACCATATTCACCCCACCCGACACCCGGACACCATATTCACCCCACCCGACACCCGGACACCATATTCACCCGCCCGACACCCGGACACCATATTCACCCCACCCGACACCCGGACACCATATTCACCCCACCCGACACCCGGACACCATATTCACCCGCCCGACACCCGGACACCATATTCACCCCACCCGACACCCGGACACCATATTCACCCCACCCGACACCATATTCACCCCACCCAACACCCGGACACCATATTCACCCGCCCAACACCCGGACACCATATTCACCCCACCCGACACCATATTCACCCCACCCGACACCATATTCACCCGCTCAACACCCGGACACCATATTCACCCCACCCGACACCATATTCACCCGCTCAACACCCGGACACCATATTCACCCCACCCGACACCATATTCACCCGCTCAACACCCGGACACCATATTCACCCCGCCCGACACCCGGACACCATATTCACCCCACCCAACACCATATTCACCCCGCCCAACACCCGGACACCATATTCACCCCACCCAACACCATATTCACCCGCCCAACACCCGGACACCATATTCACCCCACCCGACACCATATTCACCCGCTCAACACCCGGACACCATATTCATCCCACCCAACACCCGGACACCATATTCACCCCACCCGACACCATATTCACCCGCTCAACACCCGGACACCATATTCACCCCACCCGACACCATATTCACCCGCTCAACACCCGGACACCATATTCACCCCGCCCGACACCCGGACACCATATTCACCCCACCCAACACCATATTCACCCCGCCCAACACCCGGACACCATATTCACCCCACCCAACACCATATTCACCCGCCCAACACCCGGACACCATATTCACCCCACCCGACACCATATTCACCCGCTCAACACCCGGACACCATATTCATCCCACCCAACACCCGGACACCATATTCACCCCACCCAACACCATATTCACCCGCTCAACACCATATTCATCCAACCCAACACCATATTCACCCGCCCAACACCCGGACACCATATTCACCCCGCCCGACACCCGGACACCATATTCACCCCACCCAACACCATATTCACCCGCCCAACACCCGGACACCATATTCACCCCGCCCGACACCCGGACACCATATTCACCCCACCCAACACCATATTCACCCCGCCCAACACCATATTCACCCCACCCAACACCATATTCACCCCACCCAACACCATATTCACCCCGCCCAACACCAGGACACCATATTCACCCCACCCGACACCATATTCACCCGCCCAACACCAGGACACCATATTCACCCCTCCCGACACCCGGACACCATATTCACCCCACCCGACACCATATTCACCCGCCCAACACCATATTCACCCGCTCAACACCCGGACACCATATTCACCCCACCCACCAGTGGTGTGGAGGGAAGGTGTAGTAATTCTGTGTAGAGCGCCCTCTGGTGTATTCTCCATAGGAATATATAGAGAGTGTGATCTTGGTGCAGCGCCCTCTGGTGGATCTTCCATAGGAATATATAGAGTGTGATCTTGGTGCAGCGCCCTCTGGTGGATCCTCCATAGGAATATATAGAGAGTGTGATCTTGGTGCAGCGCCCTCTGGTGGATCTTCCATAGGAATATATAGAGTGTGATCTTGGTGCAGCGCCCTCTGGTGGATCTTCCATAGGAATATATAGAGAGTGTGATCTTGGTGCAGCGCCCTCTGGTGGATCTTCCATAGGAATATATAGAGAGTGTGATCTTGGTGCAGCGCCCTCTGGTGGATTCTCCATAGGAATATATATAGAGTGTGATCTTGGTGCAGCGCCCTCTGGTGTATTCTCCATAGGAATATATAGAGAGTGTGATCTTGGTGCAGCGCCCTCTGGTGGATCCTCCATAGGAATATATATAGAGTGTGATCTTGGTGCAGCGCCCTCTGGTGGATCCTCCATAGGAATATATATAGAGTGTGATCTTGGTGCAGCGCCCTCTGGTGGATCTTCCATAGGAATATATAGAGAGTGTGATCTTGGTGCAGCGCCCTCTGGTGGATCTTCCATAGAATATATAGAGAGTGTGATCTTGGTGCAGCGCCCTCTGGTGGATCTTCCATAGGAATATATATAGAGTGTGATCTTGGTGCAGCGCCCTCTGGTGGATCTTCCATAGGAATATATAGAGAGTGTGATCTTGGTGCAGCGCCCTCTGGTGGATCTTCCATAGAATATATAGAGAGTGGGATCTTGGTGCAGCGCCCTCTGGTGGATCCTCCATAGGAATATATAGAGAGTGTGATCTTGGTGCAGCGCCCTCTGGTGGATTCTCCATAGGAATATATAGAGAGTGTGATCTTGGTGCAGCGCCCTCTGGTGGATCTTCCATAGGAATATATAGAGAGTGTGATCTTGGTGCAGCGCCCTCTGGTGGATCCTCCATAGGAATATATATAGAGTGTGATCTTGGTGCAGCGCCCTCTGGTGGATCTTCCATAGAATATATATAGAGTGTGATCTTGGTGCAGCGCCCTCTGGTGGATTCTCCATAGGAATATATAGAGAGTGTGATCTTGGTGCAGCGCCCTCTGGTGGATCTTCCATAGGAATATATAGAGAGTGTGATCTTGGTGCAGCGCCCTCTGGTGGATCTTCCATAGAATATATAGAGAGTGTGATCTTGGTGCAGCGCCCTCTGGTGGATCCTCCATAGGAATATATAGAGAGTGTGATCTTGGTGCAGCGCCCTCTGGTGGATTCTCCATAGGAATATATAGAGAGTGTGATCTTGGTGCAGCGCCCTCTGGTGGATCCTCCATAGGAATATATAAAGAGTGTGATCTTGGTGCAGCGCCCTCTGGTGTATTCTCCATAGGAATATATAAAGAGTGTGATCTTGGTGCAGCGCCCTCTGGTGGATCTTCCATAGGAATATATATAGAGTGTGATCTTGGTGCGGCGCCCTCTGGTGGATCCTCTATAGGAATATATAGAGTGTGATCTTGGTGCAGCGCCCTCTGGTGGATCTTCCATAGGAATATATAGAGAGTGTGATCTTGGTGCAGCGCCCTCTGGTGGATCTTCCATAGGAATATATAGAGAGTGTGATCTTGGTGCAGCGCCCTCTGGTGGATCTTCCATAGGAATATATAGAGAGTGTGATCTTGGTGCAGCGCCCTCTGGTGGATCTTCCATAGAATATAGAGAGTGTGATCTTGGTGCAGCGCCCTCTGGTGGATTCTCCATAGGAATATATATAGAGTGTGATCTTGGTGCAGCGCCCTCTGGTGTATCTTCCATAGGAATATATAGAGAGTGTGATCTTGGTGCAGCGCCCTCTGGTGGATCCTCTATAGGAATATATAGAGAGTGTGATCTTGGTGCAGCGCCCTCTGGTGGATCCTCCATAGGAATATATAGAGAGTGTGATCTTGGTGCAGCGCCCTCTGGTGGATCCTCTATAGGAATATATAGAGAGTGTGATCTTGGTGCAGCGCCCTCTGGTGGATCTTCCATAGGAATATATAGAGAGTGTGATCTTGGTGCAGCGCCCTCTGGTGGATCCTCCATAGGAATATATAGAGAGTGTGATCTTGGTGCAGCGCCCTCTGGTGGATTCTCCATAGGAATATATAGAGAGTGTGATCTTGGTGCAGCGCCCTCTGGTGGATCCTCCATAGGAATATATAGAGAGTGTGATCTTGGTGCAGCGCCCTCTGGTGGATCCTCCATAGGAATATATGTAGAGTGTGATCTTGGTGCAGCGCCCTCTGGTGGATCTTCCATAGGAATATATAGAGAGTGTGATCTTGGTGCAGCGCCCTCTGGTGGATCTTCCATAGGAATATATAGAGAGTGTGATCTTGGTGCAGCGCCCTCTGGTGGATCTTCCATAGAATATATATAGAGTGTGATCTTGGTGCAGCGCCCTCTGGTGGATCTTCCATAGGAATATATAGAGTGTGATCTTGGTGCAGCGCCCTCTGGTGGATCTTCCATAGGAATATATAGAGAGTGTGATCTTGGTGCAGCGCCCTCTGGTGGATCTTCCATAGGAATATATAGAGAGTGTGATCTTGGTGCAGCGCCCTCTGGTGGATTCTCCATAGGAATATATAGAGAGTGTGATCTTGGTGCAGCGCCCTCTGGTGGATCTTCCATAGAATATATATAGAGTGTGATCTTGGTGCAGCGCCCTCTGGTGGATCTTCCATAGGAATATATAGAGAGTGTGATCTTGGTGCAGCGCCCTCTGGTGGATCTTCCATAGGAATATATGTAGAGTGTGATCTTGGTGCAGCGCCCTCTGGTGGATTCTCCATAGGAATATATAGAGAGTGTGATCTTGGTGCAGCGCCCTCTGGTGGATCTTCCATAGGAATATATAGAGAGTGTGATCTTGGTGCAGCGCCCTCTGGTGGATCTTCCATAGGAATATATAGAGTGTGATCTTGGTGCGGCGCCCTCTGGTGGATCTTCCATAGGAATATATAGAGAGTGTGATCTTGGTGCAGCGCCCTCTGGTGGATCCTCCATAGGAATATATAGAGAGTGTGATCTTGGTGCAGCGCCCTCTGGTGTATTCTCCATAGGAATATATATAGAGTGTGATCTTGGTGCAGCGCCCTCTGGTGGATCTTCCATAGGAATATATAGAGAGTGTGATCTTGGTGCAGCGCCCTCTGGTGGATTCTCCATAGGAATATATATAGAGTGTGATCTTGGTGCAGCGCCCTCTGGTGGATCTTCCATAGGAATATATAGAGAGTGTGATCTTGGTGCAGCGCCCTCTGGTGGATCTTCCATAGGAATATATAGAGAGTGTGATCTTGGTGCAGCGCCCTCTGGTGGATTCTCCATAGGAATATATAGAGAGTGTGATCTTGGTGCAGCGCCCTCTGGTGGATTCTCCATAGGAATATATAGAGAGTGTGATCTTGGTGCAGCGCCCTCTGGTGGATCCTCCATAGGAATATATAGAGAATGTGATCTTGGTGCAGCGCCCTCTGGTGGATTCTCCATAGGAATATATATAGAGTGTGATCTTGGTGCAGCGCCCTCTGGTGGATCTTCCATAGGAATATATAGAGAGTGTGATCTTGGTGCAGCGCCCTCTGGTGGATCTTCCATAGAATATATAGGAGTGTGATCTTGGTGCAGCGCCCTCTGGTGGATTCTCCATAGGAATATATAGAGAGTGTGATCTTGGTGCAGCGCCCTCTGGTGGATCTTCCATAGGAATATATAGAGAGTGTGATCTTGGTGCAGCGCCCTCTGGTGGATCTTCCATAGAATATATAGAGAGTGTGATCTTGGTGCAGCGCCCTCTGGTGGATCTTCCATAGGAATATATAGAGAGTGTGATCTTGGTGCAGCGCCCTCTGGTGGATCTTCCATAGGAATATATAGAGAGTGTGATCTTGGTGCAGCGCCCTCTGGTGGATCCTCCATAGGAATATATAGAGAGTGTGATCTTGGTGCAGCGCCCTCTGGTGGATCCTCCATAGCAATATATAGAGAGTGTGATCTTGGTGCAGCGCCCTCTGGTGGATCTTCCATAGGAATATATATAGAGAGTGTGATCTTGGTGCAGCGCCCTCTGGTGGATCTTCCATAGGAATATATAGAGAGTGTGATCTTGGTGCAGCGCCCTCTGGTGTATTCTCCATAGGAATATATAGAGAGTGTGATCTTGGTGCAGCGCCCTCTGGTGGATCCTCCATAGGAATATATAGAGAGTGTGATCTTGGTGCAGCGCCCTCTGGTGGATCTTCCATAGGAATATATAGAGAGTGTGATCTTGGTGCAGCGCCCTCTGGTGGATCTTCCATAGGAATATATGTAGAGTGTGATCTTGGTGCAGCGCCCTGTGGTGGATCCTCCATAGGAATATATAGAGAGTGTGATCTTGGTGCAGCGCCCTCTGGTGGATTCTCCATAGGAATATATAGAGAGTGTGATCTTGGTGCAGCGCCCTCTGGTGGATCTTCCATAGGAATATATAGAGAGTGTGATCTTGGTGCAGCGCCCTCTGGTGGATCTTCCATAGGAATATATAGAGAGTGTGATCTTGGTGCAGCGCCCTCTGGTGGATCTTCCATAGGAATATATAGAGAGTGTGATCTTGGTGCAGCGCCCTCTGGTGGATTCTCCATAGGAATATATAGAGAGTGTGATCTTGGTGCAGCGCCCTCTGGTGGATCTTCCATAGGAATATATAGAGAGTGTGATCTTGGTGCAGCGCCCTCTGGTGGATTCTCCATAGGAATATATAGAGAGTGTGATCTTGGTGCAGCGCCCTCTGGTGGATCTTCCATAGGAATATATAGAGAGTGTGATCTTGGTGCAGCGCCCTCTGGTGGATTCTCCATAGGAATATATAGAGAGTGTGATCTTGGTGCAGCGCCCTCTGGTGGATTCTCCATAGGAATATATAGAGAGTGTGATCTTGGTGCAGCGCCCTCTGGTGGATCTTCCATAGGAATATATAGAGAGTGTGATCTTGGTGCAGCGCCCTCTGGTGGATCTTCCATAGGAATATATAGAGAGTGTGATCTTGGTGCAGCGCCCTCTGGTGGATCCTCCATAGGAATATATAGAGAGTGTGATCTTGGTGCAGCGCCCTCTGGTGGATCTTCCATAGGAATATATAGAGAGTGTGATCTTGGTGCAGCGCCCTCTGGTGGATCTTCCATAGAATATATAGAGAGTGTGATCTTGGTGCAGCGCCCTCTGGTGGATCTTCCATAGAATATATAGAGAGTGTGATCTTGGTGCAGCGCCCTCTGGTGGATCTTCCATAGGAATATATAGAGTGTGATCTTGGTGCAGCGCCCTCTGGTGGATTCTCCATAGGAATATATAGAGAGTGTGATCTTGGTGCAGCGCCCTCTGGTGGATCCTCCATAGAATATATAGAGAGTGTGATCTTGGTGCAGCGCCCTCTGGTGGATCCTCCATAGGAATATATAGAGAGTGTGATCTTGGTGCAGCGCCCCCTGGTGGATTCTCCATAGGAATATATAGAGAGTGTGATCTTGGTGCAGCGCCCTCTGGTGGATCTTCCATAGGAATATATATAGAGTGTGATCTTGGTGCAGCGCCCTCTGGTGGATCCTCCATAGGAATATATATAGAGTGTGATCTTGGTGCAGCGCCCTCTGGTGGATCTTCCATAGAATATATAGAGAGTGTGATCTTGGTGCAGCGCCCTCTGGTGGATCCTCCATAGGAATATATAGAGAGTGTGATCTTGGTGCAGCGCACTCTGGTGGATCTTCCATAGGAATATATAGAGAGTGTGATCTTGGTGCAGCGCCCTCTGGTGGATCTTCCATAGGAATATATAGAGAGTGTGATCTTGGTGCAGCGCCCTCTGGTGGATCTTCCATAGGAATATATAGAGAGTGTGATCTTGGTGCAGCGCCCTCTGGTGGATTCTCCATAGGAATATATAGAGAGTGTGATCTTGGTGCAGCGCCCTCTGGTGGATCCTCCATAGGAATATATAGAGAGTGTGATCTTGGTGCAGCGCCCTCTGGTGGATCCTCCATAGGAATATATAGAGAGTGTGATCTTGGTGCAGCGCCCTCTGGTGGATCTTCCATAGGAATATATAGAGAGTGTGATCTTGGTGCAGCGCCCTCTGGTGGATCCTCCATAGGAATATATAGAGAGTGTGATCTTGGTGCAGCGCCCTCTGGTGGATCTTCCATAGGAATATATAGAGAGTGTGATCTTGGTGCAGCGCCCTCTGGTGGATCCTCCATAGGAATATATAGAGAGTGTGATCTTGGTGCAGCGCCCCCTGGTGGATCTTCCATAGGAATATATAGAGAGTGTGATCTTGGTGCAGCGCCCTCTGGTGGATCCTCCATAGGAATATATAGAGAGTGTGATCTTGGTGCAGCGCCCCCTGGTGGATCTTCCATAGGAATATATAGAGAGTGTGATCTTGGTGCAGCGCCCTCTGGTGGATCTTCCATAGGAATATATAGAGAGTGTGATCTTGGTGCAGCGCCCTCTGGTGGATCTTCCATAGGAATATATAGAGAGTGTGATCTTGGTGCAGCGCCCTCTGGTGGATCTTCCATAGGAATATATAGAGAGTGTGATCTTAGTGCAGCGCCCTCTGGTGGATCCTCCATAGGAATATATAGAGAGTGTGATCTTGGTGCAGCGCCCTCTGGTGTATTCTCCATAGGAATATATAGAGAGTGTGATCTTGGTGCAGCGCCCTCTGGTGGATCTTCCATAGGAATATATAGAGAGTGTGATCTTAGTGCAGCGCCCTCTGGTGGATCTTCCATAGGAATATATAGAGAGTGTGATCTTAGTGCAGCGCCCTCTGGTGGATCTTCCATAGGAATATATAGAGAGTGTGATCTTAGTGCAGCGCCCTCTGGTGGATCTTCCATTGGAATATATAGAGAGTGTGATCTTGGTGCAGCGCCCTCTGGTGGATCTTCCATAGGAATATATAGAGAGTGTGATCTTGGTGCAGCGCCCTCTGGTGGATCTTCCATAGGAATATATAGAGAGTGTGATCTTGGTGCAGCGCCCTCTGGTGGATCCTCCATAGGAATATATAGAGAGTGTGATCTTGGTGCAGCGCCCTCTGGTGGATCCTCTATAGGAATATATAGAGAGTGTGATCTTGGTGCAGCGCCCTCTGGTGGATCCTCCATAGGAATATATAGAGAGTGTGATCTTGGTGCAGCGCCCTCTGGTGGATCCTCCATAGGAATATATAGAGAGTGTGATCTTGGTGCAGCGCCCTCTGGTGGATCCTCCATAGGAATATATAGGGAGGAGTGTAAAGGTTGATCTCCCTGCCAGGATCGCAGACAGCCGAATAAAACATGGAATGGGATTGAGCTCCGCCTCCCTACAAGGTGACCTCTAGTGACCTCTATGTGGGATCTTCTCTCCTGAGGCGGCTGTGAGCTGCACTGTACACTGTGACTGGCTGACACTGGGGGGGGGGGGGATTTTGGGGGTCAGCTGCTGTTAGCTGACATTGTGGTTGGGGTCAGATCTTCTCTCCTGAGGAGGCGGTGAGCTGCATGCTGATTTCTATCCTCTGCATTGTGTAGATCCCATGAATAGGAGAAGTAGAGCGAACATCGCCGTCTGCTGCCGCCCACCTGCCAGGAACACCCCACCCCCTCCTCACACGACGCTTCGCAGTGTTTCCATAAAAAGGTTATAAATAAAGATCATCTTTATCGTCTGGAAATCAATTCCTTATCGGGATTTTCCCAGAGGCTTCACTGCAGCCAGTGAAGTGAGACTCTGTGCTTTCCAGTAATCATATGGAGACACTGACTACCCCCCCCCAGTGTAATCCTTGTATGTAGATATGGACCTCACTTCACGGGGGATGGGTGTCACATTCTTCAATGCTGGTGAAGGATGGCTGCGGGCAGGAGGATCCTTCTCTCCTGAGGTTCCCATGAGCTGCACTTTATGCAGCTTTACTATATTGATACAGGATATCACCAATCAATGTTTATCATTGATACCCATATAAGATATCACCAATCAATATGTATGATTGATACCCATATAAGATATCACCAATCAATATGTATGATTGATACCCATATAAGATATCACCAATCAATATGTATGATTGATACCCATATAAGATATCACCAATCAATATGTATGATTGATACCCATATAAGATATCACCAATCAATATGTATGATTGATACCCATATAAGATATCACCAATCAATATGTATGATTGATACCCATATAAGATATCACCAATCAATGTTTATCATTGATACCCATATAAGATATCACCAATCAATATGTATGATTGATACCCATATAAGATATCACCAATCAATATGTATGATTGATACCCATATAAGATATCACCAATCAATATGTATGATTGATACCCATATAAGATATCATCAATCAATATGTATGATTGATACCCATATAAGATATCACCAATCAATGTTTATCATTGATACCCATATAAGATATCACCAATCAATATGTATGATTGATACCCATATAAGATATCACCAATCAATGTTTATCATTGATACCCATATAAGATATCACCAATCAATATGTATGATTGATACCTATATAAGATATCACTAATCAATATGTATGATTGATACCCATATAAGATATCACCAATCAATATGTATGATTGATACCTATATAAGATATCACTAATCAATATGTATGATTGATACCCATATAAGATATCACCAATCAATATGTATGATTGATACCCATATAAGATATCACCAATCAATATGTATGATTGATACCTATATAAGATATCACTAATCAATATGTATGATTGATACCCATATAAGATATCACCAATCAATATGTATGATTGATACCCATATAAGATATCACCAATCAATATGTATGATTGATACCCATATAAGATATCACCAATCAATGTTTATCATTGATACCCATATAAGATATCACTAATCAATATGTATGATTGATACTGATATAAGATATCACCAATCAATATTTATCGTTGAGCCCTCGTTCACAATGACTGCAGCTTTGAAATTGTGCGACTTCATCTGAAATTTCAAGATTTTTCAAAGCTTCATTTCAGTGCGACTTGGAAGACATCGGAGCGGCTTCATGCCAGGACTCGAAATCTCCAAAAGTAGTGCAGGAGGAACGACTTTTTCAAATGAGCGCAATGCCACAAAGTCGCCATCGCACCAGTTTGAACAGTGCGATTTCCGGCAGTAGGGTGCGACTTGTCATGTGATTTGACCTGTCAGATCGTATGACAAATCACTCTAATGTAAACAAGGGCTGATATTGATATAAGATATTATCAATATTTATCATTAATACCGATATAAGATATCACTAATCAATATTCATCATTGATAGCGATATAAGATATCACTAATCAATATTCATCATTGATATGGATATAAGATATCACTAATCAATATTCATCATTGATATGGATATAAGATATCACTAATCAATATTCATCATTGATATGGATATAAGATATCACTAATCAATATTCATCATTGATATGGATATAAGATATCACTAATCAATATTCATCATTGATATGGATATAAGATATCACTAATCAATATTCATCATTGATATGGATATAAGATATCACTAATCAATATTCATTATTGATATGGATATAAGATATCACTAATCAATATTCATCATTGATAGCGATATAAGATATCACTAATCAATATTCATCATTGATAGCGATATAAGATATCACTAATCAATATTCATCATTGATAGCGATATAAGATATCACTAATCAATATTCATTATTGATATGGATATAAGATATCACTAATCAATATTCATCATTGATATGGATATAAGATATCACTAATCAATATTCATCATTGATAGCGATATAAGATATCACTAATCAATATTCATCATTGATAGCGATATAAGATATCACTAATCAATATTCATCATTGATATGGATATAAGATATCACTAATCAATATTCATCATTGATATGGATATAAGATATCACTAATCAATATTCATGATTGATATGGATATAAGATATTACTAATCAATATTCATCATTGATAGCGATATAAGATATCACTAATCAATATTCATTATTGATATGGATATAAGATATCACTAATCAATATTCATCATTGATATGGATATAAGATATCACTAATCAATATTCATCATTGATAGCGATATAAGATATCACTAATCAATATTCATCATTGATATGGATATAAGATATCACTAATCAATATTCATCATTGATATGGATATAAGATATCACTAATCAATATTCATCATTGATATGGATATAAGATATCACTAATCAATATTCATCATTGATATGGATATAAGATATCACTAATCAATATTCATCATTGATATGGATATAAGATATCACTAATCAATATTCATCACTGATATGGATATAAGATATCACTAATCAATATTCATCATTGATAGCGATATAAGATATCACTAATCAATATTCATCATTGATATGGATATAAGATATCACTAATCAATATTCATCATTGATATGGATATAAGATATCACTAATCAATATTCATCATTGATATGGATATAAGATATCACTAATCAATATTCATCATTGATATGGATATAAGATATCACTAATCAATATTCATCATTGATATGGATATAAGATATTACTAATCAATATTCATCATTGATAGCGATATAAGATATCACTAATCAATATTCATCATTGATATGGATATAAGATATCACTAATCAATATTCATCATTGATATGGATATAAGATATCACTAATCAATATTCATCATTGATATGGATATAAGATATCACTAATCAATATTCATCATTGATATGGATATAAGATATCACTAATCAATATTCATCACTGATATGGATATAAGATATCACTAATCAATATTCATCATTGATAGCGATATAAGATATCACTAATCAATATTCATCATTGATATGGATATAAGATATCACTAATCAATATTCATCATTGATAGCGATATAAGATATCACTAATCAATATTCATCATTGATATGGATATAAGATATCACTAATCAATATTCATCATTGATATGGATATAAGATATCACTAATCAATATTCATCATTGATATGGATATAAGATATCACTAATCAATATTCATCATTGATATGGATATAAGATATCACTAATCAATATTCATCATTGATATCGATATAAGATATCACTAATCAATATTCATCATTGATATGGATATAAGATATCACTAATCAATATTCATCATTGATATGGATATAAGATATCACTAATCAATATTCATCATTGATATGGATATAAGATATCACTAATCAATATTCATCATTGATATGGATATAAGATATCACTAATCAATATTCATCACTGATATGGATATAAGATATCACTAATCAATATTCATCATTGATAGCGATATAAGATATCACTAATCAATATTCATCATTGATATGGATATAAGATATCACTAATCAATATTCATCATTGATAGCGATATA
This sequence comes from Aquarana catesbeiana, assembly GCF_042186555.1. Taxonomy (NCBI): domain Eukaryota; kingdom Metazoa; phylum Chordata; class Amphibia; order Anura; family Ranidae; genus Aquarana; species Aquarana catesbeiana. The sequence continues at coordinate 745,218,807 of NC_133326.1, read as the reverse complement.
AGATATCACTAATCAATATTCATCATTGATATGGATATAAGATATCACTAATCAATATTCATCATTGATATGGATATAAGATATCACTAATCAATATTCATCATTGATATGGATATAAGATATCACTAATCAATATTCATCATTGATATGGATATAAGATATCACTAATCAATATTCATCATTGATATCGATATAAGATATCACTAATCAATATTCATCATTGATATGGATATAAGATATCACTGATACTAACAATCCATCAAAGGTTCTGTAGGTGTTAAAATATCAAAATGTTTTATTGATACTGATGGAGGATTTCACCAATAAATATAATTGACACTGATATAAGATAAGCACCAATCAATATTTATCATTGACACTTATGGAAGATTTTAGCAATCAATATTTATTATTGATACCATATAAGATATTACAGATACTAACAGTCCATCACAGAATATGTGGAGGATCGCAGATCGATATTTATTATTGGTACCAATATAAGATATGACCGATCAAATTGTAAAATTAAAGATGATAAGCTTATCCGTCGTTGGGAATCAGAACTGTCTATAGACTTAACCTCCACTGAATGGGAACGTATACACAACCATATTCATAAGGGCTCCATTAATGTATCCACCCAGGAAAACAGATACAAAATATTCACCAACTGGTATAGGACACCTGATAAGATCCACAAAATGCACCCCTCGGTCCCCCCGACATGCTGGCGTTGCAATGCGGAGCTTGGCACCCTCATTCATATCTGGTGGGAATGTCCTCTTATCATACCGTACTGGACGGAATTTCACCGCCTTATCACCCAAATTACCTCTTACGCCCCAGACTTCACTCCGGTCCAATACATGATCCATCACACCTCCATGCCCCTCTCCTCCTACAAAAAATCCCTTACCCTACACCTTATCAATGCAGCCAACCTCTGTGTCCCGGTTCACTGGAGGAGTTCCACACCACCCACAGTGGCTGAATGGTTCAAAAGAGTCGATAGAACAGCCGAGATGGAAAAACCCATTTACCAAGCAAAAGACAATCCAACAAAATTTAATACAACATGGGCTTGCTGGTTACACTTTAGAGTTTCCTCGACGCCGATCATTCCGCCCGGTGACCCAACCTCTCAGCCATGATCGATACTGATCTGTCACAGAAACGCCATAGTGTCTGGCTGATCGTGCCCTCCCTCCGTCCATACCCTCCCTCCGTCCATACCCTTCCTCCGTCCATACCCTCCCTCCGTCCGTACCCTCCCTTCGTCCGTACCCTTCCTCCGTCCACACCCTTCCTCCGTCCATACCCTCCCTCCGTCCACACCCTCCCTCCGTCCGTACCCTCCCCCCGTCCATACCCTTCCTCCGTCCATACCCTCCCTCCGTCCGTACCCTCCCTTCGTCCGTACCCTTCCTCCGTCCACACCCTTCCTCCGTCCATACCCTCCCTCCGTCCACACCCTCCCTCCGTCCGTACCCTCCCCCCGTCCATACCCTCCCTCCGTCCACACCCTCCCTCCGTCCGTACCCTCCCCCCGTCCGTACCCTCCCCCCGTCCATACCCTTCCTCCGTCCATACCCTCCCTCCGTCCGTACCCTCCCTTCGTCCGTACCCTTCCTCCGTCCACACCCTTCCTCCGTCCATACCCTCCCTCCGTCCACACCCTCCCTCCGTCCGTACCCTCCCCCCGTCCATACCCTCCCTCCGTCCATACCCTTCCTCCGTCCACACCCTCCCTCCGTCCATACCCTCCCTCCGTCCACACCCTCCCTCCGTCCATACCCTCCCTCCGTCCATACCCTTCCTCCGTCCATACCCTCCCTCCGTCCGTACCCTCCCTCCGTCCGTACCCTCCCTCCGTCCATACCCTCCCTCCGTCCATACCCTCCCTCCGTCCACACCCTTCCTCCGTCCATACCCGTCCTCCGTCCATACCCTCCCTCCGTCCATACCCTCCCTCCGTCCATACCCTCCCTCCGTCCATACCCTTCCTCCGTCCATACCCTCCCCTCGTCCATACCCTTCCTCCGTCCATACCCTCCCTCCGTCCATACCCTTCCTCCGTCCATACCCTTCCTCCGTCCATACCCTCCCTCCGTCCATACCCTTCCTCCGTCCATACCCTCCCTCCGTCCACACCCTTCCTCCGTCCATACCCTCCACACCCTCCCTCCGTCCACACCCTTCCTAAGTCCATACCCTTCCTCCGTCCATACCCTTCCTCCGTCCATACCCTCCCTCCGTCCATACCCTCCCTCCGTCCATACCCTTCCTCCGTCCATACCCTTCCTCCGTCCATACCCTCCCTCCGTCCATACCCTCCCTCCGTCCACACCCTTCCTCTGTCCATACCCTTCCTCCGTCCACACCCTCCCTCCGTCCACACCCTCCCTCCGTCCATACCCTCCCTCCGTCCATACCCTTCCTCCGTCCATACCCTTCCTCCGTCCACACCCTCCCTCCATCCATACCCTTCCTCCGTCCATACCCTCCACACCCTCCCTCCGTCCACACCCTCCCTCCGTCCACACCCTTCCTAAGTCCATACCCTCCCTCCGTCCATACCCTCCCTCCGTCCACACCCTTCCTCCGTCCATACCCTCCATACCCTTCCTCCGTCCACACCCTCCCTCCGTCCATACCCTTCCTCCGTCCATACCCTTCCTCCGTCCACACCCTCCCTCCGTCCACACCCTCCCTCCGTCCACACCCTCCCTCCGTCCATACCCTCCCTCCGTCCATACCCTTCCTCCGTCCATACCCTCCCTCCGTCCACACACTCCCTCCGTCCACACCCTCCCTCCGTCCACACCCTCCCTCCGTCCATACCCTTCCTCCGTCCATACCCTCCCTCCGTCCACACCCTCCCTTCGTCCATACCCTTCCTCCGTCCATACCCTCCACACCCTCCCTCCGTCCACACCCTTCCTAAGTCCATACCCTCCCTCCGTCCATACCCTCCCTCCGTCCACACCCTTCCTCCGTCCATACCCTCCATACCCTTCCTCCGTCCACACCCTCCCTCCGTCCATACCCTTCCTCCGTCCATACCCTTCCTCCGTCCACACCCTCCCTCCGTCCACACCCTCCCTCCGTCCACACCCTCCCTCCATCCATACCCTTCCTCCGTCCACACCCTTCCTCCGTCCACACCCTCCCTCCGTCCACACCCTCCCTCCGTCCATACCCTTCCTCCGTCCACACCCTTCCTCCGTCCACACCCTTCCTCCGTCCACACCCTCCCTCCGTCCACACCCTCCCTCCGTCCACACCCTTCCTCTGTCCATACCCTCCACACCCTTCCTCCATCCACACCCTTCCTCCGTCCACACCCTCCCTCCGTCCACACCCTCCCTCCGTCCACACCCTCCCTCCATCCATACCCTTCCTCCGTCCACACCCTTCCTCCGTCCACACCCTCCCTCCGTCCACACCCTCCCTCCGTCCATACCCTTCCTCCGTCCACACCCTTCCTCCGTCCACACCCTCCCTCCGTCCACACCCTCCCTCCGTCCATACCCTTCCTCCGTCCACACCCTCCCTCCGTCCACACCCTTCCTCTGTCCATACCCTCCACACCCTTCCTCCATCCACACCCTTCCTCCGTCCACACCCTCCCTCCGTCCATACCCTTCCTCCGTCCACACCCTCCCTCCGTCCACACCCTCCCTCCGTCCATACCCTCCCTCCGTCCATACCCTTCCTCCGTCCATACCCTTCCTCCGTCCACACCCTCCCTCCGTCCATACCCTTCCTCCGTCCATACCCTCCACACCCTCCCTCCGTCCACACCCTTCCTAAGTCCATACCCTCCCTCCGTCCATACCCTCCCTCCGTCCACACCCTTCCTCCGTCCATACCCTCCATACCCTTCCTCCGTCCACACCCTCCCTCCGTCCATACCCTTCCTCCGTCCATACCCTTCCTCCGTCCACACCCTCCCTCCGTCCACACCCTCCCTCCGTCCATACCCTCCCTCCGTCCATACCCTTCCTCCGTCCATACCCTCCCTCCGTCCACACACTCCCTCCGTCCACACCCTCCCTCCGTCCACACCCTCCCTCCGTCCATACCCTTCCTCCGTCCATACCCTCCCTCCGTCCACACCCTCCCTCCGTCCATACCCTTCCTCCGTCCATACCCTCCACACCCTCCCTCCGTCCACACCCTTCCTAAGTCCATACCCTCCCTCCGTCCATACCCTCCCTCCGTCCACACCCTTCCTCCGTCCATACCCTCCATACCCTTCCTCCGTCCACACCCTCCCTCCGTCCATACCCTTCCTCCGTCCATACCCTTCCTCCGTCCACACCCTCCCTCCGTCCACACCCTCCCTCCGTCCACACCCTCCCTCCATCCATACCCTTCCTCCGTCCACACCCTTCCTCCGTCCACACCCTCCCTCCGTCCACACCCTCCCTCCGTCCATACCCTTCCTCCGTCCACACCCTTCCTCCGTCCACACCCTTCCTCCGTCCACACCCTTCCTCCGTCCACACCCTCCCTCCGTCCACACCCTTCCTCCGTCCACACCCTTCCTCCGTCCACACCCTCCCTCCGTCCATACCCTCCCTCCGTCCACACCCTCCCTCCGTCCACACCCTTCCTCCGTCCACACCCTTCCTCCGTCCATACCCTCCCTCCGTCCATACCCTCCCTCCGTCCATACCCTCCCTCCGTCCACACCCTTCCTCCGTCCATACCCTCCACACCCTCCCTCCGTCCACACCCTTCCTCCGTCCATACCCTCCCTCCGTCCATACCCTTCCTCCGTCCATACCCTTCCTCCGTCCATACCCTCCCTCCGTCCATACCCTCCCTCCGTCCATACCCTCCCTCCGTCCACACCCTTCCTCCGTCCATACCCTCCACACCCTCCCTCCGTCCACACCCTTCCTCCGTCCATACCCTCCCTCCGTCCATACCCTTCCTCCGTCCATACCCTTCCTCCGTCCATACCCTTCCTCCGTCCATACCCTTCCTCCGTCCATACCCTTCCTCCGTCCATACCCTTCCTCCGTCCATACCCTCCCTCCGTCCATACCCTCCCTCCGTCCATACCCTCCCTCCGTCCATACCCTCCCTCCGTCCACACCCTTCCTCCGTCCATACCCTCCACACCCTCCCTCCGTCCACACCCTTCCTCCGTCCATACCCTCCCTCCGTCCATACCCTTCCTCCGTCCATACCCTTCCTCCGTCCATACCCTTCCTCCGTCCATACCCTTCCTCCGTCCATACCCTTCCTCCGTCCATACCCTTCCTCTGTCCATACCCTTCCTCTGTCCATACCCTTCCTCCGTCCATACCCTTCCTCCGTCCATACCCTTCCTCCGTCCATACCCTCCCTCCGTCCATACCCTCCCTCCGTCCAAACCCTTCCTCCGTCCATACCCTTCCTCCGTCCATACCCTTCCTCCGTCCATACCCTCCCTCCGTCCATACCCTCCCTCCATCCAAACCCTTCCTCCGTCCATACCCTCCCTCCGTCCATACCCTCCCTCCGTCCATACCCTCCCTCCGTCCATACCCTTCCTCCCCCTTCTCCCTCACACGGAGATGCTTAATGATCCTTAGTCTATACACTTGTTAATTAGGATATTCCCGTTTTACCATAGAAATACTTTACTGGGTCAGAACTTCACCTCCATCACTAATACAGAAGTCACCTAGTAAGAGGCTCAGTTGGCCGTATTTTTAACTTGTTCTTTCATTTCTGCTTTATTTATTGATTGTATGACTTATTGATTGTATGACTTATTGATTGTATTAACAGCTTCTGTTTCAATGTATACCCGATAACTGTGACTTTATGTATATCTGAAAAATTTTAATAAACATTTATTGAAAAAAAAAAAAAGATATGACAGATACTAGCAATCTGTCACGGATTCTGCAGGTTATCACAGATCAATAACATTGATACCAATTTGAGATAACCAATATCAACAATCCATAACAGATTTTGTAGGTGATCACCAATCAATATTTATCAAAGATACCAAGTAAGATGTCATTTCATACTAAAAGTCTGTCACAGATCCAATATGTTATCATAGATCAATATTTGTCTTTGATATCAATATAATATATCACTGATCAATGTTTATTATTGATACCAATATAGGATATGGCTGATACTAACATTCTGTCACAGATTATGTAGGTGATTACAGATCAATATTTATAATGAAGTATAATTAACAATCATAATTGATATTAATATAAGATAACACTGATTAATATTAAAAAAAAATTGACATAAAAATTTACACTGACCAGTGCTAACAAACCTTCGCAAATTCTGTTTGTGATCAGAGATCAATCATTTTTATTGATAACAATATATGATATAACCTATCAATATTTATAATTGATACTGATAGAAGATATCACCGATACTAACAATCCATCACAGATTCAGTAAGTGAATACATTCACCAACTACTAATATTGACACCGATATATGAGATCACGATCAATATTTATCATGGACACCGATATATGATATCACCGATCAATATTTATCATGGACACTGATATATGATATCACGATCAATAATTATCATAGACAACGATATATGATATCACGATCAATATTTATCATGGACACTGATATATGATATCACCGATCAATATTTATCATTGATACTGATATACAAGATCATGATCAATATTTTTAATCATTGGCACCGATATACAATATCACCGATTAATATTTGTCATTGACATTGATATACGAGTTGACCAATCAATATTCATCATTGACTCAAGTGGTTGATTTCGCCGATATTGGTATTCCATCTCCACACCATCTGTGTTCTCCTCACATTCCCTCTCCGTGTTCTCCTCACATTCCCTCTCTGTGTTCTCCTCACATTCCTCTCTGTGTTCTCCTCACATTCCCTCTCCGTGTTCTCCTCACATTCCCTCTCTGCGTTCTCCTCACATTCCCTCTCTGTGTTCTCCTCACATTCCTCTCTGCGTTCTCCTCACATTCCTCTCTGTGTTCTCCTCACATTCCTCTCTGCGTTCTCCTCACATTCCCTCTCCGCGTTCTCCTCACATTCCCTCTCCGTGTTCTCCTCACATTCCCTCTCCGCGTTCTCCTCACATTCCCTCTCTGCGTTCTCCTCACATTCCTCTCTGTGTTCTCCTCACATTCCTCTCTGTGTTCTCCTCACATTCCCTCTCCGTGTTCTCCTCACATTCCCTCTCTGCGTTCTCCTCACATTCCTCTCTGTGTTCTCCTCACATTCCTCTCTGTGTTCTCCTCACATTCCCTCTCTGTGTTCTCCCCACATTCCTCTCTGTGTTCTCCTCACATTCCTCTCTGTGTTCTCCTCACATTCCTCTCTGTGTTCTCCTCACATTCCCTCTCTGTGTTCTCCCCACATTCCTCTCTGTGTTCTCCTCACATTCCTCTCTGTGTTCTCCTCACATTCCTCTCTGCGTTCTCCTCACATTCCCTCTCCGCGTTCTCCTCACATTCCTCTCTGTGTTCTCCTCACATTCCCTCTCCGTGTTCTCCTCACATTCCCTCTCTGCGTTCTCCTCACATTCCTCTCTGCGTTCTCCTCACATTCCTCTCTGTGTTCTCCTCACATTCCTCTCTGTGTTCTCCTCACATTCCCTCTCTGTGTTCTCCCCACATTCCTCTCTGTGTTCTCCTCACATTCCTCTCTGTGTTCTCCTCACATTCCTCTCTGTGTTCTCCTCACATTCCCTCTCCATGTTCTCCTCACATTCCTCTCTGTGTTCTCCTCACATTCCCTCTCTGTGTTCTCCCCACATTCCTCTCTGTGTTCTCCTCACATTCCCTCTCTGTGTTCTCCTCACATTCCTCTCTGTGTTCTCCTCACATTCCCTCTCCGTGTTCTCCCCACATTCCCTCTCCGTGTTCTCCTCACATTCCTCTCTGTGTTCTCCTCACATTCCTCTCCGTGTTCTCCTCACATTCCCTCTCCGTGTTCTCCTCACATTCCTCTCTGTGTTCTCCTCACATTCCTCTCTGTGTTCTCCTCACATTCCCTCTCTGTGTTCTCCTCACATTCCTCTCTGTGTTCTCCTCACATTCCCTCTCCGTGTTCTCCTCACATTCCCTCTCTGCGTTCTCCCCACATTCCTCTCTGTGTTCTCCTCACATTCCTCTCTGTGTTCTCCTCACATTCCTCTCTGTGTTCTCCTCACATTCCCTCTCCGTGTTCTCCCCACATTCCCTCTCCGTGTTCTCCTCACATTCCTCTCTGTGTTCTCCTCACATTCCTCTCCGTGTTCTCCTCACATTCCCTCTCCGTGTTCTCCTCACATTCCTCTCCGTGTTCTCCCCACATTCCCTCTCTGCGTTCTCCTCACATTCCCTCTCTGTGTTCTCCTCACATTCCTCTCTGTGTTCTCCTCACATTCCCTCTCCGTGTTCTCCCCACATTCCCTCTCCGTGTTCTCCTCACATTCCTCTCTGTGTTCTCCTCACATTCCTCTCCGTGTTCTCCTCACATTCCCTCTCCGTGTTCTCCTCACATTCCTCTCCGTGTTCTCCCCACATTCCCTCTCTGCGTTCTCCTCACATTCCCTCTCCGTGTTCTCCTCACATTCCTCTCTGTGTTCTCCCCACATTCCCTCTCCGTGTTCTCCTCACATTCCTCTCTGTGTTCTCCCCACATTCCCTCTCCGTGTTCTCCTCACATTCCTCTCTGTGTTCTCCTCACATTCCCTCTCCGTGTTCTCCTCACATTCCTCTCTGTGTTCTCCTCACATTCCCTCTCCGTGTTCTCCTCACATTCCTCTCTGTGTTCTCCTCACATTCCCTCTCCGTGTTCTCCTCACATTCCTCTCTGTGTTCTCCCCACATTCCCTCTCCGTGTTCTCCTCACATTCCCTCTCCGTGTTCTCCTCACATTCCTCTCTGTGTTCTCCTCACATTCCCTCTCTGTGTTCTCCTCACATTCCCTCTCCGTGTTCTCCTCACATTCCTCTCTGTGTTCTCCTCACATTCCCTCTCTGTGTTCTCCTCACATTCCCTCTCCGTGTTCTCCTCACATTCCTCTCTGTGTTCTCCTCACATTCCCTCTCCGTGTTCTCCTCACATTCCCTCTCTGTGTTCTCCTCACATTCCTCTCTGTGTTCTCCTCACATTCCCTCTCCGTGTTCTCCTCACATTCCCTCTCCGTGTTCTCCTCACATTCCTCTCCGTGTTCTCCTCACATTCCCTCTCCGTGTTCTCCTCACATTCCCTCTCTGTGTTCTCCTCACATTCCTCTCTGTGTTCTCCTCACATTCCTCTCTGTGTTCTCCTCACATTCCCTCTCTGTGTTCTCCTCACATTCCTCTCTGTGTTCTCCTCACATTCCCTCTCCGTGTTCTCCTCACATTCCCTCTCCGTGTTCTCCTCACATTCCCTCTCCGTGTTCTCCTCACATTCCCTCTCCGTGTTCTCCTCACATTCCCTCTCCGTGTTCTCCTCACATTCCCTCTCCGTGTTCTCCTCACATTCCCTCTCCGTGTTCTCCTCACATTCCCTCTCCGCGTTCTCCTCACATTCCCTCTCTGCGTTCTCCTCACATTCCCTCTCTGCGTTCTCCTCACATTCCTCTCTGCGTTCTCCTCACATTCCTCTCTGCGTTCTCCTCACATTCCCTCTCCATGTTCTCCTCACATTCCTCTCTGCGTTCTCCCCACATTCCTCTCCGCGTTCTCCTCACATTCCTCTCCGCGTTCTCCTCACATTCCTCTCCGCGTTCTCCTCACATTCCTCTCCGCGTTCTCCTCACATTCCTCTCCGCGTTCTCCTCACATTCCTCTCTGCGTTCTCCTCACATTCCTCTCTGCGTTCTCCTCACATTCCCTCTCCATGTTCTCCTCACATTCCCTCTCTGCGTTCTCCTCACATTCCTCTCTGTGTTCTCCTCACATTCCCTCTCCGTGTTCTCCTCACATTCCCTCTCTGCGTTCTCCTCACATTCCCTCTCCGTGTTCTCCCCACATTCCCTCTCTGCGTTCTCCTCACATTCCTCTCTGTGTTCTCCTCACATTCCCTCTCTGCGTTCTCCTCACATTCCCTCTCTGCGTTCTCCTCACATTCCCTCTCCGTGTTCTCCTCACATTCCCTCTCCGTGTTCTCCTCACATTCCCTCTCCGTGTTCTCCTCACATTCCTCTCTGTGTTCTCCTCACATTCCTCTCCGTGTTCTCCTCACATTCCCTCTCTGTGTTCTCCCCACATTCCTCTCTGTGTTCTCCTCACATTCCCTCTCTGTGTTCTCCTCACATTCCTCTCTGTGTTCTCTTCACATTTCCTCTCTGTGTTCTCCTCACATTCCCTCTCCGTGTTCTCCTCACATTCCCTCTCTGCGTTCTCCTCACATTCCTCTCTGTGTTCTCCTCACATTCCTCTCTGTGTTCTCCTCACATTCCCTCTCTGTGTTCTCCCCACATTCCCTCTCTGCGTTCTCCTCACATTCCTCTCTGTGTTCTCCTCACATTCCCTCTCTGCGTTCTCCTCACATTCCCTCTCTGCGTTCTCCTCACATTCCCTCTCCGTGTTCTCCTCACATTCCCTCTCCGTGTTCTCCTCACATTCCCTCTCCGTGTTCTCCTCACATTCCTCTCTGTGTTCTCCTCACATTCCTCTCCGTGTTCTCCTCACATTCCCTCTCTGTGTTCTCCCCACATTCCTCTCTGTGTTCTCCTCACATTCCCTCTCTGTGTTCTCCTCACATTCCTCTCTGTGTTCTCTTCACATTTCCTCTCTGTGTTCTCCTCACATTCCCTCTCCGTGTTCTCCTCACATTCCCTCTCTGCGTTCTCCTCACATTCCTCTCTGTGTTCTCCTCACATTCCTCTCTGTGTTCTCCTCACATTCCCTCTCTGTGTTCTCCTCACATTCCTCTCTGTGTTCTCCTCACATTCCTCTCTGTGTTCTCCTCACATTCCTCTCTGTGTTCTCCTCACATTCCCTCTCCGTGTTCTCCCCACATTCCCTCTCCGTGTTCTCCTCACATTCCTCTCTGTGTTCTCCTCACATTCCTCTCCGTGTTCTCCTCACATTCCCTCTCCGTGTTCTCCTCACATTCCTCTCCGTGTTCTCGCCACATTCCCTCTCTGTGTTCTCCCCACATTCCCTCTCCGTGTTCTCCTCACATTCCTCTCTGTGTTCTCCCCACATTCCCTCTCCGTGTTCTCCTCACATTCCTCTCTGTGTTCTCCTCACATTCCCTCTCCGTGTTCTCCTCACATTCCTCTCTGTGTTCTCCTCACATTCCCTCTCCGTGTTCTCCTCACATTCCTCTCTGTGTTCTCCTCACATTCCTCTCCGTGTTCTCCTCACATTCCCTCTCCGTGTTCTCCTCACATTCCTCTCCGTGTTCTCGCCACATTCCCTCTCTGTGTTCTCCCCACATTCCCTCTCCGTGTTCTCCTCACATTCCTCTCTGTGTTCTCCCCACATTCCCTCTCCGTGTTCTCCTCACATTCCTCTCTGTGTTCTCCTCACATTCCCTCTCCGTGTTCTCCTCACATTCCTCTCTGTGTTCTCCTCACATTCCCTCTCCGTGTTCTCCTCACATTCCTCTCTGTGTTCTCCTCACATTCCCTCTCCGTGTTCTCCTCACATTCCTCTCTGTGTTCTCCTCACATTCCCTCTCTGTGTTCTCCTCACATTCCTCTCTGTGTTCTCCTCACATTCCCTCTCCGTGTTCTCCTCACATTCCCTCTCCGTGTTCTCCTCACATTCCTCTCCGTGTTCTCCTCACATTCCCTCTCCGTGTTCTCCTCACATTCCCTCTCTGTGTTCTCCTCACATTCCCTCTCTGTGTTCTCTTCACATTCCCTCTCTGTGTTCTCCTCACATTCCCTCTCTGTGTTCTCCTCACATTCCTCTCCGTGTTCTCCTCACATTCCCTCTCTGTGTTCTCCTCACATTCCCTCTCTGTGTTCTCCCCACATTCCTCTCTGTGTTCTCCTCACATTCCTCTCTGTGTTCTCCTCACATTCCTCTCCGCGTTCTCCTCACATTCCTCTCCGTGTTCTCCTCACATTCCTCTCTGTGTTCTCCTCACATTCCCTCTCTGTGTTCTCTTCACATTCCTCTCTGTGTTCTCCTCACATTCCTCTCTGTGTTCTCCTCACATTCCTCTCTGTGTTCTCCTCACATTCCCTCTCTGTGTTCTCCCCACATTCCTCTCTGTGTTCTCCTCACATTCCCTCTCCGTGTTCTCCTCACATTCCCTCTCCGTGTTCTCCTCACATTCCCTCTCCGTGTTCTCCTCACATTCCCTCTCCGTGTTCTCCTCACATTCCCTCTCCGTGTTCTCCTCACATTCCCTCTCCGTGTTCTCCTCACATTCCCTCTCCGTGTTCTCCTCACATTCCCTCTCCGTGTTCTCCTCACATTCCCTCTCCGTGTTCTCCTCACATTCCCTCTCCGCGTTCTCCTCACATTCCCTCTCCGCGTTCTCCTCACATTCCCTCTCTGCGTTCTCCTCACATTCCTCTCTGCGTTCTCCTCACATTCCCTCTCCATGTTCTCCTCACATTCCTCTCTGCGTTCTCCCCACATTCCTCTCCGCGTTCTCCTCACATTCCTCTCCGCGTTCTCCTCACATTCCTCTCCGCGTTCTCCTCACATTCCTCTCCGCGTTCTCCTCACATTCCTCTCCGCGTTCTCCTCACATTCCTCTCTGCATTCTCCTCACATTCCCTCTCCATGTTCTCCTCACATTCCTCTCTGCGTTCTCCTCACATTCCTCTCTGCGTTCTCCTCACATTCCCTCTCCGCGTTCTCCTCACATTCCTCTCCGCGTTCTCCTCACATTCCCTCTCCGCGTTCTCCTCACATTCCTCTCCGCGTTCTCCTCACATTCCTCTCTGCGTTCTCCTCACATTCCTCTCCGCGTTCTCCTCACATTCCCTCTCTGCGTTCTCCTCACATTCCCTCTCCGCGTTCTCCTCACATTCCCTCTCTGCGTTCTCCTCACATTCCTCTCTGCGTTCTCCTCACATTCCTCTCTGCGTTCTCCTCACATTCCCTCTCCATGTTCTCCTCACATTCCTCTCTGCGTTCTCCTCACATTCCCTCTCCGCGTTCTCCTCACATTCCTCTCCGCGTTCTCCTCACATTCCCTCTCCGCGTTCTCCTCACATTCCTCTCCGCGTTCTCCTCACATTCCTCTCTGTGTTCTCCTCACATTCCCTCTCTGCGTTCTCCCCACATTCCCTCTCTGCGTTCTCCTCACATTCCCTCTCTGCGTTCTCCTCACATTCCCTCTCTGTGTTCTCCCCACATTCCTCTCTGTGTTCTCCTCACATTCCTCTCCGCGTTCTCCTCACATTCCTCTCTGTGTTCTCCTCACATTCCTCTCTGTGTTCTCCTCACATTCCTCTCCGCGTTCTCCTCACATTCCCTCTCTGTGTTCTCCTCACATTCCTCTCTGTGTTCTCCTCACATTCCTCTCTGTGTTCTCCTCACATTCCTCTCTGTGTTCTCCTCACATTCCCTCTCTGTGTTCTCCCCACATTCCTCTCTGTGTTCTCCTCACATTCCCTCTCTGTGTTCTCCTCACATTCCCTCTCCGTGTTCTCCTCACATTCCCTCTCCGTGTTCTCCTCACATTCCCTCTCCGTGTTCTCCTCACATTCCCTCTCCGTGTTCTCCTCACATTCCCTCTCCGTGTTCTCCTCACATTCCCTCTCCGTGTTCTCCTCACATTCCCTCTCCGTGTTCTCCTCACATTCCCTCTCCGTGTTCTCCTCACATTCCCTCTCCGTGTTCTCCTCACATTCCCTCTCCGCGTTCTCCTCACATTCCCTCTCCGCGTTCTCCTCACATTCCCTCTCCGCGTTCTCCTCACATTCCCTCTCCGCGTTCTCCTCACATTCCCTCTCCGCGTTCTCCTCACATTCCCTCTCCGCGTTCTCCTCACATTCCCTCTCCGCGTTCTCCTCACATTCCCTCTCTGCGTTCTCCCCACATTCCCTCTCTGTGTTCTCCTCACATTCCCTTTCTGCGTTCTCCTCACATTCCTCTCCGGTTTCTCCTCACATTCCTCTCCGTGTTCTCCTCACATTCCCTCTCTGCGTTCTCCTCACATTCCTCTCTGCGTTCTCCTCACATTCCCTCTCTGTGTTCTCCTCACATTCCCTCTCTGTGTTCTCCTCACATTCCTCTCTGCGTTCTCCTCACATTCCTCTCTGCGTTCTCCCCACATTCCCTCTCTGCGTTCTCCTCACATTCCCTCTCCGCGTTCTCCCCACATTCCTCTCTGTGTTCTCCTCACATTCCCTCTCCGCGTTCTCCTCACATTCCCTCTCTGCGTTCTCCCCACATTCCCTCTCTGCGTTCTCCTCACATTCCCTTTCTGCGTTCTCCTCACATTCCTCTCCGGTTTCTCCTCACATTCCTCTCCGTGTTCTCCTCACATTCCCTCTCTGCGTTCTCCTCACATTCCTCTCTGCGTTCTCCTCACATTCCCTCTCTGTGTTCTCCTCACATTCCCTCTCTGTGTTCTCCTCACATTCCTCTCTGCGTTCTCCTCACATTCCTCTCTGTGTTCTCCTCACATTCCCTCTCCATGTTCTCCTCACATTCCCTCTCTGTGTTCTCCCCACATTCCTCTCTGTGTTCTCCTCACATTCCTCTCCGCGTTCTCCTCACATTCCTCTCTGTGTTCTCCTCACATTCCTCTCTGTGTTCTCCTCACATTCCTCTCCGCGTTCTCCTCACATTCCCTCTCTGTGTTCTCCTCACATTCCTCTCTGTGTTCTCCTCACATTCCTCTCTGTGTTCTCCTCACATTCCTCTCTGTGTTCTCCTCACATTCCCTCTCTGTGTTCTCCCCACATTCCTCTCTGTGTTCTCCTCACATTCCCTCTCTGTGTTCTCCTCACATTCCCTCTCCGTGTTCTCCTCACATTCCCTCTCCGTGTTCTCCTCACATTCCCTCTCCGTGTTCTCCTCACATTCCCTCTCCGTGTTCTCCTCACATTCCCTCTCCGTGTTCTCCTCACATTCCCTCTCCGTGTTCTCCTCACATTCCCTCTCCGTGTTCTCCTCACATTCCCTCTCCGTGTTCTCCTCACATTCCCTCTCCGCGTTCTCCTCACATTCCCTCTCCGCGTTCTCCTCACATTCCCTCTCCGCGTTCTCCTCACATTCCCTCTCCGCGTTCTCCTCACATTCCCTCTCCGCGTTCTCCTCACATTCCCTCTCCGCGTTCTCCTCACATTCCCTCTCCGCGTTCTCCTCACATTCCCTCTCCGCGTTCTCCTCACATTCCCTCTCCGCGTTCTCCCCACATTCCCTCTCTGCGTTCTCCTCACATTCCCTTTCTGCGTTCTCCTCACATTCCTCTCCGGTTTCTCCTCACATTCCTCTCCGTGTTCTCCTCACATTCCCTCTCTGCGTTCTCCTCACATTCCTCTCTGCGTTCTCCTCACATTCCCTCTCTGTGTTCTCCTCACATTCCCTCTCTGTGTTCTCCTCACATTCCTCTCTGCGTTCTCCTCACATTCCTCTCTGCGTTCTCCCCACATTCCCTCTCTGCGTTCTCCTCACATTCCCTCTCTGCGTTCTCCTCACATTCCCTCTCCGCGTTCTCCCCACATTCCTCTCTGTGTTCTCCTCACATTCCCTCTCCGCGTTCTCCTCACATTCCCTCTCTGCGTTCTCCCCACATTCCCTCTCTGCGTTCTCCTCACATTCCCTTTCTGCGTTCTCCTCACATTCCTCTCCGGTTTCTCCTCACATTCCTCTCCGTGTTCTCCTCACATTCCCTCTCTGCGTTCTCCTCACATTCCTCTCTGCGTTCTCCTCACATTCCCTCTCTGTGTTCTCCTCACATTCCCTCTCTGTGTTCTCCTCACATTCCTCTCTGCGTTCTCCCCACATTCCCTCTCTGCGTTCTCCTCACATTCCCTCTCTGCGTTCTCCTCACATTCCCTCTCCGCGTTCTCCCCACATTCCTCTCTGTGTTCTCCTCACATTCCCTCTCTGTGTTCTCCTCACATTCCCTCTCTCCTCACATTCCTCTCCGCGTTCTCCCCACATTCCTCTCTGTGTTCTCCTCACATTCCCTCTCCGCGTTCTCCCCACATTCCCTCTCCGCGTTCTCCTCACATTCCTCTCCGCGTTCTCCTCACATTCCTCTCTGTGTTCTCCTCACATTCCCTCTCCGCGTTCTCCTCACATTCCCTCTCCGCGTTCTCCTCACATTCCCTCTCTGCGTTCTCCTCACATTCCCTCTCCGCGTTCTCCTCACATTCCCTCTCCGCGTTCTCCCCACATTCCCTCTCTGTGTTCTCCTCACATTCCCTCTCCGCGTTCTCCCCACATTCCCTCTCTGTGTTCTCCCCACATTCCCTCTCTGTGTTCTCCCCACATTCCCTCTCCGCGTTCTCCCCACATTCCCTCTCTGTGTTCTCCTCACATTCCTCTCTGCGTTCTCCTCACATTCCTCTCTGCGTTCTCCTCACATTCCTCTCTGCGTTCTCCTCACATTCCTCTCTGCGTTCTCCTCACATTCCTCTCTGCGTTCTCCTCACATTCCCTCTCCATGTTCTCCTCACATTCCTCTCTGCGTTCTCCTCACATTCCTCTCTGCGTTCTCCCCACATTCCTCTCCGCGTTCTCCTCACATTCCTCTCCGCGTTCTCCTCACATTCCTCTCCGCGTTCTCCTCACATTCCTCTCCGCGTTCTCCTCACATTCCTCTCCGCGTTCTCCTCACATTCCCTCTCTGTGGCCCCCCTCCCCCTCCACATGCCGGGATTATGGAAGATGAAGGAACTTGTTGGGTAATTGGATCGTCTTCTTGATCATCATCTGACCCAGCGATGGCTGAACACCACATTGTATGATTATCACACACGGGGGGCCCCCACCATCCCGCACACGGGGGCCCCCACCATCCCGCACACGGGGGCCCCCACCATCCCGCACACAAGGGCCCCCACCATCCCGCACACAAGGGCCCCTACCATCCCACACAGGGGCCCCTACCATCCCACACACAGGGGCCCCCACCATCCCACACAGGGGCCCCTACCATCCCACACACAGGGGCCCCCACCATCCCACACAGGGGCCCCTACCATCCCGCACACGGGGGCCCCCACCATCCCGCACACGGGGGCCCCCACCATCCCACACAGGGGCCCCTACCATCCCGCACACGGGGGCCCCCACCATCCCGCACACGGGGGCCCCCACCATCCCGCACACAGGGGCCCCCACCATCACAGGACCACAATACCCAGAATACCTCAGGCCAGGAAATCTCTTAATCGGATTATTCACCACCAGATGTTCCTGAGGGATTAAGAGATTAGTGAGTTCCCGGAGACGAGAGATGCCAGCCAAGAAACAAGGTACCGATCCCAGCACAACTCCCACCTGCAGACCCCACACCCATTCCTCACACAGATGTTGGTGCTGATTGCGCTACCCTGCCAGATGGGGACAAGACACAATTTGTAGGTCAAAGCTTGGCTACAGCATGGAAGGGTTGACTGAGAGTGACCTCCAGGTCAATAGAAGTATCCTATGGGCTTCCAGGGGGACATGGGTGTCCTATGGGCTTCCGGGGGACATGGATGTGCTTAGGGCTTCCAGAGGGACATGGGTGTGCTATGGGCTCCCAGGGGGACATGGGTGGGCTATGGGCTCCCAGGGGGAAATGGGTGTGCTATGGGCTTCCAGGGGGACATGGGTGGGCTATGGGCTTCCAGGGGGACATGGGTGTGCTATGGGCTTCCAGAGGGACATGGGTGTGCTATGGGCTCCCAGGGGGACATGGGTGTGCTATGGGCTTCCAGGGGGACATGGGTGGGCTATGGGCTTCCAGGGGGACATGGGTGTGCTATGGGCTTCCAGAGGGACATGGGTGTGCTATGGGCTTCCAGGGGGACATGGGTGTGCTATGGGCTTCCAGGGGGACATGGGTGGGCTATGGGCTTCCAGGGGGACATGGGTGGGCTATGGGCTCCCAGGGGGAAATGGATGTGCTTAGGGCTTCCAGAGGGACATGGGTGTGCTATGGGCTCCCAGGGGGAAATGGGTGTGCTATGGGCTCCCAGGGGGACATGGATGTGCTTAGGGCTTCCAGAGGGACATGGGTGTGCTATGGGCTCCCAGGGGGAAATGTGTGTGCTATGGGCTTCCAGGGGGACATGGGTGGGCTATGGGCTTCCAGGGGGACATGGGTGTGCTATGGGCTCCCAGGGGGACATGGATGTGCTTAGGGCTTCCAGAGGGACATGGGTGTGCTATGGGCTCCCAGGGGGAAATGGGTGTGCTATGGGATTCCAGGGGGACATGGGTGGGCTATGGGCTTCCAGGGGGACATGGGTGTGCTATGGGCTTCCAGGAGGAAATGGGTGTGCTATGGGCTTCCAGGGGGACATGGGTGGGCTATGGGCTTCCAGGGGGACATGGGTTTGCTATGGGCTTCCAGGAGGACATGGGTGTGCTATGGGCTTCCAGGGGGACATGGGTGTGCTATGGGCTTCCAGGGGGACATGGGTGGGCTATGGGCTTCCAGGGGGAAATGGGTGTGCTATGGGCTCCCTGGGGGACATGGGTGTGCTATGGGCTTCCAGGGGGACATGGGTGGGCTATGGGCTTCCAGGGGGACATGGGTGTGCTATGGGCTTCCAGGGGGACATGGGTGGGCTATGGGCTTCCAGGGGGAAATGGGTGTGCTATGGGCTCCCTGGGGGACATGGGTGTGCTATGGGCTTCCAGGGGGACATGGGTGGGCTATGGGCTTCCAGGGGGACATGGGTGTGCTATGGGCTTCCAGGAGGAAATGGGTGTGCTATGGGCTTCCAGGGGGACATGGGTGTGCTATGGGCTTCCAGGGGGACATGGGTGGGCTATGGGCTTCCAGGGGGACATGGGTGTGCTATGGGCTTCCAGGGGGACATGGGTGTGCTATGGGCTTCCAGGGGGAAATGGGTGTGCTATGGGCTCCCAGGGGGACATGGGTGGGCTACGGGCTTCCAGGGGGACATGGGTGTGCTATGGGCTTCCAGGGGGACATGGGTGTGCTATGGGCTTCCAGGGGGACATGGGTGTGCTATGGGCTTCCAGGGGGACATGGGTGTGCTATGGGCTTCCAGGGGGACATGGGTGGGCTATGGGCTTCCAGGGGGAAATGGGTGTGCTATGGGCTCCCTGGGGGACATGGGTGTGCTATGGGCTTCCAGGGGGATATGGGTGGGCTATGGGCTTCCAGGGGGAAATGGGTGTGCTATGGGCTCCCTGGGGGACATGGGTGTGCTATGGGCTTCCAGGGGGACATGGGTGTGCTATGGGCTTCCAGGGGGAAATGGGTGTGCTATGGGCTTCCAGGGGGAAATGGGTGTGCTATGGGCTTCCAGGGGGACATGGGTGGGCTATGGGCTTCCAGGGGGAAATGGGTGTGCTATGGGCTTCCAGGGGGAAATGGGTGTGCTATGGGCTTCCAGGGGGAAATGGGTGTGCTATGGGCTTCCAGGGGGACATGGGTGGGCTATGGGCTTCCAGGGGGACATGGGTGAGCTATGGGCTTCCAGGGGGACATTGGTGCGCTATGGGCTTCCAGAGGTACATGGGTGCGCTATGGGCTCCCTGGGGGACATGGGTGTGCTATGGGCTTCCAGGGGGACATGGGTGGGCTATGGGCTTCCAGGGGGAAATGGGTGTGCTATGGGCTCCCTGGGGGACATGGGTGTGCTATGGGCTTCCAGGGGGAAATGGGTGTGCTATGGGCTTCCAGGGGGAAATGGGTGTGCTATGGGCTTCCAGGGGGACATGGGTGGGCTATGGGCTTCCAGGGGGACATGGGTGGGCTATGGGCTTCCAGGGGGACATGGGTGAGCTATGGGCTTCCAGGGGGACATTGGTGCGCTATGGGCTTCCAGAGGTACATGGGTGCGCTATGGGCTTCCAGGGGGACATGGATGTGCTTAGGGCTTCCAGAGGGACATGGGTGTGCTATGGGCTCCCAGGGGGACATGGGTGTGCTATGGGCTTCCAGGGGGACATGGGTGTGCTATGGGCTTCCAGGGGGACATGGGTGTGCTATGGGCTTCCAGGGGGACATGGGTGTGCTATGGGCTTCCAGGGGAACATGGGTGCGCTATGGGCTCCCAGGGGGACATGGATGTGCTATGGGCTCCTAGGGGGACATGAGTTTGTAATGGTCATTATTGGAAGGAGAGGGGGATATTGATAGAGGAAGGATATTGGAAGGAGAGCGGGAGATTGATAAAGGAAGGATATTGGAAGCAGAGCGGGATATTGATAGAGGAAGGATATTGGAAGGAGAGCGGGATATTGATAAAGGATATTGGAAGGAGAGCGGGATATTGATAGAGGAAGGATATTGGAAGGAGAGCGGGATATTGATAAAGGAAGGATATTGGAAGGAGAGCGGGATATTGATAGAGGAAGGATATTGGAAGGAGAGGGGGATATTGATAGAGGAAGGAGATTGGAAGGAGAGCGGGATATTGATAGAGGAAGGATATTGGAAGGAGAGCGGGATATTGATAGAGGAAGGATATTGGAAGGTGAGCGGGAGATTGATAAAGGAAGGATATTGGAAGGAGAGCGGGATATTGATAGAGGAAGGATATTGGAAGGAGAGCGGGATATTGATAGAGGAAGGATATTGGAAGGAGAGCGGGATATTGATAGAGGAAGGATATTGGAAGGAGAGCGGGATATTGATAGAGGAAGGATATTGGAAGGAGAGCGGGATATTGATAGAGGAAGGATATTGGAAGGAGAGCGGGATATTGATAGAGGAAGGATATTGGAAGGAGAGGGGGATATTGATAGAGGAGGGATATTGGAAGGAGAGCGGGATATTGATAGAGGAAGGATATTGGAAGGAGAGCGGGATATTGATAGAGGAAGGATATTGGAAGGAGAGCGGGATATTGATAAAGGAAGGATATTGGAAGGAGAGGGGGATATTGATAGAGGAAGGATATTGGAAGGAGAGCGGGATATTGATAGAGGAAGGATATTGGAAGGATAGCGAGATATTGATAGAGGAAGGATATTGGAAGGAGAGGGGGATATTGATAGAGGAAGGATATTGGAAGGAGAGCGGGATATTGATAGAGGAAGGATATTGGAAGGAGAGCGGGATATTGATAAAGGAAGGATATTGGAAGGAGAGCGAGATATTGATAGAGGAAGGATATTGGAAGGAGAGGGGGATATTGATAGAGGAAGGATATTGGAAGGAGAGCGGGATATTGATAGAGGAAGGATATTGGAAGGAGAGCGGGATATTGATAAAGGAAGGATATTGGAAGGAGAGGGGGATATTGATAGAGGAAGGATATTGGAAGGAGAGCGGGATATTGATAGAGGAAGGATATTGGAAGGAGAGCGGGATATTGATAGAGGAAGGATATTGGAAGGAGAGCGAGATATTGATAGAGGAAGGATATTGGAAGGAGAGGGGGATATTGATAGAGGAAGGATATTGGAAGGAGAGCGGGATATTGATAGAGGAAGGATATTGGAAGGAGAGCGGGATATTGATAGAGGAAGGATATTGGAAGGAGAGCGGGATATTGATAGAGGAAGGATATTGGAAGGAGAGCGGGATATTGATAGAGGAAGGATATTGGAAGGAGAGCGGGATATTGATAAAGGAAGGATATTGGAAGGAGAGCGAGATATTGATAGAGGAAGGATATTGGAAGGAGAGGGGGATATTGATAGAGGAAGGATATTGGAAGGAGAGCGGGATATTGATAGAGGAAGGATATTGGAAGGCGAGCGGGGGATTGATAAAGGAAGGATATTGGAAGGAGAGCGGGATATTGATAGAGGAAGGATATTGGAAGGAGAGCGGGAGATTGATAGAGGAAGGATATTGGAAGGAGAGCGGGATATTGATAGAGGAAGGATATTGGAAGGAGAGCGGGATATTGATAGAGGAAGGATATTGGAAGGAGAGGGGGATATTGATAGAGGAAGGATATTGGAAGGCGAGCGGGATATTGATAGAGGAAGGATATTGGAAGGCGAGGGGGATATTGATAGAGGAAGGATATTGGAAGGAGAGCGGGATATTGATAGATGAAGGATATTGGAAGGAGAGCGGGAGGTTGATAAAGGAAGGATATTGGAAGGAGAGTGGGATATTGATAGAGGAAGGATATTGGAAGGCGAGCGGGAGATTGATAGAGGAAGGATATTGGAAGGCGAGGGGGATATTGATAGAGGAAGGATATTGGAAGGAGAGCGGGATATTGATAGAGGAGGGATATTGGAAGGAGAGCGGGATATTGATAGAGGAAGGATATTGGAAGGAGAGCGGGATATTGATAGAGGAAGGATATTGGAAGGAGAGGTGGATATTGATAGAGGAGGGATATTGGAAGGAGAGCGGGATATTGATAGAGGAAGGATATTGGAAGGCGAGCGGGAGATTGATAGAGGAAGGATATTGGAAGGCGAGGGGGATATTGATAGAGGAAGGATATTGGAAGGAGAGCGGGATATTGATAGAGGAGGGATATTGGAAGGAGAGCGGGATATTGATAGAGGAAGGATATTGGAAGGAGAGCGGGATATTGATAGAGGAGGGATATTGGAAGGAGAGGGGGATATTGATAGAGGAAGGATATTGGAAGGAGAGCAGGATATTGATAGAGGAAGGATATTGGAAGGAGAGCGGGATATTGATGGTGGATATTGGAAGGAGAGGGGGATATTGATAGAGGAAGGATATTGGAAGGAGAGCGGGATATTGATAGAGGAAGGATATTGGAAGGAGAGCGGGATATTGATAAAGGAAGGATATTGGAAGGAGAGCGGGATATTGATAGAGGAAGGATATTGGAAGGAGAGCGGGATATTGATAGAGGATATTGGAAGGAGAGCGGGATATTGATAGAGGATATTGGAAGGAGAGCGGGATATTGATAGAGGAGGGATATTGGAAGGAGAGCGGGATATTGATAGAGGAAGGATATTGGAAGGAGAGCGGGATATTGATAGAGGAGGGATATTGGAAGGAGAGCGGGATATTGATAGAGGAAGGATATTGGAAGGAGAGCGGGATATTGATAGAGGAAGGATATTGGAAGGTGAGCGGGATATTGATAGAGGAAGGATATTGGAAGGAGAGCGGGATATTGATAAAGGAAGGATATTGGAAGGAGAGCGGGATATTGATAAAGGAAGGATATTGGAAGGAGAGGGGGATATTGATAGAGGAAGGATATTGGAAGGAGAGGGGGATATTGATAGAGGAAGGATATTGGAAGGAGAGCGGGATATTGATAGAGGAAGGATATTGGAAGGAGAGCGGGATATTGATAGAGGAAGGATATTGGAAGGAGAGCGGGATATTGATAGAGGAAGGATATTGGAAGGAGAGCGGGATATTGATAGAGGAAGGATATTGGAAGGAGAGCGGGATATTGATAGAGGAAGGATATTGGAAGGAGAGCGGGATATTGATAGAGGAAGGATATTGGAAGGAGAGCGGGATATTGATAAAGGAAGGATATTGGAAGGAGAGCGAGATATTGATAGAGGAAGGATATTGGAAGGAGAGGGGGATATTGATAGAGGAAGGATATTGGAAGGAGAGCGGGATATTGATAGAGGAAGGATATTGGAAGGCGAGCGGGGGATTGATAAAGGAAGGATATTGGAAGGAGAGGGGGATATTGATAGAGGAAGGATATTGGAAGGAGAGGGGGATATTGATAGAGGAAGGATATTGGAAGGAGAGCGGGATATTGATAGAGGAAGGATATTGGAAGGCGAGCGGGGGATTGATAAAGGAAGGATATTGGAAGGAGAGGGGGATATTGATAGAGGAAGGATATTGGAAGGAGAGGGGGATATTGATAGAGGAAGGATATTGGAAGGAGAGCGGGATATTGATAGAGGAAGGATATTGGAAGGAGAGCGGGATATTGATAGAGGAAGGATATTGGAAGGAGAGCGGGAGATTGATAGAGGAAGGATATTGGAAGGAGAGCGGGATATTGATAGAGGAAGGATATTGGAAGGAGAGCGGGATATTGATAGAGGAAGGATATTGGAAGGCGAGGGGGATATTGATAGAGGAAGGATATTGGAAGGAGAGCGGGAGGTTGATAAAGGAAGGATATTGGAAGGAGAGTGGGATATTGATAGAGGAAGGATATTGGAAGGAGAGCGGGAGGTTGATAAAGGAAGGATATTGGAAGGAGAGTGGGATATTGATAGAGGAAGGATATTGGAAGGCGAGCGGGAGATTGATAGAGGAAGGATATTGGAAGGAGAGCGGGATATTGATAGAGGAAGGATATTGGAAGGAGAGCGGGATATTGATAGAGGAAAGATATTGGAAGGAGAGCGGGATATTGATAGAGGAAGGATATTGGAAGGAGAGCGGGATATTGATAGAGGAAGGATATTGGAAGGAGAGCAGGATATTGATAGAGGAAGGATATTGGAAGGAGAGCGGGATATTGATGGTGGATATTGGAAGGAGAGCGGGATATTGATAGAGGAAGGATATTGGAAGGAGAGCGGGATATTGATAGAGGAAGGATATTGGAAGGAGAGCGGGATATTGATAAAGGAAGGATATTGGAAGGAGAGCGGGATATTGATAGAGGAAGGATATTGGAAGGAGAGCGGGATATTGATAGAGGATATTGGAAGGAGAGCGGGATATTGATAGAGGATATTGGAAGGAGAGCGGGATATTGATAGAGGAGGGATATTGGAAGGAGAGCGGGATATTGATAGAGGAAGGATATTGGAAGGAGAGCGGGATATTGATAGAGGAGGGATATTGGAAGGAGAGCGGGATATTGATAGAGGAAGGATATTGGAAGGAGAGCGGGATATTGATAGAGGAAGGATATTGGAAGGTGAGCGGGATATTGATAGAGTAAGGATATTGGAAGGAGAGCGGGATATTGATAAAGGAAGGATATTGGAAGGAGAGCGGGATATTGATAAAGGAAGGATATTGGAAGGAGAGGGGGATATTGATAGAGGAAGGATATTGGAAGGAGAGCGGGATATTGATAGAGGAAGGATATTGGAAGGAGAGCGGGATATTGATAGAGTAAGGATATTGGAAGGAGAGCGGGATATTGATAAAGGAAGGATATTGGAAGGAGAGCGGGATATTGATAAAGGAAGGATATTGGAAGGAGAGGGGGATATTGATAGAGGAAGGATATTGGAAGGAGAGCGGGATATTGATAGAGGAAGGATATTGGAAGGAGAGCGGGATATTGATAGAGGAAGGATATTGGAAGGAGAGCGGGATATTGATAGAGGAAGGATATTGGAAGGAGAGCGGGATATTGATAGAGGAAGGATATTGGAAGGAGAGCGGGATATTGATAGAGGAAGGATATTGGAAGGAGAGCGGGATATTGATAGAGGAAGGATATTGGAAGGAGAGCGGGATATTGATAAAGGAAGGATATTGGAAGGAGAGCGAGATATTGATAGAGGAAGGATATTGGAAGGAGAGGGGGATATTGATAGAGGAAGGATATTGGAAGGAGAGCGGGATATTGATAGAGGAAGGATATTGGAAGGCGAGCGGGGGATTGATAGAGGAAGGATATTGGAAGGAGAGCGGGATATTGATAGAGGAGGGATATTGGAAGGAGAGGGGGATATTGATAGAGGAAGGATATTGGAAGGAGAGGGGGATATTGATAGAGGAAGGATATTGGAAGGAGAGCGGGATATTGATAGAGGAAGGATATTGGAAGGCGAGCGGGGGATTGATAAAGGAAGGATATTGGAAGGAGAGCGGGATATTGATAGAGGAAGGATATTGGAAGGAGAGCGGGATATTGATAGAGGAAGGATATTGGAAGGAGAGCGGGAGATTGATAGAGGAAGGATATTGGAAGGAGAGCGGGATATTGATAGAGGAAGGATATTGGAAGGCGAGGGGGATATTGATAGAGGAAGGATATTGGAAGGAGAGCGGGATATTGATAGATGAAGGATATTGGAAGGAGAGCGGGATATTGATAGAGGAAGGATATTGGAAGGAGAGGGGGAGATTGATAAAGGAAGGATATTGGAAGGAGAGCGGGATATTGATAGAGGAAGGATATTGGAAGGAGAGCGGGATATTGATAGAGGAAGGATATTGGAAGGAGAGGGGGATATTGATAGAGGAAGGATATTGGAAGGAGAGCGGGATATTGATAGAGGAAGGATATTGGAAGGCGAGGGGGATATTGATAGAGGAAGGATATTGGAAGGAGAGCGGGATATTGATAGATGAAGGATATTGGAAGGAGAGCGGGAGGTTGATAAAGGAAGGATATTGGAAGGAGAGTGGGATATTGATAGAGGAAGGATATTGGAAGGCGAGCGGGAGATTGATAGAGGAAGGATATTGGAAGGAGAGCGGGATATTGATAGAGGAAGGATATTGGAAGGAGAGCGGGATATTGATAGAGGAAAGATATTGGAAGGAGAGCGGGATATTGATAGAGGAAGGATATTGGAAGGAGAGCGGGATATTGATAGAGGAAGGATATTGGAAGGAGAGCGGGATATTGATAGAGGAAAGATATTGGAAGGAGAGCGGGATATTGATAGAGGAAGGATATTGGAAGGAGAGCGGGATATTGATAAAGGATATTGGAAGGAGAGCGGGATATTGATAGAGGAAGGATATTGGAAGGAGAGCGGGAGATTGATTAAGGAAGGATATTGGAAGGAGAGCGGGATATTGATAGAGGAAGGATATTGGAAGGCGAGCGGAATATTGATAGAGGAGGGATATTGGAAGGAGAGTGGGATATTGATAGAGGAAGGATATTGGAAGGAGAGCGGGATATTGATAGAGGAAGGATATTGGAAGGAGAGCGGGATATTGATAAAGGAAGGATATTGGAAGGAGAGCGGGATATTGATAGAGGAAGGATATTGGAAGGAGAGCGGGATATTGATAGAGGAAGGATATTGGAAGGAGAGGGGGATATTGATAGAGGAAGGATATTGGAAGGAGAGCGGGATATTGATAGAGGAAGGATATTGGAAGGAGAGCGGGATATTGATAAAGGAAGGATATTGGAAGGAGAGCGGGATATTGATAGAGGAAGGATATTGGAAGGAGAGGGGGATATTGATAGAGGAAGGATATTGGAAGGAGAGCGGGATATTGATAGAGGAAAGATATTGGAAGGAGAGCGGGATATTGATAGAGGAAGGATATTGGAAGGAGAGCGGGATATTGATTAAGGAAGGATATTGGAAGGAGAGCGGGATATTGATAGAGGAAGGATATTGGAAGGAGAGGGGGATATTGATAGAGGAAGGATATTGGAAGGAGAGCGGGATATTGATAGAGGAAGGATATTGGAAGGAGAGCGGGATATTGATTAAGGAAGGATATTGGAAGGAGAGCGGGATATTGATAGAGGAAGGATATTGGAAGGAGAGGGGGATATTGATAAAGGAAAGATATTGGAAGGAGAGCGGGATATTGATAAAGGAAGGATATTGGAAGGAGAGCGGGATATTGATAGAGGAAGGATATTGGAAGGAGAGCGGGAGATTGATTAAGGAAGGATATTGGAAGGAGAGCGGGATATTGATAGAGGAAGGATATTGGAAGGAGAGCGGGATATTGATAGAGGAAGGATATTGGAAGGAGAGCGGGATATTGATAGAGGAAGGATATTTGAAGGCGAGCGGGATATTGATAGAGGAAAGATATTGGAAGGAGAGGGGGATATTGATAGAGGAAGGATATTGGAAGGAGAGCGGGATATTGATTAAGGAAGGATATTGGAAGGAGAGCGGGATATTGATAGAGGAAGGATATTGGAAGGAGAGCGGGATATTGATAGAGGAAGGATATTGGAAGGAGAGCGGGATATTGATAGAGGAAGGATATTGGAAGGAGAGCGGGATATTGATAGAGGAAGGATATTGGAAGGAGAGGGGGATATTGATTAAGGAAGGATATTGGAAGGAGAGCGGGATATTGATAGAGGAAGGATATTGGAAGGAGAGCGGGATATTGATAGAGGAAGGATATTGGAAGGAGAGCGGGATATTGATAGAGGAAGGATATTGGAAGGAGAGGGGGATATTGATAGAGGAAGGATATTGGAAGGAGAGCGGGATATTGATTAAGGAAGGATATTGGAAGGAGAGCGGGATATTGATAGAGGAAGGATATTGGAAGGAGAGCGGGATATTGATAGAGGAAGGATATTGGAAGGAGAGCGGGATATTGATAGAGGAAGGATATTGGAAGGAGAGCGGGATATTGATAGAGGAAGGATATTGGAAGGAGAGGGGGATATTGATTAAGGAAGGATATTGGAAGGAGAGCGGGATATTGATAGAGGAAGGATATTGGAAGGAGAGCGGGATATTGATAGAGGAAGGATATTGGAAGGAGAGCGGGATATTGATAGAGGAAGGATATTGGAAGGAGAGCGGGATATTGATAGAGGAGGGATATTGGAAGGAGAGCGGGATATTAATAGAGGAAGGATATTGGAAGGAGAGGGGGATATTGATTAAGGAAGGATATTGGAAGGAGAGCGGGATATTGATAGAGGAAGGATATTGGAAGGAGAGCGGGATATTGATAGAGGAAGGATATTGGAAGGAGAGCGGGATATTGATAGAGGAAGGATATTGGAAGGAGAGCGGGATATTGATAGAGGAAGGATATTGGAAGGAGAGCGGGATATTGATAGAGGAAGGATATTGGAAGCAGAGCGGGATATTGATAGAGGAAGGATATTGGAAGGCGAGCGGGATATTGATAGAGGAAGGATATTGGAAGGAGAGCGGGATATTGATAGAGGAAGGATATTGGAAGGAGAGCGGGATATTGATAGAGGAAGGATATTGGAAGGAGAGCGGGATATTGATAGAGGAAGGATATTGGAAGGAGAGCGGGATATTGATAGAGGAAGGATATTGGAAGGAGAGCGGGATATTGATAGAGGAAGGATATTGGAAGGAGAGCGGGAGGTTGATAAAGGAAGGATATTGGAAGGAGAGCGGGATATTGATAGAGGAAGGATATTGGAAGGAGAGCGGGATATTGATAGAGGAAGGATATTGGAAGGAGAGCGGGATATTGATAGAGGAAGGATATTGGAAGGAGAGCGGGATATTGATAGAGGAGGGATATTGTAAGGAGAGCGGGATATTGATAAAGGATATTGGAAGGAGAGCGGGATATTGATAGAGGAAGGATATTGGAAGGAGAGCGGGATATTGATAAAGGATATTGGAAGGAGAGCGGGATATTGATAGAGGAAGGATATTGGAAGGAGAGCGGGATATTGATAGAGGAAGGATATTGGAAGGAGAGCGGGATATTGATAGAGGATGTTGGAAGGAGAGCGGGATATTGATAAAGGAAGGATATTGGAAGGAGAGGGGGATATTGATAGAGGAAGGATATTGGAAGGCGAGCGGGATATTGATAGAGGAAGGATATTGGAAGGAGAGCGGGATATTGATAGAGGAAGGATATTGGAAGGAGAGCGGGATATTGATAGAGGATATTGGAAGGCGAGCGGGATATTGATAGAGGAAGGATATTGGAAGGTGAGCGGGATATTGATAGAGGAAGGATATTGGAAGGCGAGCGGGAGATTGATAGAGGAAGGATATTGGAAGGAGAGCGGGATATTGATAAAGGATATTGGAAGGAGAGCGGGATATTGATAGAGGAAGGATATTGGAAGGAGAGCGGGATATTGATAGAGGAAGGATATTGGAAGGAGAGCGGGATATTGATAGAGGAAGGATATTGGAAGGAGAGCGGGATATTGATAAAGGAAGGATATTGGAAGGAGAGCGGGATATTGATAGAGGAAGGATATTGGAAGGCGAGCGGGATATTGATAGAGGAAGGATATTGGAAGGAGAGCGGGATATTGATAGAGGAAGGATATTGGAAGGAGAGCGGGATATTGATAGAGGAAGGATATTGGAAGGAGAGGGGGATATTGATAGAGGAATGATATTGGAAGGAGAGCGGGATATTGATAGAGGAAGGATATTGGAAGGAGAGCGGGATATTGATAAAGGAAGGATATTGGAAGGAGAGCGGGATATTGATAGAGGAAGGATATTGGAAGGAGAGCGGGATATTGATAGAGGAAGGATATTGGAAGGAGAGCGGGATATTGATAAAGGAAGGATATTGGAAGGAGAGCGGGATATTGATAGAGGAAGGATATTGGAAGGAGAGCGGGATATTGATAGAGGAAGGATATTGGAAGGCGAGCGGGATATTGATAGAGGAAGGATATTGGAAGGAGAGCGGGATATTGATAGAGGAAGGATATTGGAAGGAGAGCGGGAGATTGATAAAGGAAGGATATTGGAAGGAGAGCGGGATATTGATAGAGGAGGGATATTGGAAGGAGAGCGGGAGATTGATAAAGGAAGGATATTGGAAGGAGAGCGGGAGATTGATAAAGGAAGGATATTGGAAGGAGAGCGGGATATTGATAGAGGAGGGATATTGGAAGGAGAGCGGGATATTGATAGAGGAAGGATATTGGAAGGAGAGCGGGATATTGATAGAGGAAGGATATTGGAAGGAGAGCGGGATATTGATAGAGGAAGGATATTGGAAGGAGAGCGGGATATTGATAGAGGAAGGATATTGGAAGGAGAGCGGGATATTGATAGAGGAAGGATATTGGAAGGCGAGCGGGATATTGATAGAGGAGGTATATTGGAAGGAGAGGGGGATATTGATAGAGGAAGGATATTGGAAGGAGAGCGGGATATTGATAGAGGAAGGATATTGGAAGGAGAGCGGGATATTGATAGAGGAAGGATATTGGAAGGAGAGCGGGATATTGATAGAGGAGGGATATTGGAAGGAGAGCGGGATATTGATAGAGGAAGGATATTGGAAGGAGAGCGGGATATTGATAGAGGAAGGATATTGGAAGGAGAGCAGGATATTGATAGAGGAAGGATATTGGAAGGAGAGTGGGATATTGATAGAGGAAGGATATTGGAAGGCGAGCGGGAGATTGATAAAGGAAGGATATTGGAAGGAGAGCGGGATATTGATAGATGAAGGATATTGGAAGGAGAGCGGGATATTGATAGAGGAAGGATATTGGAAGGAGAGCGGGATATTGATAGAGGAAGGATATTGGAAGGAGAGCGGGATATTGATAGAGGAAGGATATTGGAAGGAGAGGGGGATATTGATAGATGAAGGATATTGGAAGGCGAGCGGGAGGTTGATAAAGGAAGGATATTGGAAGGAGAGCGGGATATTGATAGAGGAATGATATTGGAAGGAGAGCGGGAGGTTGATAAAGGAAGGATATTGGAAGGAGAGCGGGATATTGATAAAGGAAGGATATTGGAAGGAGAGCGGGATATTGATAAAGGATATTGGAAGGAGAGCGGGATATTGATAGAGGAAGGATATTGGAAGGAGAGCGGGATATTGATAGAGGAAGGATATTGGAAGGAGAGGGGGATATTGATAGAGGAAGGATATTGGAAGGCGAGCGGGAGGTTGATAAAGGAAGGATATTGGAAGGAGAGCGGGATATTGATAAAGGAAGGATATTGGAAGGAGAGCGGGATATTGATAAAGGATATTGGAAGGAGAGCGGGATATTGATAGAGGAAGGATATTGGAAGGAGAGCGGGATATTGATAGAGGAAGGATATTGGAAGGAGAGCGGGATATTGATAGAGGAAGGATATTGGAAGGAGAGCGGGATATTGATAGAGGAAGGATATTGGAAGGAGAGGGGGATATTGATAGAGGAAGGATATTGGAAGGCGAGCGGGAGGTTGATAAAGGAAGGATATTGGAAGGAGAGCGGGATATTGATAGAGGATATTGGAAGGAGAGGGGGATATTGATAGAGGAAGGATATTGGAAGGAGAGCGGGATATTGATAGAGGAGGGATATTGGAAGGAGAGCGGGATATTGATAGAGGAGGGATATTGGAAGGAGAGCGGGAGGTTGATAAAGGAAGGATATTGGAAGGAGAGCGGGAGATTGATAGAGGAAGGATATTGGAAGGCGAGCGGGAGATTGATAAAGGAAGGATATTGGAAGTAGAGCGGGATGTTGATAGAGGAAGGATATTGGAAGGAGAGCGGGATATTGATAGAGGAGGGATATTGGAAGGAGAGTGGGATATTGATTAAGGAAGGATATTGGAAGGAGAGCGGGAGGTTGATAAAGGAAGGATATTGGAAGGAGAGCGGGATATTGATAGAGGAGGGATATTGGAAGGAGAGCGGGATATTGATAGAGGATATTGGAAGGATATTGTTATATGAAATTTATTGGGATTTGAATGAGGATACTAATAGCAGATTGTGAGGAAGGGCAGGTCATGGTGACAGGGTGGTCTTCTTGTCCTCCGTTTTTTCCTCCTCATGTGATGCCAAGCAATGGTCGCTTGAGAGTCCTACCCAGAGTAGGTTCTTCTGGGCTCCACTAGGCACATTGTACGAGGTCACGGCACTGAACATGGGGTACCTTTACTTGAGCCACGCTAACGACATTGTAGATGAGAAACATGAACAAAGTCTAGTAAACTCTCTTGATGTATTAAGCATCACCGCGGTCACTTGTGTGTTTAGGAGAGACACGCAGAGCCAATGACCTCTCCACCTGTCCAGCGTATCACAGCTACCTCACTCCCACTAATGATTTGGGGTCCCCTGTAAAGGTATGGGGTCCCGCCATGCACCTAGCACAATCTCCATGCATGCACTTCACATAACTCTTTGTCTACCATACCTGTGTACAGGATGAGGGCTTCAGATGTGCAGATCTGCTCCTGTTGCTATGGGTAATGGATCACAACTGAAGGAGTGCGGACATCTCCCTCGCTACAAGAGGGTACCTCCTTGGTTACATGTACACACTTAACGACAGGCTGCTATAGAAATCTTCGTTACCTTTGGTCACCACTTGTATCTTCACACTCTGATGTACTTAGTGACCAGAGCTGTAGGCCAGTTACTTGCATTGCACCCCTTTAGTAACTTCAGACCAGGCAAAGGAAAAGTTTCAAAAAGCTTTGTTGAAGAGTTAATTAACATGACAATCAGGGGCGTGGCCTGACCTAGCAGGAAGATGGAAGCCTAATCCCTGAGCTCCTGCCACCACAGGGTAAAGCTGACTGGAATCTGAGGTAAAATTGCCCCTAAATCCCTCCAAATCATGGGGACTGCATCGCGGAACTCTTCTGCCTCCCGCTCCCCCCGCGAACTATTAGGGGACGAGGGTTATAATATTCCTGAAATGCTTCATACCGGCAGAGGGAACACGGGGCCTTCCCACCACAGACACTCACACTCTCAGGCTTCTGAGGCAGCCCTGACAGAACCATCACACACGGGATCTCCAAACCCTCACAGGGATAGAAATGTCATTGAACTCTCACCACAGCCGCACTTAAACATGCAGGACCTGCGGACCATCGCAGAGGATATCAAAGACACCTTATCTGCCGCCATTTCAGAGCTCAGGCTCGATATCCGTGCGCTCAGTGACAGAGTTCTCACAGTTGAAAGAGTGACTGAACGCCATGATGTGACTATCCGCAAAGCTGCGAATCGCATTGACTCCCATACATTACAAATGAGAGATATGCAACGCCACCTGGAAGACCTCGACAACAGAGGTCGGCGCCATAATCTCAGAGTCAGAGGACTGCCAGAGGCCACTGAGGGAGAACAAATAGCCCCCACTGTGACTGGAATCTTCAATGGTCTGCTTAATAGACCACCTCATACACCCATTGATATGGAAAGGATCCACCGGGCCTTACGTCCCAAGGGAAGGGAGACGGATCCCCCAAGGGACATCATTTGCTGTATAATAGACTTCAAACTGAAGGAAGAAATTATCAGACAAGCAAGAAGCAGACCTCAAATTCTCCATGATGGGAGAGCAATTCAAATCTATCAGGACCTCTCAGGAATCACCTTACAGCACCGACGTGATCTGAAGCCTCTGCTGGACGCCCTTCGCACGAAAGGTATTCAATATAAATGGAAATTCCCGTTTTGCCTTTCTGCCTCCACCCAGGGCCACACGGCTCTCCTGAGAGTACCAGAGGATCTCCCACACTTCTGTGGAACCCTGGGCATACCCCTGGTAGATGTCCCTAACTGGTATGCAGAGTTTCGTCACTCAGTGACAAGAAAAGAATCA
Organism: Aquarana catesbeiana; assembly: GCF_042186555.1. Classification (NCBI taxonomy): domain Eukaryota; kingdom Metazoa; phylum Chordata; class Amphibia; order Anura; family Ranidae; genus Aquarana; species Aquarana catesbeiana. The sequence continues at coordinate 745,184,600 of NC_133326.1, read as the reverse complement.
CCTCAGGAAGAACCCATGGATGTGCAAGATACCAGGTACCGTAGGAGAAGGTCCCCATCCACCCCCAGACACCTTACCGGTACCCACATTCACTACCAGGAGGGCAGCCCCACAAACTCACCGAGGCTCAGGAGAGCTCGCCGAAACCGCTAGCCGGCCTCAGATACACGCTACCATGCAATCTCAGTTTGCCTTGTTTGGCTTTAATCAGTTCTCTCACACTGTGAACCTTTAATTCAATGTTTATGTGACTGACTTTCTTCAAGAGATATTCAGCACAATAGATGTTTTGCATCTTTACTGGGTTCGGATTGTGTCCCTGTCATGGACATTGCAAGTTTAGCTAGAAAGCAGCAGCACTTGCCTATGGAATGAACACCGCCTATATGTCTAGTGGAGTGTTCTAAAACTACATGACCCACAACACCCTGCGGTTTGTACCCGCCCCTGACCTGGTAGCAGTTCTGTACAGTGTCACTTCCGCCCACAATCTCCCTGACACCAAGGAAAAGCCTCAAGAACGTCCGACGTACACTGCGACTGTTACCTGGACAACGCCTCAGATCATCACACTCAATGCTGACTTCCAAAGCCGCGTCTCACATGGTCTCCTCTTCCACTCCATCGCTGGCGGCAACCACTCGTGTACTGACTGAGGAGCCTACAGGGGCTTCCCCCTCCATCTACATGTCCTGTACAGACACTCAACTGATGTGACACCTACCTGAAGACTTATACACAGTACACTACATCCATCTACATGTCCTGTACAGACACTCAACTGATGTGACACCTACCTGAAGACTTATACACAGTACACTACATCCATCTACATGTCCTGTACAGACACTCAACTGATGTGACACCTACCTGAAGACTTATACACAGTACACTACATCCATCTACATGTCCTGTACAGACACTCAACTGATGTGATACCTACCTGAAGACTTATACACTACATCCATCTACATGTCCTGTACAGACACTCACTGCTGAGAACTGATGTGACACCTACCTGAAGACGTATACACAGTACACTACATCCATCTACATGTCCTGTACAGACACTCACTGCTGGGAACTGATGTGATACCTACCTGAAGACTTATACACAGTACACTACATCCATCTACATGTCCTATACAGACACTCAACTGATGTGATACCTACCTGAAGACTTATACACAGTACACTACATCCATCTACATGTCCTGTACAGACACTTACTGCTGAGAACTGATGTGACACCTACCTGAAGACTTATACACAGTACACTACATCCATCTACATGTCCTGTACAGACACTTACTGCTGAGAACTGATGTGATATCTACCTGAAGACTTATACACAGTACACTACATCCATCTACATGTCCTGTACAGACACTCAACTGATGTGACACCTACCTGCAGGCTTATGCAGAGTGCACTACATCCATCTACTGGCCTGTAACTGTAACTTTACCCAATCACACTTGCTGGCATGTTAGGTTGCACGGCGAGGTATGAGGTATATTCCACACTCTCTCTATGGGAAATCTTCTAGTCTACAAGTTTAGTATTCCTCAGACTTTCTAGTTGGAGATCTGTCACTGACTGCATGGTCAGCTTGCTGACTGATTTACTTGTTTATTTACATGTTACTCCGGTTATAGTGTTCTATCCCTCTTTTGAGATTTTTGTGCTGTTTTTAGGCCCTATAAATGTCCTCTGTTTAATTACCTCACACGTTCTGAGGCCGACACTTGACCCATGAGAGGGCACCCACCTTTACAAATCCCACATTTAGCCGTGATAGTATTTAATGGCGTTTTGGGTGCCTTCTGGTATGGGGGCTGGGTGGTGGTATCAGAACTCCCAATATTTCTATATGATGGTTCTTATATGCTGTTTGTGTAATGATGCATTTACTCACCCAAATCCCACCACCCAGCACTCACGTTTCTTTGAGAGTATCCCCTCGCCCTATTATATATCCCCCGATAATACGTTCTCCAAAACCTCCTCCCTTTATCACCTGAAGACCCTGTGGTGGCGGACTATACCATTCTTTCCTTTACCTATAGTCCTCCTTCATTGCTTAGTGATTGCCAACCCCCACACAGTTGTGAGTCACGGTGCTGTTACACCCCTCAGGGTACACACATCGTACCCGCACTGTACTTTACCGATACTGTACAGTTTAGAGGTACGGGAGCAAGTCACCCCCAAACCTCATCGGTTTCACCCCAGTTACCCCAACATTACATTTAAGCCTGCCATACACTGAACAGACCTACATCCTGATCGCCTAGGTCATCCCTCTCCCTTCACTCCTACTTATGGCGGATGACACAGACCCCCGGGCCTCACCGCCTGACCTACATAAGCACCTACAGACACTCAAACTCTGCTCAATCAATATACAAGGCCTTAACATCCCAGAGAAAAGGTCTAAACTGTTCTATTTCCTACAACGATCGAAAATACATGTAGCACTTATACAGGAAACGCACTTCAGGACAGATAGCATCCCTAAACTGTATAATCACCAATTCCCACTGGTGTACCACGCTTCCAACACCGAGGCTAAATCCAAAGGAGTCTCAATCTTAATTTCTAAACAATGCCCCCTGCAGGTGACAGAAGTCCAAAGAGACTCCCAAGGGAGATTCCTATTCATTAAAGGCACTCTACACCACAGGCCTGTCACAATAGCTAACATTTACGCCCCTAAGTCGCAACAAGTGGCCTTTTTTAGAGACACCTTCCAACAACTTCTCAGCTTCCAATCAGGTACTCTTATAATAGGAGGTGACTTCAATGTCGCTCTGAATCCCTCCCTTGACACATCCAACGGTGCTTCCTCCCTAACCTACAGAGCCTTACGAGCTATTAAATTGCAACTCAGCAACCTGTTACTTCACGATGCTTGGTGCACATTACAGCCCAACACTAAGGACTTCACCTTCTTTTCTGCACCTCATAACAAATACTCAGGAATAGACCACTTTTTCTTATCCCAAAATGATCTCACACACCTCTCAAAAGCTACGATTGAACCCATGGTTCTTTCTGATCACAACCCCATATTTATAACTCTAACCCTCCCGATGACCCATGGTAGGTCCAACATATGGCGACTTGATAATTCTCTACTGACCGACCTGGACCATATACAACAAATTACCACAAGCCTCACCCACTACTTTGCAGAAAATACAACAGAAGACACCTCTCCCATCTCCGTTTGGGCAGCACACAAATGCGTCATAAGGGGGAAATTTATCTCCCTTGCGGCCCAACGAAACAAAATTAGAAAAGCACGAATTAATGAGCTGACCGACCGCATACTAACACTTGAACAAGCACACAAAGCGTCGCTAGCAGCTTCCACATTAACGGAACTAACTCAGACCAGAGAAGAACTTCTAGAGGAACTTAACCATACACTAAAACGTAACTACGCCATGACCCAAAAATTATTCTATGAATTCGGCAACAAGTCGGGTAAACTTTTAGCCAGAGCGCTTCAAGTTAAGAAAGCGGCCCATACCATTCACAAAATTACAACACCGACTGGCGACGCCCTTGTTACTACGGATGATATCTCTGACCATTTTGTTCAGTACTTCTCCAAACTATACAACCTCCCCACCACGCTCCCCCCTGCAGCCACCTCGGACCGAATGACAGCCATTACCGACTTCCTTGCACAATACTGTCCCTCCCCCCTCTCTTCAGATGAATCCTTGGACTTTGATCTCCCACTCTCAGGAGAAGAAATATAAACTGCATTAAAACAAATGAAACCGGGCAAAAGCCCTGGCCCAGATGGCCTGACAGTTAGCTATTATAAGTCCTTCCCAGGCACCCTCGTTCCCCACCTCACCAAAGCCTTCAATAATCTCTCACCAACCTCTAATACGATGAGGGACATCCTTGAAGCACACGTCACTCTCATTCCCAAACAAGGCAAAGACCCCTCATTGGTCTCTAACTACCGCCCGATTTCACTTCTGAACGTAGACCTAAAGCTCTACGCCAAAGTGTTGGCAAACCGCATTCTCCCTCTGCTACCCAAATTAATCTCCCTTGATCAAGTAGGTTTTGTCCCTGGCAGGGAGGCCAGGGACAATACTATCAAGGCTCTAAATATCCATCACTGGCTCTCCAAAACATCCACAAAAGGTTTTTTCCTGTCTTTGGACGCAGAGAAGGCGTTCGACAGGGTGGCCTGGGACTATATGGAAGCGACTTTAAGAGTAATGGGTTTCCCATCGCATCTACTCCAAATGATCCTGGCGCTATACTCTGCACCTACAGCTAAACTTATGATCAATGGCCGCCTGTCAAATGCCTTCTCTGTCTCAAACGGAACCCGTCAGGGATACCCCCCTATCCCCTCTCATATTCATCCTTACTACGGAACCATTGCTCCGCAGATTAAGAGACAACCCGGACGTCAAAGGCATTAACATTGGTGATAACCACTATAAATTAGCAGCCTATGCGGATGACGTTTTACTCTTCCTCACGGACCCTATAGTCACTATCCCCAATCTTAAAGATTTCTCATTATTCAAAACCTTGTCAAACCTTCAAATTAACTTTACAAAATCGAAAGCACTGAACATCTCCCTACCAGCCACACTGGTCACCCAATGCAAACAGAACTTCCCCTTTACATGGGAATCACAGGACATTACATACCTGGGCATCAAAATACCTACTAAACTACAGGATCTCTACATGAGAAACTTCCAACCCGCGCTTCAAAACATACAAGCCGATTTAAATAAATGGCATTTCGGGTCCTTCTCCTGGTTGGGTAGGACAGCCATATTAAAAATGAATGTACTGCCCAGACTTCTTTACCTTTTTCAGGCAATCCCCATAAAGCTACCCACCTCCTTTTTTACATCATACAAGCGTATGTGCAGGACTTTTATCTGGTCGTCCAAGACCCCCCGACTAAGCTGGGATAGGCTAGTACTCCCCAAGCTATTAGGGGGCCTTGGCCTCCCCGACATTCAAAAATACCACTGGGCAAGTCATTTAACTAGGATTGTAGATTGGCATCTGCATCGTTCCAATAAAGCCTGGATTACACTTGAGGACTCTTTCACTAAAACCCCGCTGTCACATCTACCCTGGATCAATCACAACTCCATTCCTAGAGATTTGGTGACACATCCCTTTATTGGAGCCACATTGTCCCACCTTAAATTAGCCGGAAAAGCACTGGATTACACACCGCACCCAGGCCCTATGACCCCTTTGGTCCGTAATCCTGACTTCCTGCCAGGCCTTGCCTTAAGAGATCTGCACAGGGAATCATGCACAGCCCCCATCAGGGCACACCACTTCTTCCAAAATGGTGAACTCCTCCCCCACCAAGCCATGGCAGCCAAACTCACGGATTACAACATCCCCTTTTACAAGTACCTACAATTAAGACACTTTTTTACTGACGCCAAATCCATCTCACTGTGGTACCGAGAGCGTACACCCTTTGAATTGCTATGTGATAGTTCAGAACCCCAACGTCATGTGATCTCTACTGTTTACACATTCTTATTTTCAAATTGCAAAATTAAAGATGATAAGCTTGTCCGTCGTTGGGAATCAGAACTGTCTATAGACTTAACCTCCACTGAATGGGAACGTATACACAACCATATTCATAAGGGCTCCATTAATGTATCCACCCAGGAAAACAGATACAAAATATTCACCAACTGGTATAGGACATCTGATAAGATCCACAAAATGCACCCCTCGGTCCCCCCGACATGCTGGCGTTGCAATGCGGAGCTTGGCACCCTCATTCATATCTGGTGGGAATGTCCTCTTATCATACCGTACTGGACGGAAATTCACCGCCTTATCACCCAAATGACCTCTTACGCCCCAGACTTCACTCCGGCCCAATACATGCTCCATCACACCTCCATGCCCCTCTCCTCCTACAAAAAATCCATTACCCTACACCTTATCAATGCAGCCAACCTCTGTGTCCCGGTTCACTGGAGGAGTTCCACACCACCCACAGTGGCTGAATGGTTCAAAAGAGTCGATAGAACGGCCGAGATGGAAAAACTCATTTACCAAGCAAAAGACAATCCGACAAAATTTAATACAACATGGGCTTGCTGGTTACACTTTAGAGTTTCCTCGACGCAGATCATTCCGTGACCCAACCTCTCCGCCATGATCGATACTGATCTGTCACAGAAACGTCATAGTGTCTGGCTGATCGTGCCCTCCCTCCGTCCATACCCTCCCTCCGTCCATACCCTCCCTCCGTCCATACCCTCCCTCCGTCCACACCCTCCCTCCGTCCATACCCTCCCTCCGTCCATACCCTCCCTCCGTCCATACTCTTCCTCCGTCCATACCCTCCCTCTGTCCATACCCTTCCTCCGTTCATACCCTTCCTCTTACCCAATTGATCCTCACCGATCATACTTAGGCGATCTCCACACCCTCTCAACCTGATACCAACATAACTCCTTCACTGTTCTGGCAGGAGCACACACCCTAACGGTTTCTGGTCTCCTTACTCCCCCCCCCACTCCTAAACAACATATTATTATTACAGAGCTGCCTCTCAATCATATGGGTACCGAATAGGTTTAACACCACACACATTACTACACATGGCCCCCACCCAATCACAGTTAGAACCCTTTAGGGGTGAATGGGTTTAAGGGTGGCTTTGATCGGTACATAACATTACCCCGATTGGACCCCTACCCCCACATCAACCCCTTCTCCCTCACACGGAGATGCTTAATGATCCTTAGTCTATACACTTGTTAATTAGGGTATCCCCGCTTTACCATAGGAATACTTTACTGGGTCAGAACTTCATCTCCATCACTAATACAGAAGTGACCTAGTAAGAGGCTCAGTTGGCCGTATTTTGAACTCGTTCTTTCATTTCTGCTTTATTTATCAGTTGTATGACTTATTGATTGTATGACTTATTGATTGTATGACTTATTGATTGTATGACTTATTGATTGTATTAACAGCTTCTGTTTCAATGTATACCCGATAACTGTGACTTTATGTATATCTGAAAAATTTTAATAAACATTTATTGAAAAAAAACATGACAATCACAGGTAACAGTTTGGAATAAAGTGCAGACATTCCCCTAACATCCCTAGTCCCTAATCACAGCTGCCCCTGCATACCTGCTTTGGTTAAGTCCATAATTGGGTGAATCCATAGTGGGTTAAACTCCAATTTCAGCAACTACTGTATCTGGTCCTCCAGGCTCCAATGACAACATAGCAGTATTCCAACCCCCGCGTTTCTGGGCCCCAACCAACTCTGGCTGCCCCTTCCTCTCTTCCCCTTTTTTAGGTTCAAGCTTTCTTTCTCCCCCTGAGTGTTTCCCCCCTTTCCTTCTATATCTCATGGAACCAGCAAAACCCACCAAACACAATACCGGGAACACACTTCTCTTAGTTTCCTGGATGGGCAGTGTAAACGGGCGGCCGGAACTTCAACCTGCCTACAAAATGGTTATTTATGGAGCCGGGGATATTGGTGGGTTATTGATGGAGCCGGGGAGATTGGTGGGTTATTGATGGAGCCGGGGAGATTGGTGGGTTATTGATGGAGCCGGGGAGATTGGTGGGTTATTGATGGAGTCGGGGAGATTGGTGGGTTATTGATGGAGCCGGGGAGATTGGTGGGTTATTGATGGAGCCGGGGAGATTGGTGGGTTATTGATGGAGCCGGGGATATTGGTGGTTTATTGATGGAACCGGGGAGATTGGTGGGTTATTGATAGAGCCTGGGATATTGGTGGGTTATTGATGGAGCCAGAGATATTGGTGTGTTATTGATGGAGCCAGGAAGATTGGTGGGTTATTGATGGAGTCGGGGATATTGGTGGGTTATTTATGGAGCCGGGGATATTGGTGGGTTATTGATGGAGCCAGGAAGACTGGTGGGTTATTGATGAAGCCGAGGATATTCGTGGGTTATTGATGAAGCCGGGGATATTGGTGGGTTATTGATGGAGCCGGGAAGATTGGTGGGCTATTGATGGAGCCGTGGAGATTGGTGGGTTATTTATGGAGCCGGGGATATTGGTGGGTTATTGATGGAGCCGGGAAGATTGGTGGGTTATTGATGGAGCCGGGGATATTGGTGGGTTATTGATGGAGCCAGGGAGATTGGTGGGTTATTGATGGAGCCGGGGAGATTGGTGGGTTATTGATGGAGTCGGGGAGATTGGTGGGTTATTGATGGAGCCGGGGAGATTGGTGGGTTATTGATGGAGCCGGGGATATTGGTGGTTTATTGATGGAACCGGGGAGATTGGTGGGTTATTGATAGAGCCTGGGATATTGGTGGGTTATTGATGGAGCCAGGAAGATTGGTGGGTTATTGATGGAGTCGGGGATATTGGTGGGTTATTGATGGAGTCGGGGATATTGGTGGGTTATTGATGTAGCCGGGGAGATTGGTGAGTTATTGATAGAGCCGGGGAGATTGTGGGTTATTGCTGGAGCCAAGGAGATTGGTGTGTTATTGATGGAGCCGGGGAGATTGGTGGGTTATTGATGGAGCCAAGGAGATTGGTGTGTTACTGATGGAGCCGGGGAGATTGGTGGGTTATTGACTGAGCCGGGGATATTGGTGGGTTATTGACTGAGCCGGGGATATTGGTGGGTTATTGATGGAGTCGGGGAGATAGGTGGGTTATTGATGGAGCCGGGGAGATTGGTGGGTTATTGACAGAGCCGGGGATATTGGTGGGTTATTGACAGAGCCGGGGATATTGGTGGGTTATTGATGGAGCCGGGAAGATTGGTGGGCTATTGATGGAGCCGTGGAGATTGGTGGGTTATTTATGGAGCCGGGGATATTGGTGGGTTATTGATGGAGCCGGGAAGATTGGTGGCTTATGGATGGAGCCGGGGATATTGGTGGGTTATTGATGGAGCCAGGGAAATTGGTGGGTTATTGATGGAGCCGGGGATATTGGTGAGTTATTGATGGAGCCGGGGATATTGGTGAGTTATTGATGGAGCCAGGAAGATTGGTGGGCTATTGATGGAGCCGTGGAGATTGGTGGGTTATTTATGGAGCCGGGGATATTGGTGGGTTATTGATGGAGACGGGAAGAATGGTGGGTTATTGATGGAGCCGGGGATATTGGTGGGTTATTGATGGAGCCAGGAAGACTGGTGGGTTATTGATGAAGCCGAGGATATTCGTGGGTTATTGATGAAGCCGGGGATATTGGTGGGTTATTGATGGAGCCGGGAAGATTGGTGGGCTATTGATGGAGCCGTGGAGATTGGTGGGTTATTTATGGAGCCGGGGATATTGGTGGGTTATTGATGGAGCCGGGAAGATTGGTGGGTTATTGATGGAGCCGGGGATATTGGTGGGTTATTGATGGAGCCAGGGAGATTGGTGGGTTATTGATGGAGCCGGGGAGATTGGTGGGTTATTGATGGAGTCGGGGAGATTGGTGGGTTATTGATGGAGCCGGGGAGATTGGTGGGTTATTGATGGAGCCGGGGATATTGGTGGTTTATTGATGGAACCGGGGAGATTGGTGGGTTATTGATAGAGCCTGGGATATTGGTGAGTTATTGATGGAGCCTGGGATATTGGTGGGTTATTGATGGAGCCGGAGATATTGGTGTGTTATTGATGGAGCCAGGAAGATTGGTGGGTTATTGATGGAGTCGGGAATATTGGTGGGTTATTGATGGAGTCGGGGATATTGGTGGGTTATTGATGTAGCCGGGGAGATTGGTGAGTTATTGATAGAGCCGGGGAGATTGTGGGTTATTGATGGAGCCAAGGAGATTGGTGTGTTATTGATGGAGCCGGGGAGATTGGTGGGTTATTGATGGAGCCAAGGAGATTGGTGTGTTACTGATGGAGCCGGGGAGATTGGTGGGTTATTGACTGAGCCGGGGATATTGGTGGGTTATTGACTGAGCCGGGGATATTGGTGGGTTATTGATGGAGCCGGGGAGATAGGTGGGTTATTGATGGAGCCGGGGAGATTGGTGGGTTATTGACAGAGCCGGGGATATTGGTGGGTTATTGACAGAGCCGGGGATATTGGTGGGTTATTGATGGAGCCGGGAAGATTGGTGGGCTATTGATGGAGCCGTGGAGATTGGTGGGTTATTGATGGAGCCGGGGATATTGGTGGGTTATTGATGGAGCCGGGGATATTGGTGGGTTATTGATGGAGCCGGGGATATTGGTGAGTTATTGATGGAGCCAGGAAGATTGGTGGGCTATTGATGGAGCCGTGGAGATTGGTGGGTTATTTATGGAGCCGGGGATATTGGTGGGTTATTGATGGAGACGGGAAGAATGGTGGGTTATTGATGGAGCCGGGGATATTGGTGGGTTATTGATGGAGCCGGGAAGACTGGTGGGTTATTGATGAAGCCGAGGATATTCGTGGGTTATTGATGAAGCCGGGGATATTGGTGGGTTATTGATGGAGCCGGGAAGATTGGTGGGCTATTGATGGAGCCGTGGAGATTGGTGGGTTATTTATGGAGCCGGGGATATTGGTGGGTTATTGATGGAGCCGGGAAGATTGGTGGGTTATTGATGGAGCCAGGGAGATTGGTGGGTTATTGACAGAGCCGGGGATATTGGTGGTTTATTGATGGAGCCGTGGGAGATTGGTGTTTTTTTGATAGAGATGGGGAGATCGGTGGTTTATTGATGGAGTCGGGGATATTGGTGGGTTATTGATGGAGCTGGGGATATTGGTGGGTTATTGATGGAGCTGGGGATATTGGTGGGTTATTGATGGAGCCGGGGATATTGATGGGTTATTGATGGAGCCAGGGATATTGATGGGTTATTGATGGAGCCAGGGATATTGGTGGGTTATTGATGGAGCCGGGGATATTGGTGGTTTATTGATGGAGCCGGGGATATTGGTGGGTTATTGATGGAGCCAGGGATATTGGTGGGTTATTGATGGAGCCGGGGATATTGGTGGGTTATTGATGGAGCCGGGGAGATTGGTGGGTTATTGATGGAGCTGGGGATATTGGTGGGTTATTGATGGAGCCGGGGATATTGGTGGGTTATTGACGGAGCTGGGGATATTGGTGGGTTATTGATGGAGCTGGGGATATTGGTGGGTTATTTATGGAGCCGGGGATATTGTTGGGTTATTGATGGAGCTGGGGATATTGGTGGGTTATTGATGGAGCCGGGGATATTGGTGGGTTATTGATGGAGCCGGGGGTATTGGTGAGTTATTGATGAAGCCGGGGATATTGGTGAGTTATTGATGGAGCCGGGAAGATTGGTGGGCTATTGATGGAGCCGTGGAGATTGGTGGGTTATTTATGGAGCCGGGGATATTGGTGGGTTATTGATGGAGCCGGGAAGATTGGTGGGTTATTGATGGAGCCGGGGATATTGGTGGGTTATTGATGGAGCCGGGAAGACTGGTGGGTTATTGATGAAGCCGAGGATATTGGTGGGTTATTGATGGAGCTGGGGATATTGGTGAGTTATTGATGGAGCCGGGGATATTGGTGGGTTATTGATGGAGCCGGGGATATTGGTGGGTTATTGATGGAGCCGGGGAGATTGGTGGGTTATTGATGGAGCCGGGGAGATTGGTGGTTTATTGATGGAGCCGGGGAGATTGGTGGGTTATTGATGGAGCCGGGGAGAATGGTGGGTTATTGATGGAGCCGGGGAGATTGGTGGTTTATTGATGGAGCCGGGGAGATTGGTGGGTTATTGATGGAGCCGGGGAGAATGGTGGGTTATTGATGGAGCGGGGGAGATTGGTGGTTTATTGATGGAGCCGAGGAGATTGATGGGTCATTGATGGAGCCTGGAAGCTTGATGGCCTGACAGTCATATATGGAGAAGGTTTTTAGTTGTCAGATTACTCGGTTTACTTCATGGTTTGGAAGAATAACTTATATCATACTAATACATAGAAAAAACTGCCCAAGGGAGTTTTACGAGTCAATGCAAAAAGACGAGATGAAAAGCGTAACATTTTATTCAAAGTGTGCTTATTGAAGAACACATGAAATGAGCATACAAACCAAAATTAACACAAACATAAGCTAAGATTGCAGACCACATGTTTAAACACATTGAAACACATCCAGCTGTCCTCTCTTCCCTGTCGGCGAATGCTGAAGTTCCCCCTTTAGACCCTTGGTGTAAATTGCAATTGTCACACTTCCCTCCCGGCCCCGAAACATTGTGCTTGAGAATTGATTCAGTACGAGAAGGCGTGTCTCTCAGAGGGGCTGTCACGCCACACATTGTCTTGCTCAATGCTCACTCTCATCTGGATCCAGATTTCCTTTTGGAAAGGGATCTGTGCATGACTTTTTCAGATGAACAATGGACTAGGATCTTCACTTTTGCACATAAGGCCTCAATCATTTGCAAATATCAGGAAATATATTACAAGATAGTCACAATGAAGGTACAGGATGCCCTCAGTGCTGGCTAGGCTATTCCCACCACAGATTGATCTTTGTTGGAGGTGTAGCTCCCACAGAGGAACTTTGCTGCACATATTCTGGGAGTGTCCAATCTTTCTGGTGCCTAAGTTCTGGACATTATTCATCACATTACGGGGTATACCTTAGAGGGTGACCCAACAGCAACACTTCTCCATTTAACCCTCATGTCCTGTAAGAGATACAAGAAGTTCATGCTAAACGCAGCCAAAGCATGTATCCCTAGCTGCTGGAAGAGTCCACCATCCCCACCATCGCTGAGACATTGGTTTGCCAGAGTGAATGGTATTCAAGAGATGGAGGACCTTACAGAAGTTCTCAAAGACAAGATCTCTGACCAAAACCGAGATTTCTATTACTGGAACGACTTTAAATTCTCCTCTAGATACCAACAATTACTAAAATCGTCTAGAGATGTTGGGCCGATGTCGTGGCTCCTGGCCTTGTAATGATTCAGGATTGGGCTGGAATTATAGCCTAGGAACTGTTCCTGACATTTTTTTTAATTCTTCCCTTCCCCCCATTATTGATGGTTTCTCTTAGGAAGAAAGCTGCGTACCTCTTTCTTTTTATTCTCAATTCTGTTCTTATTTGCCTCCATTCCCGGGGTCTACCTTATGCTTGCCCTCTCTCTGTATTTAAATGCTGGAAAATGCTGGGTAGCCTCTAGGGATGAGCCGAACACCCCCCAGTTCGGTTCGCACCAGAACCTGCGAACGGACCGAAAATTCGCACGAACGTTAGAACCCCATTGACGTCTATGGGACTCGAACGTTAGAAATCAAAAGTGCTAAATTTAAAGGCTAATTTGCATGGTATTGTCCTAAAAAGGGTTTGGGGACCCGGGTCCTACCCCAGGGGACATGTATCAATGCAAAAAAAACGTTTAAAAACATCAGTTTTTTCGGGAGCAGTGATTTTAATGATGCTTAAAGTAAAAAAAAAAAGTGAAATATTCCTTTAAATATCGTACCTGGGGGGTGTCTATAGTATAGTAGGAATAAATCTCATTTAAAACTGCTTGCAGGTTTAATGTAATGTCGGGTCCTGGCAATATGGATGAAAATCAGTGAGACAAACGGCATGGGTACCCCCCAGTCCATTACCAGGCCCTTTGGGTCTTGTATGGATATTAAGGGGAACCCCGCACCCAAATTAAAATAAGGAAAGGTGTGGGGCCACCAGGCCCTATATACTCTGAACAGCAGTATACAGGCGGTGCAAACAAGACAGGGACTGTAGGTTTGTTGTTAAGTAGAATCTGTTTGTAATTTTGAACGGGTACATTTTTAACGTGTTTAGCTCCAGCCAAAAAATCTATTTTAAGCTTTTTGGAAAACATAGGGAAGGGTTATCACCCCTGTGACATTTGTTTTGCTGTCTGTCCTCCTCTTCAGAAGATTTCACCTCACTTTTTGTCCAAATGACAAATGTTTTTTGAAAATTTGGGTTTTTTTGTGGAACAAGGATTGGAAAGCATCAGTGGAAAGGAGAAATGTTTTTCCCATATTATCTCTTACAGGAGAGAATTTCCCTTCCTAGGGGTAGATTTCATCTCACTTCCTGTTGTCATCTTCCGTTTGCAAGTAGGAGTCGTTTGTAAGTTGGATGTTTGAAAGTAGGGTCCTGCCCTATATACTCAGCAGAAATTTGGGCCTTAGGTGTTGCTGTGGCCACAACACTGTAAGCTCTCACAGGGCCCTGCTGTGAAATATTAGATCAAGAATTGTAATTACATGCCCCTGTTGAACAGGGGCAGAAAAATTGGGCCTTTGGTGGTGGTGGTGGTGCCACAACACTGCCACCCCTCACAGACACTCTAGTTGGAACGCAGGAATGAGCCCTGCTGCAAAGAATTGCATCAAAAATTGTAATTACATGTCCCTGTTAAACAGGGGCTGAAAAATTGGGCCTTAGGCACTGGTGGCCGCGCACAGAACCAAAAATGTTCTTACAAGCTATCAGCATGATCATTGAGGAGGAAGAGGATAATTACTCAGGATAGTCACTCAGCATCACCATAGGCAGTCTTTGAAGGGATCTGAGATTTCAAAAAAATTATTCGGTTACATCAGCATCAGGTGCTTGGTAGCTGGTGGTGATCGAAGACTGATTCATTTTTATGAAGGTCAGTCGATCGACCGAGTCGGTGGACAGGCGCCCCCTGTGATTGGTTACAAAGCCTCCAGCAGCACTGAATGTGCGTTCCGAAAGAACACTGGATGCAGGACAGGCCAGTAGCTCAATTGCATACTGTGCAAGCTCTGGCCAGTGATCCATCCTCAAGACCCAGTTACCCAGAGGATTTTCGGTGGGAAAGGTGTCCAAGTCTTGCCCCTAGGTATTCCTGCACCATGTAAAACAGACGCTGGCGATGGTTGCTGGAACCGATCATACCTTGGGGCTGCGGACCAAAAAATTGTCTGAACGCATCGGTCAGATGGCCACCTTCTCCACTACTTCTTCTGTGACTGACCGAAGCCTCAGCAAAACGTTGTCCAGGAGGACCTGGAGTGTGTAACCTCCCAGTCTCTGGGAACGCATTGCACAAACCTTTCTGCAAGGCCTCCCGAAGATGTTTCATCCTCTGCTCCCTCTGTGATGGCAAGATAAGGTCCGCAACCTTACCCTTGTAACGTGGATCAAGGAGGGTTGCCAGCCAGTATTGATCTCTCTCCTTGATACCACGAATACGAGGATCCTTCCGCAGGCTTTGCAGGATTAGGGAGGCCATGCAGCGTAGGTTTGCTGAGGCATTCGGTCCGAAATCCTCTGGGTCACTAAGGACGACATGGTCCGCAGCCACCTCCTCCCAGCCACGTTCCACCTGGTGGGCATCTCACAGATTAGGCAGTTCTTGAGCAGGTTAAATTCCTTTTGGAGGTCAGCCAGGCAAGCACTGGCATTATAAGACTGGCGGAAAAGCACACACTTTCTTGGCCTGCCTCAGGACATCCTATAAGCCCGGGTACCTGCCCAAGAACCGCTGCACCACCAAGTTAAGGACGTGAGCCAAACAGGGCACATGGATCAGTTGTCCCTGTCGGAGGGCGGAGAGGAGGTTGGTGCCATTATCGCAAACCACCATTCCTGCCTGAACCTGCCCCTGCAGAGCTGACCGAACCTCTGCCCCAGTGTGGCTCCTGTCCACACCAGCTCAAGCACCACATGGCATCTTTTGGCCTGCGTACTTGCGTAGCCCCTTGAATGTCTACGGAGCACCGCTGGTTCCGAGGACAAAGCACATGAAGAGGCCATGTCACAATCATTAGTAGTGGCATTTTGGAGGCATGGTGGCGGAACAACCTCCAACACTACTGCACCTTGTCCTTCATCCTTCCCAGCTGCCAGCAGAGTCACCCAATGCACGGTGAAACTTAGGTAACGTCCCTGTCCATGCCTGCTGGACCATGAGTCAGTGGTAATATGCACCTTACCGCTGACCGCCCTGTCCAACGAGGCCAAGACATTGCCTTCCACATGCCGGTAGAGAGCCGGAATCACCTTCCATGAGAGAAAGTGGCGTTTGGGAACCTGCCACTGAGGAACCACACATTCCACAAACTCACAGAAGGGGGCAGAGTCTACCAACTGAAAAGTGCTAGCAATTTTGCCAAGTTAGCATTCAACCGCTGGGCATGTGGATGGCTGGGAGTGAACTTTCGGCGGTGCAGCAGCTGGGGCAGGGAAATTTGCCTGGTACAATCTGACGTCGGTGTACCGAAAGCAGATTGCCCGCAAGTACTTGGCTGTGACACACCTAATTCTACACCTTCATTCCTCTCAGTGCAGGTCTCAGAGAGGACTGAAGGTATAGTGGGGTTGGAGATCTCAGCTGATGAGGAGCAAGGAGAGGTCCTCTTTGTTCTTTGGTGTGGGTCTTTTAGATACGCTTGCCAACGAACTGCATGGCAGGTCAACATATGTCTGGTCAAGCATGTGGTGCCCAAGCAGGTGATGTTTTGGCCACCCGAGATACGCTTGAGACATATGTTGCAAATAGCGGTGCGATCTGATGCACTCATCTCAAAAAAGGCCCACACTAAAGAACTTTTGGAATAACGCGCAGAGACTGCAGCGCCCTGCACATGTGGAGCTTTGGGGTGTGATGCAGTCAGTGTGCTGGCCTTAAGCTGGCCCCTGGGGGGCATCCTGCCTTGTTGGTGATGTGGCTCCTCTTCCTCCTCCTCCTCCTCCTTCTCTCCTATCAGGCACTCACATGGAGTCAGTGACCTCAACATCCTCTCCCTCCTCATCACTGGAGCAAACCTGGCAGTATGCTGCAGCTGGGGGAACATGACTGCCAGATTGCTGTCCTTCTTGAGCACCCCCTCTGTCTGTGCTCATGTTACTGCCTTCATCGAGCTCAGTATCATCATCAGAGCCTTCCAAACGCTGGGCATCCTCCTGGAGCATGTACCCAACACTGTGGTCAAACAGTTCGAGGGACTCCTCAGGAGGACATGGTGGGGCTAGGGAAGGAGTGACTGATGCCATTGAGCTGAGGGAAGAGGCCGCGTTGGCCACTGCTTTGCCAGACAAAGTACCCTGAGCCTGGGTGAGAGAGGATGAGGAGGATGAGGACGGCTTGGTCATCCACTCCACCAAGTCTTCCGCATGTTGCGGCTCAACATGACCAGCTGCCGAAAAAAAGGACAAGCGTGTCCCACGGTTACGTGCTGATGAGGATGCACCGTCTTCACGACCAGCACTGTTGCCTCTAGACACAGAGCCTGCTTGCCCTCTTTTATTGGCTTGTGACTGTCTACCTCTCCTTGTTGGCCTTCCAGACATACTAATGGCCTGCAGTGAGATGTAGCTGCACAAAGCTGGGATATATATATATATATATATATACTGATACTGCAGCTAGCAGAATCAACTGCCTGCCTGTAGTATTATTAGTATGAGAACACCAGCAATTGTCTCCAGGTAGTTTTAGGTGCACACTGTGCAGAGGACACACTACACTAACTGTAAATACTGTAACTAATACGAGTAATAGGATCAGAAGAACACCAGTAATTTTCTTCAGGTAGCTGTAAATACTGTAACAAGACAAGCCTGCCTGTCAGTAGGAAGATAACAGGAACGGATCTAGCTAAACTGAATACAGTGTATATATATATATATATATATATACACAACACCTGGGATGCATATATATACACAATACACTGTAAGTTCAGCTAACTGACTCGCCTGCCTACTCTATCTAACTTAAATCAAATGACTCTCTCTCTCTCTCTCTCTGTCTCTCTCTGTCTATCTCTCTCTCTGTCTATCTCTCTCTCTGTCTATCTCTCTCTCTCTCTCTGTCTATCTCTCTCTGTCTCTCTCTCTGTCTATCTCTCTCTCTCTGTCTATCTCTCTCTCTGTCTATATCTCTCTCTCTGTCTATCTCTCTCTCTCTGTCTATCTCTCTCTCTCTGTCTATCTCTCTCTGTCTATCTCTCTCTCTCTGTCTATCTCTCTCTCTCTGTCTATCTCTCTCTCTCTGTCTATCTCTCTCTCTCTGTCTATCTCTCTCTCTCTCTCTCTCTGTCTATCTCTCTCTCTGTCTATCTCTCTCTCTCTGTCTCTCTCTCTGTCTATCTCTCGCTCTCTGTCTATCTCTCTCTCTCTGTCTATCTCTCTCTCTCTGTCTATCTCTCTCTCTGTCTATCTCTCTCTCTCTGTCTCTCTCTATCTCTCTGTCTATCTCTCTCTCTCTCTCTCTGTCTATCTCTCTCTCTGTCTATCTCTCTCTCTCTGTCTCTCTCTCTCTCTATCTCTCTCTCTGTCTATCTCTCTCTCTCTGTCTATCTCTCTCTCTCTGTCTATCTCTCTCTCTCTGTCTCTCTCTCTCTGTCTATCTCTCTCTCTCTCTGTCTATCTCTCTCTCTCTGTATATCTCTCTCTCTCTCTCTGTCTCTCTCTCTCTGTCTATCTCTCTCTCTCTGTCTATCTCTCTCTCTCTGTCTATCTCTCTCTGCTGCCGCAACACACTACACAAGGCTGCCATGCAGGCGGCCTTATATAGTGTGGGGCGTGTACTAAACCCCCTGAGCCATAATTGGCCAAAGCCACCCTGGCTTTGGCCAATTATGGCTCTCTGTACAGACGGCGATGTGATTGGCCAAGCATGCGGGTCATAGTGCATGCTTGGCCAATCATTAGCCAGCAATGCACTGCGATGCCGCAGTGAATTATGGGTCCATGACGCGCCACTCAAATGTGGCGCGAACGGCCCATATCGTTCGTAATTCGACGAACGGGCGAACTTACGATGTTCGAGTCGAATATGGGTTCGACACGAACACGAAGCTCATCCCTAGTATCCTCATACTATCGTATATTTTGCCACATTGTATATGACCTGTTATTTCACCTGTGCAGTCACTTTCTATCTATATGAACGCTGATCGCCATTTCTGGAAATCTTTGTTTGCACTTTGGCTGCCGTTGCACATGATGGCTTATGGCCTTCCCAGATGTGACTTTCTTTGTGTTTGTTTGTTATGATGCATACCCTTTACAATAAAGAATTATATAAAAACACGAAATAGATCAAGCTCCTTCGCAGATCTCAACGCGTTGCGTTAAACATTGTTCACTCTCTCCGGGGATGTGAAAATTGAAAATAATGTTGTGCGCACCAACAAAGGTGATAAAAACACAACTAGCACCAAGGCCGGCCAAACATAACGAGCGCAACAAGGAAGCCCCGCCCAAGTCAACCTTACCCGAGAGATGTGGAGAGGAGTGGACAACCTAAATCGGGGGTCATACAGCAAGAGCCAAAACAACAGGAGGAGCCGGCCAAACACATGGGGGGCAACAAGGAAGCCCCGCCCATGTCAGCCTTACCTGGGAGATGTGGAGAGGAGTGGACAACCTAAATCGGGGGTCATACAGCAAGAGCCAAAACAAGAGGAGGAGCCAGCCAAACACATGGGGGGCAACAAGGAAGCCCCGCCCATGTCAGCCTTACCCGGGAGATGTGGAGAGGAGTGGACAACCTAAATCGGGGGTCATACAGCAAGAGCCAAAACAAGAGGAGGAGCCAGCCAAACACATGGGGGGCAACAAGGAAGCCCCGCCCATGTCAGCCTTACCCGGGAGATGTGGAGAGGAGTGGACAACCTAAATCGGGGGTCATACAGCAAGAGCCAAAACAAGAGGAGGAGCCAGCCAAACACATGGGGGGCAACAAGGAAGCCCCGCCCAAGTCAACCTTACCCGAGAGATGTGGAGAGGAGTGGACAACCTAAATCGGGGGTCATGCAGCAAGAGCCAAAACAACAGGAGGAGCCGGCCAAACACATGGGGGGCAACAAGGAAGCCCCGCCCATGTCAGCCTTACCTGGGAGATGTGGAGAGGAGTGGACAACCTAAATCGGGGGTCATACAGCAAGAGCCAAAACAAGAGGAGGAGCCAGCCAAACACATGGGGGGCAACAAGGAAGCCCCGCCCATGTCAGCCTTACCCGGGAGATGTGGAGAGGAGTGGACAACCTAAATCGGGGGTCATACAGCAAGAGCCAAAACAAGAGGAGGAGCCGGCCAAACACATGGGGGGCAACAAGGAAGCCCCGCCCAAGTCAGCCTTACCCAAGAGCCGTGGAGAGGAGCGGGCAACCTAGATGGGGGCATACAGCAAGAGCCAAAACAAGAGGAGGAGCCGGCCAAACACATGGAGGGCAACAAGGAAGTCCCCAATCAAGTCAGCCTTACCCGAGAGATGTGGAGAGGAGCGGGCAACCTAGATGGGGAGGGCATACAGCAAGGACCAAAACAAGAGGAGGAGTCCGCCAAACACATGGGGGGCAACAAGGAAGCCCCGACCAAGTCAGCCTTACCCGGGAGAAGTGGAGAGGAGCGGGCAACCAAGATGGGGGTCATACAGCAAGAGCCAAAACAAGAGGAGGAGCCGGCCAAAACACATGGAGGGCAACAAGGAAGTCCCGACCAAGTCAGCCTTACCCGGGAGCTGTAGAGAGGAGCGGGCAACTTAATCTGGGGGGGGGCATTCAGCAAGGACCAAAACAAGGGGAGGAGCCAGCCAAAAACATGGAGCGCAACAAGGAAGCCCCCGACCAAGTCAGCCTTACCCGAGAGATGTGGAGAGGAGCGGGCAACCTAAATCAGGGGTCATACAGCAGGAGCCAAAACAAGAGGAGGAGCCGGCCAAACACATGGGGGGCAACAAGGAAGTCCCGCCCAAGTCAGCCTTACCCAGGAGATGTGGAGAAGAGTGGACAACCTAAATTGGGGGGTCATACAGCAAGAGCCAAAACAAGAGGAGGAGCCGGCCAAACACATGGGGGCAACAAGGAAGCCCCGCCCATGTCAGCCTTACCCGGGAGATGTGGAGAGGAGTGGACAACCTAAATCGGGGGTCATACAGCAAGAGCCAAAACAAGAGGAGGAGCCGGCCAAACACATGGGGGGCAACAAGGAAGCCCCGCCCAAGTCAGCCTTACCCAAGAGCCGTGGAGAGGAGCGGGCAACCTAGATGGGGGCATACAGCAAGAGCCAAAACAAGAGGAGGAGCCGGCCAAACACATGGAGGGCAACAAGGAAGTCCCCAATCAAGTCAGCCTTACCCGAGAGATGTGGAGAGGAGCGGGCAACCTAGATGGGGAGGGCATACAGCAAGGACCAAAACAAGAGGAGGAGTCCGCCAAACACATGGGGGGCAACAAGGAAGCCCCGACCAAGTCAGCCTTACCCGGGAGAAGTGGAGAGGAGCGGGCAACCAAGATGGGGGTCATACAGCAAGAGCCAAAACAAGAGGAGGAGCCGGCCAAAACACATGGAGGGCAACAAGGAAGTCCCGACCAAGTCAGCCTTACCCGGGAGCTGTAGAGAGGAGCGGGCAACTTAATCTGGGGGGGGGCATTCAGCAAGGACCAAAACAAGGGGAGGAGCCAGCCAAAAACATGGAGCGCAACAAGGAAGCCCCCGACCAAGTCAGCCTTACCCGAGAGATGTGGAGAGGAGCGGGCAACTTAATCTGGGGGGGGGCATTCAGCAAGGACCAAAACAAGGGGAGGAGCCAGCCAAAAACATGGAGCGCAACAAGGAAGCCCCCGACCAAGTCAGCCTTACCCGAGAGATGTGGAGAGGAGCGGGCAACCTAAATCAGGGGTCATACAGCAGGAGCCAAAACAAGAGGAGGAGCCGGCCAAACACATGGGGGGAAACAAGGAAGTCCCCGACCAAGTCTTGTTGTCTTTTTGCGTTGACTCGTAGAAGTCCCTTCGACACTTTTTTCTATATATTAGTTTTCGGGACTGAGCCTCGCTTCATCCACACTAGACAGGCGCAATTCAGACAAATTTTTCGTTATTCAAAAATTCAGATGTATCCAAATCTCCGAATTACAATAGAAATGAACTTAAATGAACCTGAAAGTGAATTCGTAATCAAATTAGAAAACAAAAATAGAATAAAATAGAGTAGAAAATTAAAGGAATAGAATAGAAAGAAAATAGAAAATAAAAGAATAGGAAAAAAAATAAAAGAATTGAGTAAAACAGAACAGAATGGAAAATAAAAAAATAGCATAGAATAGAAAAGAATAGGCTATGGGTAGAGGATTGTAAATAGGGAATTGTAGGATTTTCTTTTTTTTTTTATTTGGTTGAACTAGATGGGCTTCTGTCTTTTTTCAACCTGACTAACAATGTAATTATGTAATAGTGTAAAACAGAACAATATAGAATAAAAACAAAAAGAATAGAATAAAATAGAAAATAAAATAAAGGAATAGAAAAGAATTGAATAGAGTAGGATAGAATATAAAATAAAAGAATAGAATAGAAAATAATAGAATAGTGTAAAACAGAACAAAATAGAATAGAAATGAAAAGAACAGAATAAAAAAAAATAGAAATGAAAGGAATAGAATAGAAAAGAATAAAATAGATTAGGATAGAATAAAAAAATAAAAGAATAGAATAGAAAAAATAAAATAGAATATAACCATTTTTCGAAATTCAAATTTTGAGTGGAATAAATTTGAATTTGAATAGAATAGAATAGAAAATAATAGAATAGTAAAAAAAATAAAGTAGATAAAACATATCCGTCTTCTGAAATTCAAATTTCAAATAGAATACATTAGAAAACGAAGAAATTAGAAAAGGAACAAACGAATGTTACGAATTCAATGATTTAAATAAGGAATGAAAAGGAAAGGAAGCGAATGTTTTCGGTTTCTGACGATCTCTCTGTGTATTGCAGACACTCAGACGTTGCTGAATCTGATGGAACAAACTTTGGCCCTCGATGACGCCCTTCGGGTGAAAGCCGAGAATCTGATTCGAATCTTTCAGAGTAATTTATTCCAGGCATTGCTCGGTAAGACATACAATCCCCCCCCCCCCACACACTTACCCCTCTATTCTATTTTATTCATTTTGGAAATTGGAAAACTTTTTAAATCGATCTGAATTCAAATTCGAAAATTCAAAGCGATTCAAATACGAATAAATTAAACAAATTCCGAAAATAAATTAAATGAATTTATGTAAATAATGAATTGAAAGGAAACAAATGTTTTCATTCTGCACATGTCTATTCAGCACAAAGCATCAGGTGACCCCGGACACGCCCCTGGACACGCCCCCGAGGTGCACACCAGGACCACCTGACCGACACATAATGTAAACCTCCAAAAACCTGCAAGACAAAGGCATAATGTGCTAGTGTGCCTCGCATACTAGCACATTATGAAATACTTACCTTAGATCGGCGCCGGCACACCGCTGACACGGCCGACATCTTTCCCCTAGTTACTTCCGGGTTCACGGGCTCCAGCGCTGTGATTGTCCAGAGCCGCGATGACGTCACTCCTGCACATGCACACGAGAGCTGCCGGTCACGGCCCTGAAGAAACGGCACAAGCAGGCGGTTCATTCCGATGACTTTTTATAATCGGACACTTTCCTGTCCCGGAGTCCAGCGATGTCGCCGCCATTGCGAGTAAGGGAACATGGCAGTGTGGCTTTAAGGCTTCACACTAGGAACCCTACTGAGCATGCGCGAGGCTCCGCTCCTCTCTCCTACTGGCCCGGTGGCTGGGGAAGGAGGAGGGAGGAGCCCGGGCGGCGATGGGGAGGCTTCCGGAAGTGGGGACAGGAAACCTGTGAAAGACAAGTATCCTGCCCCCCCTCCCCCGAAAGGGGCCAAATGTGGTGCTGAAGGTTCATGTAAAGTATGAGAGTTCCGTTCATGTAAAGTGTGAGAGTTCCGTTCATGTAAAGTGTGAGAGTTCCGTTCATGTAAAGTGTGAGAGTTCCGTTCATGTAAAGTGTGAGAGTTCCGTTCATGTAAAGTGTGAGAGTTCCGTTCATGTAAAGTGTGAGAGTTCCGTTCATGTAAAGTGTGAGAGTTCCGTTCATGTAAAGTGTGAGAGTTCCGTTCATGTAAAGTGTGAGAGTTCCGTTCATGTAAAGTGTGAGAGTTCCGTTCATGTAAAGTGTGAGAGTTCCGTTCATGTAAAGTGTGAGAGTTCCGTTCATGTAAAGTGTGAGAGTTCCGTTCATGTAAAGTGTGAGAGTTCCGTTCATGTAAAGTGTGAGAGTTCCGTTCATGTAAAATGTGAGAGTTCCGTTCATGTAAAGTGTGAGAGTTCCGTTCATGTAAAGTGTGAGAGTTCCGTTCATGTAAAGTGTGAGAGTTCCGTTCATGTAAAGTGTGAGAGTTCCGTTCATGTAAAGTGTGAGAGTTCCGTTCATGTAAAGTGTGAGAGTTCCGTTCATGTAAAGTGTGAGAGTTCCGTTCATGTAAAGTATGAGAGTTCCGTTCAGGTAATGTATGAGAGTTCCGTTCATGTAAAGTGTGAGAGTTCCGTTCATGTAAAGTGTGAGAGTTCCGTTCATGTAAAGTGTGAGAGTTCCGTTCATGTAAAGTGTGAGAGTTCCGTTCATGTAAAGTGTGAGAGTTCCGTTCATGTAAAGTGTGAGAGTTCCGTTCATGTAAAGTATGAGAGTTCCGTTCATGTAATGTATGAGAGTTCCGTTCATGTAAAGTGTGAGAGTTCCGTTCATGTAAAGTGTGAGAGTTCCGTTCATGTAAAGTGTGAGAGTTCCGTTCATGTAAAGTGTGAGAGTTCCGTTCATGTAAAATGTGAGAGTTCCGTTCATGTAAAGTGTGAGAGTTCCGTTCATGTAAAGTGTGAGAGTTCCGTTCATGTAAAGTGTGAGAGTTCCGTTCATGTAAAGTGTGAGAGTTCCGTTCATGTAAAGTGTGAGAGTTCCGTTCATGTAAAGTGTGAGAGTTCCGTTCATGTAAAGTGTGAGAGTTCCGTTCATGTAAAGTGTGAGAGTTCCGTTCATGTAAAGTGTGAGAGTTCCGTTCATGTAAAATGTGAGAGTTCCGTTCATGTAAAGTGTGAGAGTTCCGTTCATGTAAAGTGTGAGAGTTCCGTTCATGTAAAATGTGAGAGTTCCGTTCATGTAAAGTGTGAGAGTTCCGTTCATGTAAAATGTGAGAGTTCCGTTCATGTAAAGTGTGAGAGTTCCGTTCATGTAAAGTGTGAGAGTTCCGTTCATGTAAAGTGTGAGAGTTCCGTTCATGTAAAGTGTGAGAGTTCCGTTCATGTAAAGTATGAGAGTTCCGTTCATGTAAAGTGTGAGAGTTCCGTTCATGTAAAGTGTGAGAGTTCCGTTCATGTAAAGTATGAGAGTTCCGTTCATGTAAAGTGTGAGAGTTCCGTTCATGTAAAGTATGAGAGTTCCGTTCATGTAAAGTGTGAGAGTTCCGTTCATGTAAATATGAGAGTTCCGTTCATGTAAAGTGTGAGAGTTCCGTTCATGTAAAGTATGAGAGTTCCGTTCATGTAAAGTATGAGAGTTCCGTTCATGTAATGTATGAGAGTTCCGTTCATGTAAAGTATGAGAGTTCCGTTCATGTAAAGTGTGAGAGTTCCGTTCATGTAAAGTATGAGAGTTCCGTTCATGTAAAGTGTGAGAGTTCCGTTCATGTAAATATGAGAGTTCCGTTCATGTAAAGTGTGAGAGTTCCGTTCATGTAAAGTATGAGAGTTCCGTTCATGTAAAGTGTGAGAGTTCCGTTCATGTAAAGTATGAGAGTTCCGTTCATGTAAAGTGTGAGAGTTCCGTTCATGTAAATATGAGAGTTCCGTTCATGTAAAGTGTGAGAGTTCCGTTCATGTAAAGTATGAGAGTTCCGTTCATGTAATGGGACTTTGAGGCGACTTTACACTCTCTGGCACTCAAGTCCCATCAAAGTACTGCAGAGACCTTTATATGTCCAAAGTCACAGGTTAGGGTTAGAGTTGGGGCTATGGGTTAGTGTTAGAGTTTGGGTTGGGTTTAGGGTTAGGGTTAGGATTAGAGTTGGGGTTAGAGTTAGGGTTAGAGTTAGGGTTAGAGTTAGAGTTAAGGTTAGAGTTAAGGTTAGAGTTAGGGTTAGAGTTAGGGTTAGAGTTAGGGTTAGAGTTAGGGTTAGAGTTAGGGTTAGAGTTAGGGTTAGAATTAAGGTTAGATTTAAGGTTAGAGTTGGGGCTGGGGGTTAGAGTTAGGGTTAGAGTTAAGGTTAGAGTTAGGGTTAGAGTTAGGGTTAGAGTTAGGGTTAGGGTTAGAGTTAAGGTTAGAGTTAGTGTTAGGATTGGAGTTAGGGTTAGAGTTAAGGTTAAAGTTAGGGTTAGGGTTAGAGTTAAGGTTAGAGTTAGGATTAGAGTTAGGGTTAGAGTTAGGGTTAGAGTTAAGGTTAGAGTTAGGGTTAGAGTTGGGGCTGGGGGTTAGAGTTAGGGTTAAGGTTAGGGTTAGAGTTAAAGTTAGGGTTTGAGTTAAGGTTAGAGTTAAAGTTAGGGTTAGGATTAGAGTTAAGGTTAGAGTTAGGGTTAGAGTTAGGGTTAGGGTTAGGGTTAGAGTTAAGGTTAGAGTTAAGGTTAGAGTTAAGGTTAGAGTTAGTGTTAGAGTTAGGGTTAGGGTTAGAGTTAGGGTTAGGGTTAGAGTTAAAGTTAGGGTTAGGATTATAGTTAGGGTTAGAGTTAAGATTAGAGTTAAGGTTAGAGTTAGGGTTAGAGTTAGGGTTAGAATTAAGGTTAGATTTAAGGTTAGAGTTGGGGCTGGGGGTTAGAGTTAGGGTTAGAGTTAAGGTTAGAGTTAGGGTTAGAGTTAGGGTTAGAGTTAAGGTTAGAGTTAGGGTTAGAGTTAGGGTTAGAGTTAAGGTTAAAGTTAGGGTTAGGGTTAGAGTTAAAGTTAGGGTTAGGATTAGAGATAGGGTTAGAGTTAGGGTTAGAGTTAAGGTTAAAGTTAGGGTTAGGGTTAGAGTTAAAGTTAGGGTTAGGATTAGAGTTAGGGTTAGAGTTAAGGTTAGAGTTAGGGTTAGAGTTGGGGCTGGGGGTTAGAGTTAGAGTTAGGGTTAAGGTTAGGGTTAGAGTTAAAGTTAGGGTTTGAGTTAAGGTTAGAGTTAGGGTTAGAGTTAAGGTTAGAGTTAGGGTTAGAGTTAGGGTTAGAGTTAGGGTTAGGGTTAGAGTTAAGGTTAGAGTTAGGGTTAGAGTTAGGGTTAGAGTTAGGGTTAGAGTTAGGGTTAGAGTTAGAGTTAAGGTTAGAGTTAGGGTTAGAGTTAAGGTTATAGTTAGGGTTAGAGTTAAGGTTAGAGTTAGGGTTAGAGTTAGGGTTAGAGTTAGAGTTAAGGTTAGAGTTAGTGTTAGAGTTAAGGTTAGAGTTAGTGTTAGAGTTAGGGTTAGAATTAGGGTTAGAGTTAGGGTTAGGGTTAGAGTTAAAGTTAGGGTTAGGATTAGAGTTAGGGTTAGAGTTAAGGTTAGAGTTAGGGTTAGAGTTGGGGCTGGGGGTTAGAGTTAGAGTTAGGGTTAAGGTTAGGGTTAGAGTTAAAGTTAGGGTTTGAGTTAAGGTTAGAGTTAAAGTTAGGGTTAGGATTAGAGTTAAGGTTAGAGTTAGGGTTAGAGTTAGGGTTAGAGTTAGGGTTAGGGTTAAGGTTAGAGTTAGGGTTAGGGTTAGGGTTAGGATTAGAGTTAGGGTTAGAGTTAAGATTAGAGTTAAGGTTAGAGTTAGGGTTAGAGTTAAGGTTAGAGTTAGGGTTAGAGTTAGGGTTAGAGTTAAGGTTAGAGTTAGGGTTAGAGTTAGGGTTAGAATTAAGGTTAGATTTAAGGTTAGAGTTGGGGCTGGGGGTTAGAGTTAGGGTTAGAGTTAAGGTTAGAGTTAGGGTTAGAGTTAGGGTTAGGGTTAGAGTTAAGGTTAGAGTTAGGGTTAGAGTTAAGGTTAAAGTTAGGGTTAGGGTTAGAGTTAAAGTTAGGGTTAGGATTAGAGTTAGGGTTAGAGTTGGGGCTGGGGGTTAGAGTTAGAGTTAGGGTTAAGGTTAGGGTTAGAGTTAAAGTTAGGGTTTGAGTTAAGGTTAGAGTTAAGGTTAGAGTTAAGGTTAGAGTTAAGGTTAGAGTTAAGGTTAGAGTTAGGGTTAGAGTTAGGGTTAGAGTTAGGGTTAGAGTTAGGGTTAGAGTTAGGGTTAGAGTTAGGGTTAGAGTTAGGGTTAGGGTTAGGGTTAGGGTTAGAGTTAAGGTTAGAGTTAAGGTTAGAGTTATGGTTATAGTTAGGTTTAGAGTTAGAGTTAAGGTTAGAGTTAGTGTTAGAGTTAGGGTTAGAATTAGGGTTAGAGTTAGGGTTAGGGTTAGAGTTAAAGTTAGGGTTAGGATTAGAGTTAGGGTTAGAGTTAGGGTTAGGGTTAGGGTTAGAGTGAAAGTTAGGGTTAGGATTAGAGTTAGGGTTAGAGTTAAGATTAGAGTTAAGGTTAGGGTTAGAGTTAAGGTTAGAGTTAAGGTTAGAGTTAGGGTTAGAGTTAGGGTTAGAATTAAGGTTAGATTTAAGGTTAGAGTTGGGGCTGGGGGTTAGAGTTAGGGTTAGAGTTGGGGCTGGGGGTTAGAGTTAGAGTTAGGGTTAGGCTTAGAGTTAGGGTTGGGGTTAGAGTTAGGGTTAGGGTTGGGGTTAGAGTTAGGGTTAAGGTTAGGGTTAGAGTTAAAGTTAGGGTTAGGATTAGAGTTAAGGTTAGAGTTAGGATTAGAGTTAGGGTTAGAGTTAAGGTTAAAGTTAGGGTTAGGGTTAGAGTTAAAGTTAGGGTTAGGATTAGAGATAGGGTTAGAGTTAAGGTTAGAGTTAGGGTTAGGGTTAGAGTTAAAGTTAGGGTTAGGATTAGAGTTAGGGTTAGAGTTAGGGTTGGGGTTAGGGTTAGAGTTAAAGTTAGGGTTAGGATTAGAGATAGGGTTAGGGTTAGAGTTAAAGTTAGGGTTAGGATTAGAGTTAGGGTTAGAGTTAAGGTTAGAGTTAAGGTTAGAGTTAAGGTTAGAGTTAGGGTTAGGATTAGAGTTAGGGTTAGGGTTAGAGTTAAAGTTAGGGTTAGGATTAGAGTTAGGGTTAGAGTTAAGGTTAGAGTTAAGGTTAGAGTTAGGGTTAGAGTTAAGGTTAGAGTTGGGGCTGGGGGTTAGAGTTAGGGTTAGAGTTGGGGCTGGGGGTTAGAGTTAGGGTTAGAGTTAGGGTTGGGGTTAGGGTTAGGGTTAAAGTTAGGGTTTGAGTTAAGGTTAGAGTTAAAGTTAGGGTTAGGATTAGAGTTAAGGTTAGAGTTAGGGTTAGAGTTAAGGTTAGAATTAGGGTTAGAGTTAGGGTTAGGGTTAGTGTTAGAGTTTGGGTTAGAGTTAGGGTTGGGGTTAGAGTTAGGGTTAGGGTTAGTGTTAGAGTTTGGGTTAGAGTTAGGGTTGGGGTTAGAGTTAGGGTTAGGGTTAGTGTTAGAGTTTGGGTTGGGTTTAGGGTTAGGGTTAGGGTTGGGGTTAGAGTTAGGGTTAGGGTTAGAGTTAAGGTAAGAGTTAAAGTTAGGGTTAGGATTAGAGTAAGGGTTAGAGTTAAGGTTAGAGTTAGGGTTAGAGTCAAGGTTAGAGTTAGGGTTAGAGTTAAGGTTAGAGTTGGGGCTGGGGGTTAGAGTTAGGGTTAGTGTTAGAGTTTGGGTTAGGGTTGGGGTTAGAGTTAGGGTTAAGGTTAGGGTTAGAGTTAAAGTTAGGGTTTGAGTTAAGGTTAGGGTTAAGGTTAGGGTTAAGGTTAGGGTTAGGGTTAAGGTTAGAGTTAAGGTTAGAGTTAAGGTTAGGGTTAGAGTTAGGGTTAGAGTTAAGGTTAGGGTTAGGGTTAGAGTTAGAGTTAGGGTTAGAGTTAGGGTTAGAGTTAGGGTTAGAGTTAAGGTTAGAGTTAGGGTTAAGGTTAGAGTTAAGGTTAGGGTTAGGATTAGAGTTAGGGTTAGAGTTAAGGTTAGAGTTAGGGTTAGGGTTAGAGTTAAAGTTAGGGTTAGGATTATAGTTAGGGTTAGAGTTAAGGTTAGAGTTAAGGTTAGAGTTAGGGTTAGAATTAAGGTTAGAGTTGGGGCTGGGGGTTAGAGTTAGGGTTAGGGTTAGTGTTAGAGTTTGGGTTAGGGTTGGGGTTAGAGTTAGGGTTAAGGTTAGGGTTAGAGTTAAAGTTAGGGTTTGAGTTAAGGTTAGAGTTAAAGTTAGGGTTAGGATTAGAGTTAAGGTTAGAGTTAGGGTTAGAGTTAAGGTTAGAGTTAAGGTTATTATTAAGGTTAGGGTTAAGGTTAGGGTTAGAGTTAAGGTTATAGTTAAGTTTAGAGTTAGGGTTAGAGTTAGGGTTAGAGTTAGGGTTAGAATTAAGGTTAGAATTAAGGTTAGAGTTGGGGCTGGGGGTTAGAGTTAGGGTTAGGGTTAGGGTTAGAGTTAGGGTTGGGGTTAGAGTTAGGGTTAGGGTTAGAGTTAGGGTTAAGGTTAGGGTTAAAGTTAGGGTTTGAGTTAAGGTTAGAGTTAAAGTTAGGGTTAGGATTAGAGTTAAGGTTAGAGTTAGGGTTAGAGTTAGGGTTAGAGTTAAGGTTAGAGTTAGGGTTAGGGTTAGAGTTAAAGTTAGGGTTAGGATTATAGTTAGGGTTAGAGTTAAGGTTAGAGTTAAGGTTAGAGTTAGGGTTAGAATTAAGGTTAGAGTTGGGGCTGGGGGTTAGAGTTAGGGTTAGGGTTAGTGTTAGAGTTTGGGTTAGGGTTGGGGTTAGAGTTAGGGTTAAGGTTAGGGTTAGAGTTAAAGTTAGGGTTTGAGTTAAGGTTAGAGTTAAAGTTAGGGTTAGGATTAGAGTTAAGGTTAGAGTTAGGATTAGAGTTAGGGTTAGAGTTAAGGTTAAAGTTAGGGTTAGGGTTAGAGTTAAAGTTAGGGTTAGGATTAGAGATAGGGTTAGAGTTAAGGTTAGAGTTAGGGTTAGGGTTAGAGTTAAAGTTAGGGTTAGGATTAGAGTTAGGGTTAGAGTTAGGGTTGGGGTTAGGGTTAGAGTTAAAGTTAGGGTTAGGATTAGAGTTAGGGTTAGAGTTAAGGTTAGAGTTAAGGTTAGAGTTAAGGTTAGAGTTAGGGTTAGGATTAGAGTTAGGGTTAGGGTTAGAGTTAAAGTTAGGGTTAGGATTAGAGTTAGGGTTAGAGTTAAGGTTAGAGTTAAGGTTAGAGTTAGGGTTAGAGTTAAGGTTAGAGTTGGGGCTGGGGGTTAGAGTTAGGGTTAGAGTTGGGGCTGGGGGTTAGAGTTAGGGTTAGAGTTAGGGTTGGGGTTAGGGTTAGGGTTAAAGTTAGGGTTTGAGTTAAGGTTAGAGTTAAAGTTAGGGTTAGGATTAGAGTTAAGGTTAGAGTTAGGGTTAGAGTTAAGGTTAGAATTAGGGTTAGAGTTAGGGTTAGGGTTAGTGTTAGAGTTTGGGTTAGAGTTAGGGTTGGGGTTAGAGTTAGGGTTAGGGTTAGTGTTAGAGTTTGGGTTAGAGTTAGGGTTGGGGTTAGAGTTAGGGTTAGGGTTAGTGTTAGAGTTTGGGTTGGGTTTAGGGTTAGGGTTAGGGTTGGGGTTAGAGTTAGGGTTAGGGTTAGAGTTAAGGTAAGAGTTAAAGTTAGGGTTAGGATTAGAGTAAGGGTTAGAGTTAAGGTTAGAGTTAGGGTTAGAGTCAAGGTTAGAGTTAGGGTTAGAGTTAAGGTTAGAGTTGGGGCTGGGGGTTAGAGTTAGGGTTAGTGTTAGAGTTTGGGTTAGGGTTGGGGTTAGAGTTAGGGTTAAGGTTAGGGTTAGAGTTAAAGTTAGGGTTTGAGTTAAGGTTAGGGTTAAGGTTAGGGTTAAGGTTAGGGTTAAGGTTAGGGTTAGGGTTAAGGTTAGAGTTAAGGTTAGAGTTAAGGTTAGGGTTAGAGTTAGGGTTAGAGTTAAGGTTAGGGTTAGGGTTAGAGTTAGAGTTAGGGTTAGAGTTAGGGTTAGAGTTAGGGTTAGAGTTAAGGTTAGAGTTAGGGTTAAGGTTAGAGTTAAGGTTAGGGTTAGGATTAGAGTTAGGGTTAGAGTTAAGGTTAGAGTTAGGGTTAGGGTTAGAGTTAAAGTTAGGGTTAGGATTATAGTTAGGGTTAGAGTTAAGGTTAGAGTTAAGGTTAGAGTTAGGGTTAGAATTAAGGTTAGAGTTGGGGCTGGGGGTTAGAGTTAGGGTTAGGGTTAGTGTTAGAGTTTGGGTTAGGGTTGGGGTTAGAGTTAGGGTTAAGGTTAGGGTTAGAGTTAAAGTTAGGGTTTGAGTTAAGGTTAGAGTTAAAGTTAGGGTTAGGATTAGAGTTAAGGTTAGAGTTAGGGTTAGAGTTAAGGTTAGAGTTAAGGTTATTATTAAGGTTAGGGTTAAGGTTAGGGTTAGAGTTAAGGTTATAGTTAAGTTTAGAGTTAGGGTTAGAGTTAGGGTTAGAGTTAGGGTTAGAATTAAGGTTAGAATTAAGGTTAGAGTTGGGGCTGGGGGTTAGAGTTAGGGTTAGGGTTAGAGTTAGGGTTGGGGTTAGAGTTAGGGTTAGGGTTAGAGTTAGGGTTAAGGTTAGGGTTAAAGTTAGGGTTTGAGTTAAGGTTAGAGTTAAAGTTAGGGTTAGGATTAGAGTTAAGGTTAGAGTTAGGGTTAGAGTTAGGGTTAGAGTTAAGGTTAGAGTTAGGGTTAGGGTTAGAGTTAAAGTTAGGGTTAGGATTATAGTTAGGGTTAGAGTTAAGGTTAGAGTTAAGGTTAGAGTTAGGGTTAGAATTAAGGTTAGAGTTGGGGCTGGGGGTTAGAGTTAGGGTTAGGGTTAGTGTTAGAGTTTGGGTTAGGGTTGGGGTTAGAGTTAGGGTTAAGGTTAGGGTTAGAGTTAAAGTTAGGGTTTGAGTTAAGGTTAGAGTTAAAGTTAGGGTTAGGATTAGAGTTAAGGTTAGAGTTAGGGTTAGAGTTAAGGTTAGAGTTAAGGTTATTATTAAGGTTAGGGTTAAGGTTAGGGTTAGAGTTAAGGTTATAGTTAAGTTTAGAGTTAGGGTTAGAGTTAGGGTTAGAGTTAGGGTTAGAATTAAGGTTAGAATTAAGGTTAGAGTTGGGGCTGGGGGTTAGAGTTAGGGTTAGGGTTAGAGTTAGGGTTGGGGTTAGAGTTAGGGTTAGGGTTAGAGTTAGGGTTAAGGTTAGGGTTAAAGTTAGGGTTTGAGTTAAGGTTAGAGTTAAAGTTAGGGTTAGGATTAGAGTTAAGGTTAGAGTTAGGGTTAGAGTTAAGGTTAGAGTTAGGGTTAGAGTTAGGGTTAGAGTTAAGGTTAGGGTTAGTGTTAGAGTTTGGGTTGGGTTTAGGGTTAGGGTTAGAGTTAGGGTTGGGGTTAGACTTAGGGTTTGGGTTAAGGTTAGAGTTAAGGTTAGGGTTAGAGTTAAGGTTAGAGTTAAAGTTAGGGTTAGGATTAGAGTTAGGGTTAGAGTTAAGGTTAGAATTAAGGTTAGAGTTGCGGCTGGGGGTTAGAGTTAGGGTTAGAGTTGGGGCTGGGGGTTAGAGTTAAGGTTAGTGTTAGAGTTTGGGTTGGGTTTAGGGTTAGGGTTAGAGTTAGGGTTGGGGTTAGAGTTAGGGTTAGAGTTAAGGTTAGAGTTAGGGTTAGAATTAGGATTAGAGTTAGGGTTAGGGTTAAGGTTAGAGTTAGGGTTAGAGTTAAGGTTAGAGTTAAGGTTAGAGTTAAGGTTAGAGTTAGGGTTAGGGTTAGGGTTAGGGTTATGGTTAGAGTTAAGGTTAGGGTTAGAATTAGGGTTAGAGTTAGGGTTAGAGTTAGGGTTAGAGTTAAGGTTAGGGTTAGAGTTAGGGTTAGAATTAGAGTTAGGGTTAGAATTAGGGTTAGGGTTAAGGTTAGAGTTAGGGTTAGAGATAAGGTTAGGGTTGGCGTTAGCATTAGGGTTAGAGTTAAGGTTAGAGTTAAGGTTAGGGTTAGAGTTAGGGTTAGAGTTAGGGTTAGAGTTAAGGTTATAGTAAGGGTTAGTGTTAGGGTTAGTGTTAGGGTTAGAGTTAGGGTTAAGTTGCTTTTCAGGCGCTTTCACACTAAAAAAAGCACCCGAAAAGCTCACGAAAAACTATTTCCATTAAAATCAATGAATGCTTTCACACTGGGGCAGTGGGCTGGCAGAGTGGTGAAAAAACGCCCCTCTCCATTGAAATGAATGGAAAGCTCTTCAAAAGTGCTCAAATGTTTTATTGGTGGTTTATAAGCGCCTCAGTGTGAAAGGGGCCTTAGGGTTAGAGTTAAGGTTATAGTTAGGGTTAGGGTTAGAGTTAAGGTTATAGTTAGGGTTAGGGTTAGAGTTAAGGTTAGAGTTAGGGTTAGAGTTAGGGTTAGAGTTAAGGTTAGAGTTAGGGTTAGAGTTAAGCTTAGAGTTAGGGTTAGAGTTAAGGTTAGAGTTAGGGTTAGAGTTAGGGTTAGAGTTAAGGTTAGAGTTAAGGTTAGAGTTAGGGTTACGGTTTTAGTTAGGGTTAGAGTTAGGGTTAGGGTTAAGGTTAGAGTTAAGGTTAGAGTTAAGGTTAGAGTTAGGGTTACGGTTTTAGTTAGGGTCAGTGTTAGGGTTAGAGTTAAGGTTAGAGTTAGGGTTAGAGTTAGGGTTAGAGTTAAGGTTAGAGTTAGGGTTAGAGTTAAGCTTAGAGTTAAGGTTAGAGTTAGGGTTAGAGTTAAGGTTAGAGTTAGGGTTAGAGTTAGGGTTAGAGTTAAGGTTAGAGTTAAGGTTAGAGTTAGGGTTACGGTTTTAGTTAGGGTTAGAGTTAGGGTTAGGGTTAAGGTTAGAGTTAAGGTTAGAGTTAAGGTTAGAGTTAGGGTTACGGTTTTAGTTAGGGTCAGTGTTAGGGTTAGAGTTAGGGTTAGAGTTAAGGTTAGAGTTAGGGTTAGAGTTAGGGTTAGAGTTAAGGTTAGGGTTAGAGTTAGGGTTAGAGTTAGGGTTAGAGTTAGGGTTAGAGTTAAGGTTAGAGTTAGGGTTAGAGTTAAGGTTAGGGTTAGAGTTAGGGTTAGAGTTAAGGTTAGGGTTAGGGTTAGAGTTAAGGTTATGGTTAGAGTTAGGGTTAGGGTTAGAGTTAGGGTTAGAGTTAGGGTTAGAGTTAGGGTTAGGGTTAGGGTTAGAGTTAAGGTTAGAGTTAGGGTTAGAGTTAGGGTTAGGGTTAGGGTTAAGGTTAGGGTTAGGGTTAGGGTTAGAGTTAGGGTTAGAGTTAGGGTTAGGGTTAGGGTTAGAGTTAAGGTTAGAGTTAGGGTTAGAGTTAGGGTTAGGGTTAGGGTTAAGGTTAGGGTTAGGGTTAGGGTTAGAGTTAAGTTTAGAGTTAGGGTTAGAGTTAGGGTTAGAGTTAGAGTTATAGTTAGGGTTAGTGTTAGGGTTAGAGATAGGGTTAGAGTTAGGGTTAGAGTTAAGTTTAGAGTTAGGGTTAGAGTTAAGGTTAGAGTTAGGGTTAGAGTTAAGGTTAGAGTTAGGGTTAGAGTTAGGGTTAGAGTTAGGGTTAGGGTTAGGGTTAAGGTTAGAGTTAGGGTTAGGGTTAGGGTTAAGGTTAGGGTTAAGGTTAGAGTTAAGGTTAGAGTTAGGGTTAGAGTTAGGGTTAGAGTTAGGGTTGGGGTTAGAGTTAGGGTTAGAGTTAGGGTTAGAGTTAGGGTTAGAGTTAGGGTTGGGGTTAGAGTTAGGGTTAGAGTTAGGGTTAGAGTTAGGGTTAGAGTTAGGGTTAGAGTTAGGGTTAGAGTTAGGGTTAGAGTTAGGGTTAGTGTTAGGGTTAGAGTTAAGGTTAGAGTTAAGGTTAGAGTTAAGGTTAGAGTTAAGGTTAGAGTTAGGGTTAGAGTTAGGGTTAGAGTTAAGGTTAGGGTTAGAGTTAAGGTTATAGTTAGGGTTAGTGTTAGGGTTAGAGTTAAGGTTAGAGTTAGGGTTAAGGCGCTTTTCAGGCACTTTCACGCTAAAAAAAGCACCCGAAAAGCTCACGAAAAACTATTTCCATTAAAATCAATGAATGCTTTCACACTGGGGCAGTGGGCTGGCAGGGTGGTGAAAAAACGCCCCTCTCCATTGAAATGAATGGAAAGCTCTTCAAAAGTGCTCAAATGTTTTATTGGTGGTTTATAAGCGCCTCAGTGTGAAAGGGGCCTTAGGGTTAGAGTTAAGGTTAGAGTTAGGGTTAGAGTTAAGGTTAGAGTTAAGGTTAGAGTTAAGGTTAGGGTTAGGGTTAGAGTTAGGGTTAGAGTTAAGGTTAGAGTTAGTGTTAGAGTTAGGGTTAGGGTTAGAGTTAGAGTTAAGGTTAGAGTTAGGGTTAGAGTTAAGGTTAGGGTTAGAGTTAAGGTTAGAGTTAGGGTTAGAGTTAAGGTTAGAGTTAAGGTTAGAGTTAAGGTTAGGGTTAGGGTTAGAGTTAGGGTTAGAGTTAAGGTTAGGGTTAGGGTTAGAGTTAGGGTTAGGGTTAGAGTTAGAGTTAAGGTTAGAGTTAGGGTTAGAGTTAAGGTTAGGGTTAGAGTTAAGGTTAGAGTTAGGGTTAGAGTTAAGGTTAGAGTTAGGGTTAGGGTTAGGGTTGGGGTTAGAGTTAGAGTTAAGGTTAGAGTTAGGGTTATAGTTAGGGTTAGAGTTAAGGTTAGAGTTAAGGTTAGAGTTAGGGTTAGAGTTAGGGTTAGAGTTAAGGTTAGAGTTAGGGTTAGAGTTAGGGGTAAGATTAGGATTAGTGCTCAGGGTAGGGATGTTGGGGATTGAATTTGCAGTGTGTCATGGAAGGAATGTTGAAGTTTGGGGGGGTCCATTGTAAATCATTAAAGGGGTATGAGGAAATGAGAGTTTTGAACCTGACCTGTTTTCTCCTTCTAGATATCCAGGAATATTATGAGGTGATGCTGAGCCCGGTGAACCCCCCCAGTTGCCGTCGTGTAGAGAAGGTCAGTGTCCTCATCTTGTGTGGTTCCAGCTTCTTCTCTGTCTGAATAATGGAGATTTTATGTTTTTAGGAGCTCCATGTTCACAATGGATCTCATTTAATATGATTCTTTTCCTTATTGCTGGCCATACACATAACAATACAATTGTTTGATATAAGGTTTGTGTCGATGAAAGAGTTGTATGTGATAGAAGTCGATTGTAGTAAATGAAGGTTTCCATCTGAAAGGATCGATCTTGTCCTGGTAGCAAGTCCTGCATCTGCAAATCTATCTTTTCTTGTGTTGTCAAACTGATTGAACAATTGATATGTTTCTGGGGGAATATTATGGGGTCCGGTTATTCTTTCTTGGTACTGACAGCGATCGTAGGAGAAGGTCATCAATAAATGTGATCATGTATGGCATCCTGATTGCAGAACTTATTATTAGGGAGTGCGTCATCCTTTATAACAATCTGTGTACTGCTAGTTATTAGAAAGTTTCTTATTTTATGTGACGGGGTCTTGGGGAACCCTCCATGTGTCCAGCCACAGACTGGAGGAGTGGAAGGAAGGAGTTCTTGGCAAAGTGAGAGATGGAATTCTGCAATGTTTTGCCTGATCTCCCCAGAGGGGGTATAATCCCTTGGACCATCTGGTGTCCTCCTCTGTGGTCTGCAGCTCAGGAACCTCAGTCAGGTCCCAGAAGACCTCGGAGGAGACTTGGAGGACAAGCCATTAATTCTCCGTCTATTTACATTTTGTATGGTGAGTGTCGTCTATCTTCTCTTCCATCACATCAGAAGCCGCAGCCTCACTTTCTAACAATTAGGAGTGAAAGTCGGTGAGGATATGTTCTCCTTAACATGGGATCAGACCAAGACCTCTGTGGAGGACCCTTGATAATCTGCATCATGTGTCTGGCCTGGTACACTACAGGGCCCCATTCACAAAGCTTTAAGAAATAAAAAGAATCTTTATTTACAGCCATGTGACTACCCTCTTCTTCCAAAAGTCTCTCTCCAACTCCCCTCCATCTTCCCAGGCTTTTCTTTTTATACCCCCCTGGTGATTGCTCATGGACTTAGTAGTTTTTGGTTTATTGAAAAAAAATGCACTTAACAATCAACGCATGTCTCTTCATTAGAAGCAACGATCGCTGTCCTACAGATAACATATACAGAGGAAAATAGCGCGGTGTCACGTCACATTCGGCTACCTATCACATTTTGCTACCCACTGGAGTGCGCATGCGCAACGCTGCCATATGCGTTTCAACACTGTTGTAAGACCACTTTGTCACAGGGCCCCTCGCGGGCTCGGTTCACTCGGCATAATTATAATCTCACTCTATCTCCACTTGGATGGTGGGGCTTGAACCTGGACTCAGGGGTGTGGCCACAAAATTCTGCGCAAGCGCAGATCACCACAGTGATGGAACGCATATGGCGGCGTCGCGCATGCGCAGTCCAGTGGGTAGCCAAATGTGATGGGTTGCCATATGTGACACTACAGCGGCACTCAAGTAAAGACGTGTGAGAAGTCAGAGGGGCCAAAACAGGGAGAAATCTTCTAAAAAAGAAATAAAAAGAAGAAAGAAAGCAGAGTAAGCATTGTACATAGAAGGACCGCCCTCGTGTCTGCCAGTAGAATGTCCACCCAAATGCCAATAACCACAAATGATCACTAAAAGAAAAGACGCCAAAACTACGGCTAATCTCCGATCTCCAACCCAATGAGGAGTACTGGTAATAACAGAGGGGGAGGACCAACTGAACAAGGGGGACACCTATGGTGGGGAGTCAGGAACTCGATGAGTCTCTGGTGTCCTGTGTATCCAGCCGGGGCCCCCAGAGTTTGGTCCACTTTACTGGACACCCCAATTTGGTAATAGTCCCCCAAATCTAGAGGCCAATAATATGGAGGTTTTAATTAGGGATAAATCACTGATCAAACCATTGTCTACCATTTACAAGGATCTGTTCCCCGAAACCCCCAAATTGCTGAGGTCCTGTGTGTCATCATGGACTGTTGTGGCTCCTGGTTTGGACAAGGAGGATTGGGAGGATATATGGGAGGTCCCCTTTACCAGACTGGTGTCCACTAGAGACCATTTAACCACTTCCCGCTTGGCCTATAGCAAAATGATGGCCGGGCGGTGGTTCAGTTATCCTGATTGGGCGTCATATGATGTCCTTCAGGATAACAGCCCATCAGTGCTGCCATATCAGTGCCCATCAGTGCCGCCTTATCAGTGCCCATCAGTGCAGCCATATCAGTGCTCATCATCAGTGTCCGTCAGTGCAGCCAAATCAGTGCCCATCAGTGCCGCCTTATCAGTGCCCATCAGTGCCGCCTTATCAGTGCCAGTCAGTGCAGCCATATCAGTGCCCATCATCAGTGTCCGTCAGTGCAGCCATATCAGTGCCCATCATCAGTGCCCGTCAGTGCAGCCATATCAGTGCCCATCATCAGTGCCCGTCTGTGCAGCCATATCAGTGCTCATCATCAGTGTCCGTCAGTGCAGCCATATCAGTGCCCCTCAGTGCAGCCATATCAGTGCCCATCAGTGCTGCCTTATCAGTGCCAGTCAGTGCAGCCATATCAGTGCCCATCATCAGTGCCCATCAGTGCAGCCATATCAGTGCCCCTCAGTGCAGCCATATCAGTGCCCATCAGTGCTGCCTTATCAGTGCCAGTCAGTGCAGCCATATCAGTGCCCATCATCAGTGCCCGTCAGTGCAGCCATATCAGTGTCCATCAGTGCAGCCATATCAGTGCCCGTCATCAGTGCCCATCAGTGCCGCCTTATCAGTGCCCATCAGTGCCGCCTTATCAGTGCCAGTCAGTGCAGCCATATCAGTGCCCATCATCAGTGCCCGTCAGTGCAGCCATATCAGTGCTCATCAGTGCCGCCTTATCAGTGCCCATCAGTGCAGCCATATCAGTGCCCATCAGTGCCGCCTTATCAGTGCCCGTCAGTGCAGCCATATCAGTGTCCATCATTGAAGGAGAAAACTTACTTATTTACAAAAAATTTTAACAGAAACAAAGAAAAACTTGTTTTTTTTTAAATTTTCGGTCTTTTTTCATTTGTTGCGCAAAAAATAAAAATTCCAGAGGTGATGAAATACCACCAAAAGAAATCTCTATTTGTGGGAACAAAATGATAAAATATCTGTTTGGGTACAGTGTTGTATGACCGCGTAATTGTCATTCAAACTGCGACAGAGCTGAAAGGTGAAAATTGGTCTGGGCTGGAAGGTGTCTAAGTGCCCCCCGGTATTGAAGGTTTTTTTTTAATACATTATAAATTTCTCCATAGGGTCTACCTCACACTGGCCAGATTGGCAAAAATATACAGGGACCAACCCTCCTTGTGTTGGCGCTGCTCTGCACCAGATGCCAAGGCTGCTGATAAGGCAGTACAGCCGGCCCTCCTGTACTGGGCCCGGGCCCCATCAGTTCAAAAGGGGGGCCCGGGGACCTGCTGAGCAGGAGGGCCGGCTGTACTGTCTTATTGCAGATACCAATCCTCTTCTTCCTCCCTCTGCAAGCTTCTCCTTCTCTTTTTCCCTCTGGTCTTCCATCTGCTGTCCGGGCCCCCTGTGTTCCCTTGTCCTCCACAGCCCTGCCGGCTCTCCTCCTCTCTTGCTGGAAGCAACTGCGGGGGGATGTTTCAGGATGGAGAGTGGGTGAAGGGGCCGGTAAATATAAAATGTATCGGTCCCTTCATTTCCTGAATGAACACAGTGAATGATCGGTACCAATCACTCCTGTGTCCATTCATCACGGAAGCATAGTTAACTGTGTTTACTAAGCTTCAGTTTTTGAATGAGCAGGAAGCCTCAGAGTGCTTCCAATTCATTGATCTGTGCATCTGTAAATCTATATCCTTAGTCACTTCTGGATGGGGGGGCCCTGTTAGGAAGGCTGTCTGGGGCCCCCTGATATCTGCCCGATGCAGACATTATGCATATTTTCTGGGAATGTCCGTCTATTGTGCGGTGGGAAGTTTTGATCTCTTGTACTTCTGTAGAGGGGTGTTTGCTCGACCACCACCAAAGCGTTACGCGCTCTCCTCGCGTTATGTCCCGGAAATCATTTGTGAATAAAGCAATGCCTTCATATAAAGCCACCTACACCAATCGGGGAGCTTTCACCAAGTGTGGAAAAGTCTGGCCTCCTCGGATACGGTCTCTGATTGGCCGGTTTCACTCACGAAGGAGCGCTTGGTGTGTGTAATTGAGTATGAAGTGGGGGAATTGGCGGATAGCGAGGTCTTTGGTGGCCTTCATATACTCCGAATGATATAATGCCGAAAAATGTGTTGGGTTTTCGTTTCATTTTTTTAATTTTTTTTGTTTTTCAGGTCATTTGTTATGATCACAATTCATATTTTTGGATATTTGGAAATTCATAAATTTGAAAATTCGAAAATCAGAAAATCCTAAAATTCAAAAGAATAAATAACTAATAATAATGAACTATTAAATGATAGTATTGGAATTTCCTTTCAAATTTGTCTGTTATACCGCGTACACACGATCGGACTTCTCGTCAGAAAAAGATACGACGGCTTTTCCGACGGATTTCCGCTCAAGCTTGGCTTGCATACACACCGCCACACAAAAGTTCTCTGAACTTACGACCGCCAAGAACGCGGTGACGTACAACACTACGACGAGCCGAGAAAATAAAGGGCAAAGCTTCCGAGCATGCGCCAAATTGTTTCCGAGCATGCGTAGGAATTTTGTGCGTCAGAATTGCCACAGATGATCACATTTTCGGATAGGAACTTTTCCCGGCCGAAAAATTAAGAACATGCTCTCAATCTTTTGCTGGCTGGAATTCGATGGAGCGTACACACGGTCGCATTTTCCGATGAAAAACTCTCATCGGTTTTTTGCTGGACGAAATTCCGATCGTGTGTACGCGGCAAGAGTGAACGTAACGAATACAAATTTATCGGAAGTTACAAATTATGCGAAATAACGAATGCTGCATCTACACAAATGGAGCAGAACGAATTATTAAATATTAATAATAATAGTAACAATAAGAAAACGTTTTTATTATTATTATCTTTGTTTATTATTATTATTATTATTAATTCGTTATTTCAGATACTTCGTAACTTCGATAAATTTGTATTCGTTACGTTCACTAACAGTCAAATTTGAATGGAAATTCCAATAACCATAATTTAATATTTAGTAATAGTTAAGATATTATTAGTTAGTTATTATTTAGGATTTTTGAATTTTTGGATTTTTGAATTTGCGGATTTTCAAAGTTACGAATATTCGGAAAAATTTCTTAAACAGGTATTCATTAATTCGGATATTCTGGATTAACAGATTTTGCCTAAATTCGTTAAAAATCGAATTGGTAAGGAAATGAATTGGACATGTCTAATACATTTTTTGTAGTGGTTGTGGGTTTGGGGTGGCAATTGACTCATACTGTTCAATCTCCCTTTATTGCTGTATTGGGGGCGGCATGGTACCCGGGCACCGCTCTCTGGCTCGTGTGTATTGGGGGCGGCATGGTACCCGGGCACCGCTCTCTGGCTCGTGTGTATTGGGGGCGGCATGGTACCCGGGCACCGCTCTCTGGCTCGTGTGTATTGGGGGCGGCATGGTACCCGGGCACCGCTCTCTGGCTCGTGTGTATTGGGGGCGGCATGGTACCCGGGCACCGCTCTCTGGCTCGTGTGTATTGGGGGCGGCATAGTTCACCCATCTTGTCCGCCAGGCTCCTGGCATTGGTGAACATGCCACATAGTTTAGACCGGTCGCATATTGTCCTCGTATTGGGTGTTTCAAGATTGCAACTTGGACTTGCTACTATACTCACCTTGGGTTTTTGTGCTTTGGTTAACCTACCACTAATGCCCCCAATACTACCCTCTGGAATATCTTCCGCGCTGGCTATCACTGTCTCTGGACCCTCCCCCCCCATCGCCTAGTTTAAAAACCCCTCTAACTTTTTGGCCATCTTCATTCCCAGCAGATCTGCACCCTCCTCATTTAGGTGCAGTCCGTCCCTTCTATAGTACCGGTTACCGACTGAGAAGTCGGCCCAGTCCTCCAGGAACCCAAACCCCTCCTTACTACACCAGCTCTTCAGCCACTTGTTTACTTCCCTAATCTCCCTCTGCCTCTCTGGTGTGGCTCGATGTACCGGTAGTATTCCTGAGAACACTACCTTGGAGGTCCTTTTCCTCAATTTAGCTCCTAAGTCCCTAAAATCGTTCTTTAGGACACTCCATCTGCCTCTGACTTTGTCATTGGTGCCAACGTGCACCATGACAGCCGGGTCTTCCCCAGCCCCTCCCAGTAATCTGTCCACAAGATCCGTGATCCGTGAATGTTGTAGTGGGAAATGTTGCGGTGGGAAATGTTGCGGTGGGAAATGTTGCGGTGGGAAATGTTGCGGTGGGAAATGTAGTGGTGGGAAATGTTGTAGTGGGAAATGTTGCGGTGGGAAATGTAGTGGTGGGAAATGTTGTAGTGGGAAATGTTGCGGTGGGAAATGTTGCGGTGAGAAATGTAGTGGTGGGAAATGTTGCGGTGGGAAATGTAGTGGTGGGAAATGTTGCGGTGGGAAATGTAGTGGTGGGAAATGTTGTAGTGGGAAATGTTGCGGTGGGAAATGTTGCGGTGGGAAATGTAGTGGTGGGAAATGTTGCGGTGGGAAATGTAGTGGTGGGAAATGTTGTAGTGGGAAATGTTGCGGTGGGAAATGTTGTGGTGGGAAATGTAGTGGTGGGAAATGTTGTAGTGGGAAATGTTGTAGTGGGAAATGTTGTGGTGGGAAATGTTGCGGTGGGAAATGTAGTGGTGGGAAATGTAGTGGTGGGAAATGTTGTAGTGGGAAATGTTGTAGTGGGAAATGTTGCGGT
Source organism: Aquarana catesbeiana (assembly GCF_042186555.1). Lineage (NCBI taxonomy): Eukaryota > Metazoa > Chordata > Amphibia > Anura > Ranidae > Aquarana > Aquarana catesbeiana. Next base: position 745,141,050 of record NC_133326.1, on the reverse strand, counting down.
GGGAAATGTAGTGGTGGGAAATGTTGTGGTGGGAAATGTAGCGGTGGGAAATGTAGCGGTGGGAAATGTTGCGGTGGGAAATGTAGCGGTGGGAAATGTTGCGGTGGGAAATGTAGTGGTGGGAAATGTTGCGGTGGGAAATGTAGTGGGAAATGTTGTAGTGGGAAATGTTGTGGTGGGAAATGTTGCGGTGGGAAATGTAGTGGGAAATGTAGTGGGAAATGTTGTGGTGGGAAATGTAGCGGTGGGAAATGTTGTGGTGGGAAATGTTGCGGTGGGAAATGTAGCGGTGGGAAATGTTGCGGTGGGAAATGTAGTGGGAAATGTAGTGGGAAATGTTGCGGTGGGAAATGTTGCGGTGGGAAATGTTGCGGTGGGAAATGTAGTGGTGGGAAATGTTGCGGTGGGAAATGTAGTGGGAAATGTTGTAGTGGGAAATGTTGTGGTGGGAAATGTAGTGGGAAATGTAGTGGGAAATGTTGTGGTGGGAAATGTTGTGGTGGGAAATGTTGTGGTGGGAAATGTTGCGGTGGGAAATGTAGCGGTGGGAAATGTAGCGGTGGGAAATGTTGCGGTGGGAAATGTAGTGGGAAATGTAGTGGGAAATGTTGTGGTGGGAAATGTTGTGGTGGGAAATGTTGTGGTGGGAAATGTTGCGGTGGGAAATGTTGCGGTGGGAAATGTTGTAGTGGGAAATGTTGCGGTGGGAAATGTTGTGGTGGGAAATGTTGTGGTGGGAAATGTTGTGGTGGGAAATGTTGCGGTGGGAAATGTAGTGGGAAATGTAGTGGTGGGAAATGTTGTGGTGGGAAATGTTGCGGTGGGAAATGTTGCGGTGGGAAATGTTGTGGTGGGAAATGTTGCGGTGGGAAATGTTGCGGTGGGAAATGTTGTGGTGGGAAATGTTGTGGTGGGAAATGTTGTGGTGGGAAATGTTGTGGTGGGAAATGTTGCGGTGGGAAATGTTGTGGTGGGAAATGTTGTAGTGGGAAATGTTGCGGTGGGAAATGTTGCGGTGGGAAATGTTGCGGTGGGAAATGTAGCGGTGGGAAATGTTGCGGTGGGAAATGTTGCGGTGGGAAATGTTGCGGTGGGAAATGTTGCGGTGGGAAATGTTGCGGTGGGAAATGTTGCGGTGGGAAATGTTGCGGTGGGAAATGTTGTGGTGGGAAATGTAGCGGTGGGAAATGTAGCGGTGGGAAATGTTGTAGTGGGAAATGTTGTAGTGGGAAATGTTGCGGTGGGAAATGTTGCGGTGGGAAATGTTGCGGTGGGAAATGTAGCGGTGGGAAATGTTGCGGTGGGAAATGTTGCGGTGGGAAATGTAGTGGTGGGAAATGTTGTGGTGGGAAATGTTGCGGTGGGAAATGTCGTGGTGGGAAATGTTGCGGTGGGAAATGTTGCGGTGGGAAATGTTGTGGTGGGAAATGTTGCGGTGGGAAATGTTGCGGTGGGAAATGTAGTGGTGGGAAATGTTGCGGTGGGAAATGTTGTGGTGGGAAATGTTGCGGTGGGAAATGTAGTGGTGGGAAATGTTGCGGTGGGAAATGTTGTGGTGGGAAATGTTGCGGTGGGAAATGTCGTGGTGGGAAATGTTGCGGTGGGAAATGTTGTGGTGGGAAATGTTGTAGTGGGAAATGTAGCGGTGGGAAATGTTGCGGTGGGAAATGTTGTGGTGGGAAATGTCGTGGTGGGAAATGTTGCGGTGGGAAATGTTGCGGTGGGAAATGTAGCGGTGGGAAATGTAGCGGTGGGAAATGTTGCGGTGGGAAATGTTGCGGTGGGAAATGTTGTGGTGGGAAATGTTGTGGTGGGAAATGTAGCGGTGGGAAATGTTGCGGTGGGAAATGTTGCGGTGGGAAATGTTGTAGTGGGAAATGTAGGGGTGGGAAATGTTGTGGTGGGAAATGTAGCGGTGGGAAATGTTGCGGTGGGAAATGTTGCGGTGGGAAATGTTGCGGTGGGAAATGTTGCGGTGGGAAATGTTGTGGTGGGAAATGTAGCGGTGGGAAATGTTGCGGTGGGAAATGTTGCGGTGGGAAATGTTGCGGTGGGAAATGTTGCGGTGGGAAATGTAGCGGTGGGAAATGTTGCGGTGGGAAATGTTGCGGTGGGAAATGTAGCGGTGGGAAATGTTGCGGTGGGAAATGTAGCGGTGGGAAATGTTGCGGTGGGAAATGTTGCGGTGGGAAATGTAGCGGTGGGAAATGTTGCGGTGGGAAATGTAGCGGTGGGAAATGTTGCGGTGGGAAATGTAGCGGTGGGAAATGTTGCGGTGGGAAATGTTGCGGTGGGAAATGTTGAAATAAATGTTGAAATACTCAATAAAAAGAATTTAGCAAAAAAGAAAAAAAAAACTTTCCTGGACGCCCCTCCCCCCCTTTATAAGTCATCTTATAGGGCGGGAGGTTGTGAGAAATCACATATTTACATACCAAAATGTAAACAAACCCGCGCCGAGAGTGCACCCCCTGCCCGCGCCGCGTTACCAACGGATCAGGACTTGTGATCGGGAGCTTTCCCATCATGTGACCATTGTGACAGCCAATCACGGCAGTCACATGATCATAAACCCCGCCTCCCAGCATCAGAAAACAGGAAGCACCGGCATTAAGGGGTTAATTAAACGTTTCCACAAACCAATGTGTTGGGGGAGGGGGGGGTCGGAACGTTTCCAATATAATGCAATGATCTTCCTGGAATATGTAGAAATCATTTGTATGGGAGGTGTCCCCGCCGGCTCTAAGGCCGAGAACCGAACGATCAAACACCGCACATCGCTCGGTTCTCAGTGCTCCCTGAGCAGAGAGCTGGTCACTGTCAGTCTTTCTGTTCTGCCTCCCCTCCCCCCCTGCACTGACTGCAGGGCTGGGCTGTGGAGGGGGCTGGGAGCGACTGGCTCAGGCATGTGGGCGGATCGATGGAGGCATGTGGGCGGATCCCGCTGAAAATCGGGACAAAGGAGTCCAGAACAAAGGGCACTCCTGTGATCCACAGGAGAAGTAAGAGCTTTCCCCGTACTTCTCCTTTAACCAGTTGTGGACTCCGGGCGTAGTAGACACGGCCAGAAAGACATCATCATTGTACACAGGGCGTGTCTGGTACGTCCTTCTGCCCTCCTGCCGGGGGTCCCCCCTGTCACAGTACACAGCTCTGATTAATCCCATCTACATTGCCGACTACACAGAGAAGGTCCCAGCAAATGGAACTGTCATAAAAAATATCAGCCTGACAATGTTTATCAACAACATCGCTCAGCTGGGAATACAGGAAGATATAAAGAAACATTGTTACATTTTGTATCTATCCGTTCATCTGCAGATGAAGTCAATAAAAGCGACCTGACGAAAAAAATGTTCCTCTGCTGAACCCCCTTATTAACCCTTAATGTACTCTAATCAGACCTAATTAACACCTTATTCTCCTTCTCCATTCAACTTATCATTTTTCTGCTGCATTTTTTATATCATTTTAAACAGAACAAATCACAGAATAAAACACAAACTTTTTTGTGCAGTAACAACATTTATTATTATAACAACACTGCTCAAAAAAAAGAAAAAACGCATTTTGTTTAGTGTCGTTACAATTAATTGTCTCCAAACTGCGGCCCTAGGGCCAGATGTGGCCCTTTGCTTGCTTTTATCTGTCCCTTGAGGCGTAATTTCTACCACTGACACCAATAATGGGGCATCATTCCTCCCACTGATACCAATGATGGGGCACTATTCCTCCCACCGACACCAATGATGGGACACTATTCCTCCCACTGACACCAATGATGGGGCACTATTCCTCCCACTGATACCAATGATGTGCCACTATTCCTCCCACTGATACCAATGATGGGGCACTATTCCTCCCACTGATACCAATGATGGGGCACTATTCCTCCCACTGATACCAATGATGGGGCACTATTCCTCCCACTGATACCAATGATGGGACACTATTCCTCCCACTGATACCAATGATGGGGCACTATTCCTCCCACTGACACCAATGATGGGACACTATTCCTCCCACTGATACCAATGATGGGGCACTATTCCTCCCACTGACACCAATGATGGGGCACTATTCCTCCCACTGACACCAATGATGGGACACTATTCCTCCCACTGATACCAATGATGGGACACTATTCCTCCCACTGATACCAATGATGGGACACTATTCCTCCCACTGATACCAATGATGGGGCACTATTCCTCCCACTGATACCAATGATGGGGCACTATTCCTCCCACCGACACCAATGATGGGACACTATTCCTCCCACTGACACCAATGATGGGGCACTATTCCTCCCACTGATACCAATGATGGGGCACTATTCCTCCCACTGATACCAATGATGGGACACTATTCCTCCCACTGATACCAATGATGGGGCACTATTCCTCCCACTGATACCAATGATGGGGCACTATTCCTCCCACTGATACCAATGATGGGGCACTATTCCTCCCACTGATACCAATGATGGGACACTATTCCTCCCACTGATACCAATGATGGGGCACTATTCCTCCCACTGACACCAATGATGGGACACTATTCCTCCCACTGATACCAATGATGGGGCACTATTCCTCCCACTGACACCAATGATGGGGCACTATTCCTCCCACTGACACCAATGATGGGACACTATTCCTCCCACTGATACCAATGATGGGACACTATTCCTCCCACTGATACCAATGATGGGACACTATTCCTCCCACTGATACCAATGATGGGGCACTATTCCTCCCACTGATACCAATGATGGGACACTATTCCTCCCACTGACACCAATGATGGGACACTATTCCTCCCACTGACACCAATGATGGGGCACTATTCCTCCCACTGACACCAATGATGGGACACTATTCCTCCCACTGACATCAATGATGGGACACTATTCCTCCCACTGATACCAATGATGGGGCACTATTCCTCCCACTGATACCAATGATGGGACACTATTCCTCCCACTGATATCAATGATGGGACACTATTCCTCCCACTGATACCAATGATGGGGCACTATTCCTCCACTGATACCAATGATGGGACACTATTCCCCCCACTGATACCAATGATGGGACACTATTCCTCCCACTGATACCAATGATGGGACACTATTCCTCCCACTGATACCAATGATGGGACACTATTCCTCCCACTGACACCAATGATGGGACACTATTCCTCCCACTGATACCAATGATGGGACACTATTCCTCCCACTGACACCAATGATGGGGCACTATTCCTCCCACTGACACCAATGATGGGACACTATTCCCCCCACTGATACCAATGATGGGACACTATTCCTCCCACTGACACCAATAATGGGGCACTATTCCTCCCACTGATACCAATGATGGGACACTATTCCTCCCACTGATACCAATGATGGGACACTATTCCTCCCACTGACACCAATGATGGGACACTATTCCTCCCACTGATACCAATGATGGGACACTATTCCTCCCACTGACACCAATGATGGGGCACTATTCCTCCCACTGACACCAATGATGGGACACTATTCCCCCCACTGATACCAATGATGGGACACTATTCCTCCCACTGACACCAATAATGGGGCACTATTCCTCCCACTGATACCAATGATGGGACACTATTCCTCCCACTGATACCAATGATGGGGCACTATTCCTCCCACCGACACCAATGATGGGACACTATTCCTCCCACTGACACCAATGATGGGGCACTATTCCTCCCACTGATACCAATGATGGGGCACTATTCCTCCCACTGATACCAATGATGGGACACTATTCCTCCCACTGATACCAATGATGGGGCACTATTCCTCCCACTGATACCAATGATGGGGCACTATTCCTCCCACTGATACCAATGATGGGGCACTATTCCTCCCACTGATACCAATGATGGGGCACTATTCCTCCCACTGATACCAATGATGGGGCACTATTCCTCCCACTGACACCAATGATGGGGCACTATTCCTCCCACTGACACCAATGATAGGACACTATTCCTCCCACTGATACCAATGATGGGGCACTATTCCTCCCACTGACACCAATGATAGGACACTATTCCTCCCACTGATACCAATGATGGGGCATCATTCCTCCCACTGATACCAATGATGGGACACTATTCCTCCCACTGACATCAATGATGGGGCACTATTCCTCCCACTGACATCAATGATGGGACACTATTCCTCCCACTGATACCAATGATGGGGCATCATTCCTCCCACTGATACCAATGATGGGACACTATTCCTCCCACTGACATCAATGATGGGGCACTATTCCTCCCACTGACATCAATGATGGGACACTATTCCTCCCACTGATACCAATGATGGGGCATCATTCCTCCCACTGATACCAATGATGGGACACTATTCCTCCCACTGACACCAATGATGGGACACTATTCCCCCCACTGACACCAATGATGGGACACTATTCCTCCCACTGACATCAATGATGGGGCACTATTCCTCCCACTGACATCAATGATGGGACACTATTCCTCCCACTGATACCAATGATGGGGCATCATTCCTCCCACTGATACCAATGATGGGACACTATTCCTCCCACTGACATCAATGATGGGGCACTATTCCTCCCACTGACATCAATGATGGGACACTATTCCTCCCACTGATACCAATGATGGGACACTATTCCTCCCACTGACACCAATGATGGGGCACTATTCCTCCCACTGACACCAATGATGGGACACTATTCCTCCCACTGACACCAATGATGGGGCACTATTCCTCCCACTGACACCAATGATGGGACACTATTCCTCCCACTGACACCAATGATGGGACACTATTCCCCCCACTGACACCAATGATGGGACACTATTCCTCCCACTGACACCAATGATAGGACACTATTCCTCCCACTGACACCAATGATGGGACACTATTCCCCCCACTGACACCAATGATGGGGCACTATTCCTCCCACTGACACCAATGATGGGGCACTATTCCTCCCACTGACATCAATGATGGGACACTATTCCTCCCACTGATACCAATGATGGGGCATCATTCCTCCCACTGATACCAATGATGGGGCACTATTCCTCCCACTGATACCAATGATGGGGCACTATTCCTCCCACTGACATCAATGATGGGGCACTATTCCTCCCACTGACATCAATGATGGGACACTATTCCTCCCACTGATACCAATGATGGGGCATCATTCCTCCCACTGATACCAATGATGGGGCACTATTCCTCCCACTGACATCAATGATGGGACACTATTCCTCCCACTGATACCAATGATGGGGCATCATTCCTCCCACTGATACCAATGATGGGACACTATTCCTCCCACTGACATCAATGATGGGGCACTATTCCTCCCACTGACATCAATGATGGGACACTATTCCTCCCACTGATACCAATGATGGGGCATCATTCCTCCCACTGATACCAATGATGGGACACTATTCCTCCCACTGACACCAATGATGGGACACTATTCCCCCCACTGACACCAATGATGGGACACTATTCCTCCCACTGACACCAATGATGGGACACTATTCCTCCCACTGACACCAATGATGGGACACTATTCCTCCCACTGACACCAATGATGGGGCACTATTCCTCCCACTGACACCAATGATGGGACACTATTCCTCCCACTGACACCAATGATGGGGCACTATTCCTCCCACTGACACCAATGATGGGACACTATTCCTCCCACTGATACCAATGATGGGGCACTATTCCTCCCACTGACACCAATGATGCGGCACTATTCCTCCCACTGACACCAATGATGGGGCACTATTCCTCCCACTGATACCAATGATGGGACACTATTCCTCCCACTGATACCAATGATGGGGCACTATTCCTCCCACTGATACCAATGATGGGACACTATTCCTCCCACTGACACCAATGATGGGACACTATTCCTCCCACTGATACCAATGATGGGACACTATTCCTCCCACTGACATCAATGATGGGACACTATTCCTCCCACTGACACCAATGATGGGGCACTATTCCTCCCACTGACACCAATGATGGGGCACTATTCCTCCCACTGATACCAATGATGGGACACTATTCCTCCCACTGACATCAATGATGGGACACTATTCCTCCCACTGATACCAATGATGGGGCACTATTCCTCCCACTGATACCAATGATGGGACACTATTCCTCCCACTGATATCAATGATGGGACACTATTCCTCCCACTGATACCAATGATGGGACACTATTCCTCCCACTGACACCAATGATGGGACACTATTCCTCCCACTGATACCAATGATGGGACACTATTCCTCTCACTGACACCAATGATGGGGCACTATTCCTCCACTGATACCAATGATGGGACACTATTCCTCCCACTGATACCAATGATGGGACACTATTCCTCCCACTGACACCAATGATGGGACACTATTCCTCCCACTGATACCAATGATGGGACACTATTCCTCCCACTGACACCAATGATGGGGCACTATTCCTCCCACTGACACCAATGATGGGACACTATTCCCCCCACTGATACCAATGATGGGACACTATTCCTCCCACTGACACCAATGATGGGACACTATTCCCCCCACTGACACCAATGATGGGACACTATTCCTCCCACTGACACCAATGATGGGACACTATTCCTCCCACTGACACCAGTGATGGGGCACTATTCCTCCCACTGACACCAATGATGGGACACTATTCCTCCCACTGATACCAATGATGGGGCACTATTCCTCCCACTGACACCAATGATGGGGCACTATTCCTCCCACTGACACCAATGATGGGACACTATTCCTCCCACTGATACCAATGATGGGACACTATTCCTCCCACTGATACCAATGATGGGGCACTATTCCTCCCACTGATACCAATGATGGGACACTATTCCTCCCACTGACACCAATGATGGGACACTATTCCTCCCACTGACACCAATGATGGGGCACTATTCCTCCCACTGACACCAATGATGGGACACTATTCCTCCCACTGACACCAATGATGGAACACTATTCCTCCCACTGACACCAATGATGGGGCACTATTCCTCCCACTGACACCAATGATGGGACACTATTCCTCCCACTGATACCAATGATGGGACACTATTCCTCCCACTGACACCAATGATGGGCACTATTCCTCCCACTGATACCAATGATGGGGCACTATTCCTCCCACTGATACCAATGATGGGACACTATTCCTCCCACTGATACCAATGATGGGACACTATTCCTCCCACTGATACCAATGATGGGGCACTATTCCTCCCACTGACACCAATGATGGAACACTATTCCTCCCACTGACACCAATGATGGGGCACTATTCCTCCCACTGACACCAATGATGGGACACTATTCCTCCCACTGATACCAATGATGGGGCACTATTCCTCCCACTGATACCAATGATGGGGCACTATTCCTCCCACTGATACCAATGATGGGACACTATTCCTCCCACTGATACCAATGATGGGACACTATTCCTCCCACTGATACCAATGATGGGGCACTATTCCTCCCACTGATACCAATGATGGGACACTATTCCTCCCACTGATACCAATGATGGGACACTATTCCTCCCACTGACACCAATGATGGGACACTATTCCTCCCACTGATACCAATGATGGGACACTATTCCTCCCACTGACACCAATGATGGGGCACTATTCCTCCCACTGACACCAATGATGGGACACTATTCCTCCCACTGACAGCAATGATGGGACACTATTCCTCCCACTGACACCAATGATGGGGCACTATTCCTCCCACTGACAACAATGATGGGGAACTATTCCTCCCACTGACACCAATGATGGGACACTATTCCTCCCACTGACACCAATGATGGGGCACTATTCCTCCCACTGACACCAATGATGGGGCACTATTCCTCTCACTGACAACAATGATGGGGAACTATTTCTCCCACTGACACCAATGATGGGGAACTATTCCTCCCCACTGACACCAATGATGGGGCACTATTCCTCCCACTGACACCAATGATGGGACACTATTCCTCCCACTGACAGCAATGATGGGACACTATTCCCCCCACTGATACCAATGATGGGACACTATTCCTCCCACTGACACCAATGATGGGGCACTATTCCTCCCACTGACAACAATGATGGGGAACTATTTCTCCCACTGACACCAATGATGGGGAACTATTCCTCCCCACTGACACCAATGATGGGGCACTATTCCTCCCACTGACACCAATGATGGGGAACTATTCCTCCCACTGACACCAATGATGGGGAACTATTCCTCCCCACTGACACCAATGATGGGGCACTATTCCTCCCACTGACACCAATGATGGGACACTATTCCTCCCACTGACACCAATGATGGGACACTATTCCTCCCACTGACACCAATGATGGGGCACTATTCCTCCCACTGACAACAATGATGGGGAACTATTCCTCCCACTGACACCAATGATGGGGAACTATTCCTCCCCACTGACACCAATGATGGGGCACTATTCCTCCCACTGACACCAATGATGGGGAACTATTCCTCCCACTGACACCAATGATGGGGCACTATTCCTCCCACTGATACCAATGATGGGGAACTATTCCTCCCCACTGACACCAATGATGGGGCACTATTCCTCCCACTGACACCAATGATGGGACACTATTCCTCCCACTGACACCAATGATGGGACACTATTCCTCCCACTGATACCAATGATGGGACACTATTCCTCCCACTGACACCAATGATGGGGCACTATTCCTCCCACTGACACCAATGATGGGACACTATTCCTCCCACTGATACCAATGATGGGACACTATTCCTCCCACTGACACCAATGATGGGACACTATTCCTCCCACTGACACCAATGATGGGGCACTATTCCTCCACTGACACCAATGATGGGACACTATTCCTCCCACTGACACCAATGATGGGACACTATTCCTCCCACTGATACCAATGATGGGACACTATTCCTCCCACTGATACCAATGATGGGGCACTATTCCTCCCACTGATACCAATGATGGGGCACTATTCCTCCCACTGACACCAATGATGGGACACTATTCCTCCCACTGATACCAATGATGGGACACTATTCCTCCCACTGATACCAATGATGGGACACTATTCCTCCCACTGATACTAATGATGGGGCACTATTCCTCCCACTGATACCAATGATGGGACACTATTCCTCCCACTGATACCAATGATGGGGCACTATTCCTCCCTCTGATACCAATGATGGGGCACTATTCCTCCCACTGACACCAATGATGGGACACTATTCCTCCCACTGACACCAATGATGGGACACTATTCCTCCCACTGACACCAATGATGGGGCACTATTCCTCCCACTGACACCAATGATGGGGCACTATTCCTCCCACTGATACCAATGATGGGACACTATTCCTCCCACTGACACCAATGATGGGGCACTATTCCTCCCACTGATACCAATGATGGGACACTATTCCTCCCACTGACACCAATGATGGGACACTATTCCTCCCACTGATACCAATGATGGGGCACTATTCCTCCCACTGACACCAATGATGGGACACTATTCCTCCCACTGATACCAATGATGGGGCACTATTCCTCCCACTGATACCAATGATGGGGCACTATTCCTCCCACTGATACCAATGATGGGACACTATTCCTCCCACTGAGACCAATGATGGGACACTATTCCTCCCACTGATACCAATGATGGGGCACTATTCCTCCCACTGACACCAATGATGGGACACTATTCCTCCCACTGATACCAATGATGGGGCACTATTCCTCCCACTGATACCAATGATGGGGCACTATTCCTCCCACTGATACCAATGATGGGACACTATTCCTCCCACTGATACCAATGATGGGGCACTACTCCTCCCACTGACACCAATGATGGGACACTATTCCTCCCACTGACACCAATGATGGGACACTATTCCTCCCACTGATAGCAATGATGGGACACTATTCCTCCCACTGATACCAATGATGGGGCACTATTCCTCCCACTGATACCAATGATGGGGTACTATTCCTCCCACTGACACCAATGATGGGACACTATTCCTCCCACTGATACCAATGATGGGGCACTATTCCTCCCACTGATACCAATGATGGGGCACTACTCCTCCCACTGACACCAATGATGGGACACTATTCCTCCCACTGACACCAATGATGGGACACTATTCCTCCCACTGACACCAATGATGGGGCACTATTCCTCCCACTGACACCAATGATGGGACACTATTCCTCCCACTGACACCAATGATGGGGCACTATACCTCCCACTGATACCAATGATGGGACACTATTCCTCCCACTGATACCAATGATGGGACACTATTCCTCCCACTGACACCAATGATGGGACACTATTCCTCCCACTGACACCAATGATGGGGCACTATTCCTCCCACTGACACCAATGATGGGACACTATTCCTCCCACTGACACCAATGATGGGGCACTATTCCTCCCACTGACACCAATGATGGGACACTATTCCTCCCACTGACACCAATGATGGGGCACTATACCTCCCACTGATACCAATGATGGGACACTATTCCTCCCACTGATACCAATGATGGGTCACTATTCCTCCCACTGATACCAATGATGGGGCATTATTCCTCCCACTGATACCAATGATGGGACACTATTCCTCCCACTGATACCAATGATGGGACACTATTCCTCCCACTGACACCAATGATGGGACACTATTCCTCCCACTGATACCAATGATGGGGCACTATTCCTCCCACTGATACCAATGATGGGACACTATTCCTCCCACTGACACCAATGATGGGACACTATTCCTCCCACTGATACCAATGATGGGACACTATTCCTCCCACTGATACCAATGATGGGGCACTATTCCTCCCACTGTTACCAATGATGGGACACTATTCCTCCCACTGTTACCAATGATGGGACACTATTCCTCCCACTGACACCAATGATGGGACACTATTCCTCCCACCGACACCAATGATGGGACACTATTCCTCCCACTGATACCAATGATGGGACACTATTCCTCCCACCGACACCAATGATGGGGCACTTTTCCTCCCACCGATACCAATGATGGGGCACTATTCATCCCACTGACACCAATGATGGGGCACTATTCCTCCCACTGACACCAATGATGGGACACTATTCCTCCCACTGATACCAATGATGAGGCACTATTCCTCCCACTGATACCAATGATGGGACACTATTCCTCCCACTGATACCAATGATGGGACACTATTCCTCCCACTGACACCAATGATGGGACACTATTCCTCCCACTGATACCAATGATGAGGCACTATTCCTCCCACTGATACCAATGATGGGGCACTATTCCTTCCACTGATACCAATGATGGGGCACTATTGATCTTTTATTAAAAAGAATCAAGCAACCAATTTTATACAAAAGTAAAAAACAAAACCATAGTACAAAACTTCAACAGAAATCCAAGGAATACACATCCATGTTCAGAATATATACAATATATACATAATCCACTACCAAAATTATTTACATAAAGCAGCAGAGAGGGCCTAAGAGGCACAACCCATCACCTATGTACGCAGCCATTTATCAAAAATTAATCCAAAAAATAATAATCTAGGGTGATAAGAGACAGACAGCCACACCCGGGAAAGAGACTCCTGGCAGTCAGGGAGGCTTGAAACCCCTCCACGCCTTCAACCAAGCCCCCTGACTCCGCTTGTCTCTCTCAAGTACCCGAATCTTCTCCACCTCATGCAGAATGTCATACACCACCACCTCAACAGGAAGGATTTTATGCCGAATGCTGACCTGACACCGTGCGTTCCAAGTGAAATAATGGACTACTAGGCTAACTAGAAAAAGTGTATCCAAACAAAAAACCCCACCAGTATTGAATGCTCCGTACACCCACTCAGCATAACCCAGCCTGGAGAGGAAAGGGACACCGAGGGCCCGCCCCACCTGTTTGTACACCTCTATGTTAAAAGGGCAATGAAGCAGAAAATGGTCCATAGTCTCCTCCTCACCTGCACACTCCTCCCGAGGACAGCTACGATCCACCCCACTGCGGAATTTCAAATTGCCCCTAACATAGAGCCTCCCATGGAAGCACAACCAGGCCAGATCCCTGAATTTAGGAGGTACTCTGTCCAAATTAATAAGTCTTAACCCTGCCCTCAAAACTGGGCCTGGGCAATCCCTTAAGGCCCGTGGGTCATGAAAGACTTCGCTCAAGACTCGACTCATAAGGACTTTCCTCGGAACCGATCTGAGATCTTCGGCCGACAATCGCCACTGCCGTAATAACTTCAGGCACGGAGCGACATAGGCTGGTAGCTGACCACGATGACCCCTGAGATTCTTCACTTGGCCACCTTCTTCCCAAAGTCGCAGAAAAGGCCTAAACCAAGATCTAAAAATGCCTGCCCATCCAGGAGGTTCCACTGCAAGCATATTACCAATATTAAACTTGAGAACAAGCAGTGAAAAGAAAAGAACTGGGTTGACCATACCTAAGCCACCCTCCCTCCTGGATAGATAGGTGACATTCCTCTTGATGGGGTTCAGTCTGTTCCCCCTCAACATCTGGAAGAACACACTACTGACCCTAGCATAGAGAGACACTGGCAAGATGCAGATAAAGCTGACATACAAAAAGATCGGAATCAGGTAAGTCTTAATCAGATCAACCCTTTCCCTCATAGATAACTTCCATTTCTTCCAGCTGACCACCTTAGTATTGGCAATTTCCAGTCTGCCTTCCCAGTTTTTGAGGCCATAATCGCCGGGTCCAAATTCAATGCCTAGAATCTTAATTCTTTCCTGGGGCACTGGTAAGGTGTCCGGGAGATCAAAACCCTCACCTTCCTTTCCCATCCAGAAGACTTCACTCTTTTCCTGATTGATCTTGGAGCCTGATGCTTCAGAATACCGTGATGTCAGAGAGACCACCTCCTCTGCTTCATCCGCCCCGGTGACAATCACTGACACATCGTCCGCATAGGCAACAACCCTCAAAGGCGGCTCACCCGGAAGCCCCACTGGCACCCCACACAACATGCTGCTCTCTAGCCTCCTGATGAAGGGGTCGATTGCAAACACATAGAGCAGGGGACTCAGGGGACAACCCTGGTGCACCCCGGAGCCAACCTCAAAGGACTGCCCAACCCAACCATTAACAAGAGGAAAGCTCTCTGCCCCCTCATACAAGACTTTTAACCAATCGACAAAACCACCCGGCAGACCGTACTTACTAAGGAGCAACCACAGGTACTCATGGTTAACACGATCAAAAGCCTTTGCCTGATCCAATGTCAGCAAATACTTTCCCCAGCCTGCAGCCCTGCACCGCTCCAAGGCCTCCCGGACAGCTAAAACTGCTGTGAAGGTGCACCTACCCTGGACCGAACAGTGCTGATGGCGAGAAAGCAAAGACTCTGCTACTGACGATAGGCGCCAGAAAATGATCTTTGCCAGTATCTTTCTATCGACATTAAGAAGGCTGATGGGGCACCAATTCTCAACCATCGAAGGATCTTTACCCTTTGAAAGAAGAATCACAGCTGAGTGCCTCATGGAAGAGGGAAGTACCCCCTCAGCAAGGCAACTGTTAAAAACCTCTACCAAATGTGGGGCCAGAATAGGCTTAAAAGCTTTGTAAAACTCAGCCGTCAAGCCATCCGGTCCAGGTGACTTTTTGATGGCAAGCTGTTCAATTGCCCTTATCACCTCTTCAACTGTGATCTCCTCTGTCAAATTCATCAATGGGACATCTTCATCATTTAGACCTGGAGTAGAGTCCAAAAAGCTTTCCATCCTGTCACGGTCAAGCTCTTTCCTCCCAAGAAGGTCAGCATAAAAGGACCTCACGACCTCCAGAATCCCTGACCTGGACTTTGTCAAGGAACCTGTACTGTCCTTAAGGCCAACGACCGTTTTAACAGCTACACCTTGTTTGCAGTTCTGGTAAGGGTCAGGCGAGTGGTACTTCCCATAGTCCCTCTCCAGAACCAAAGAGGCATGCCGGTCATATTGACACTTCCTGAGAAGGAGTTTCACTTCGGAGATTGCCCCAGGATCTCCTCCTCTCGAGACAAGAATATCCAGCTCAGGGGCGGATCCAGGGGGGGGGCAACAGGGCAATTGCCCCCCCCGAAGCACACACTCACTGACACTCTAAATGTTATTGTATATATCCTGCCGCAGCGCCGCTCCGGCCGCTGTGCCGGGCCGAGTCTCTCTCTCTCTCTCATGAGAGAGACTCGCGTGTGGTACGGGCGGCGGCGGTCAATAACACTGAAGGAAGGAGGTGGGTGGAGCCTCTTCCCCCTGCACTCGTTGCTAGACGCCAGGCGGCCCTGGCGTTAGCAACGAGTGACGTCATCAGCGTCAGTCACACTCTCAGCCGAGCCGACCGGCGGCCGGTGTGAGTGTGACTGTGACACAGCCTGGAGCGGCGCCTCCAGGCTCCTACATTACATAAAGCAGACTGAGCAGAGTGAGTCTCAGAGAGAGCAGACAGCAGCCTAACTCAGTGAGTGTGGCTGAGTCTGTCTGTGACACAGGCAGCCTGGAGCAGCGCCTCCGAGGAGTCTCTAACAACAAGTCAAGTGCACTGCAGCAGCAGCACACAGCACACTGGCAGGCAACGTGGCAATCCGCAAGGTGTGGCAGGTGACGTGGCAAGTGCAATCTGCAAGGTGTGGCAGGTGAGGTGGCACGTGGCAATCTGCAAGGTGTGGCAGGTGACGTGGCAAGTGGCAATCCGCAAGGTGTGGCAGGTGAAGTGGCAATCCGCAAGGTGTGGCAGGTGAAGTGGCAATCCGCAACGTGTGGCAGGTGAAGTGGCAAGTGGCAATCCGCAAGGTGTGGCAGGTGACGTGGCAGGCAAGCGACAATCCGCAAGGTGTGGCAGGTGACGTGGCAAGTGGCAATCCGCAAGGTGTGGCAGGTGATGTGGCAAGTGGCAATCCGCAAGGTGTGGCAGGTGACGTGGCAAGTGGCAATCTGCATCTGGTGGCAGGCAAGTGACAATCCGCAACGTGTAGCAGGTAACGTGGCAAGAGACACACTCAGGTCTCCCACTGATTCTGCATTATGGTGAGTTGAACTATTTCATTTTATATTACAATGTAATTATAGAAAAAATGCGCTTCAATCATCCTGACACTGGTGCCGGGATGATTGAAGCGCAAACATCAGCCGTTTCCCCAATAAATTGCCCACAATGAAAACGCATTTTCTGGCAGTGCCCCTCCCGAGACTAGACTCTGGATCCGCCCCTGATCCAGCTTCCTCCGTAAACGTTGGTAGGTCATGTATTTATTAAACTGCTTTCTATTGGCTAGGCCCCTGAAGAATCCAGCAATCCTCTTTTTGGTCAGCTCCCACCACTCAGCTTTGTTGCTACAAAAGTCCAGGATGGTCACCTGTGCCTGAAAGAATTCCTCAAAGGATTGTCTAACATGTTCTTCCTTGAGTAGAGTCGAATTCAATCTCCAGATGCCCTTGCCCCTCTGAGGAGCGTCTGAAGCATTCAGGACCACAGATAGCATACAGTGATCAGAGAACTCTACTGCCTGCACCACCGGGAGCGAGAAAGCAGAAGTCTCCTTCAAAAAAACCTATCTATTCTACTCTGACTATTACCTCGATGAAAGGTGAACCCGGTGTCATCCGGGAGGTGCTTAATGTGCACATCCACAAGACCAGCATCCCTAACCATACTATTTAAAAAAACGCTATCATATCCCAGCCTGTCCTTGAAGTCCTTCCTGTCCTTGGGCCTAGTTACTGTATTAAAGTCACCTCCAAAGACCACTTGCCGGGATGTAAAAAGAAATGGCTTGATCCTTGTAAAAAGGCATTTCCTGTCCCACTTTGTGTGCGGCCCATAGACATTAATTAGGTGCAGGTCCTGCCCTCCCACAAGGACGTCTAAGACCATACATCTCCCAATCTCCACCTCAATAACCCGCCGGACAGTTACCATGCCGGTTTTAAACAACACCGCCACACCGCCGTAAGGCTCGGCCGCAAGAGACCAGTAAGATGGACCATACCTCCACTCTCTCTTGGCCATATGAATATCTGCCAAGGAGGTGAGCCTAGTCTCTTGCAAAAATAAAATTTCAGCATCTAATTGGCTGAACAAAAAGAAGGCCATAGAACGAGCTCTTACTGACTTAATGCTGGCGACATTTATTGTCACCACTTTTAACGGAGGGGGAACCGCCATTTGGGTTATTGGGTGGATTGCTTCTTAGCTCCCCTCTGCTGCTCATCACCAGAAGCCTCTCTCTTTCTTGAGGCCGCCTCAAACTCCATTTCGGAATCAGAACTTCGCTCCGAAGAAGCTCCAGATGAAGAGATATCCCAATTAGAGGACCTATGACGGTTGGAGACAGGCACTGGAGCCTGTTCCGTCCTCACCACCTGCTTCTTCCGCTTCCCAACCTTCCTTCTCTCCTCCAGGTACTGCAGGTCAGCTTCAGAGATGCCCTCATCTGTTACTTTTTTCTGTGAAGTCTTTCCACAAGACTTCTTTACAGAGGAAGAAGCAACCTTTTTAGTACCCACTGCCACTCCTGGTGGGGGGGGTGCTCCCTTTGAATCAGACTTAGGAGGGGTAGACTCCTGGGGGGTAACTGACTCAGAGGGCACAGACTTGGAAGGTTCTGACACAAGAGGAGGGGATACAGTAGGCTGGGGGGAGACAGATACAGATACAGAAGGAATACTTACAGACACATGAGGGGTGGCCACAGGAACTGGAGAGGGATCCTGAGCAGGACCAGGGGAGTCGGTCACCGCAGAGGAGGATGGTACACCAGGGGCCTCACCCTCCATCCTGTCCAGCCTTGACAAGTCATCTATTACCTCCTTCTCCATATTGTGCCAGGCTTCAGGACATCTGCTGTAGGGGTGGCCAAGGCGCAGGCACAGGTTGCACCTGATCATTTCGGTGCAGTCCTTAGCCATATGACCCTGACCCCGACACACTGAACATATCAAGGCTGAACAGGAGGAGCTCAAATGCCCCTTTTCTCCACAGCGGTGACACAGCTTCGGCTGACCAGGGTAAAAAACAGTCATCCTATCCCTCCCTATAAAAGCTGAGGAGGGCAAGTGACGGACAACATTCCCATCCCTGGCCAACCTCACTGTTACTGACCAACCCCCAGTCCAGATGTTATGCTCATCAAGGATTTTATTGGGCTTGGTCAAAACCTCCCCATAGTTCCTTAACCAAACCTCTAGATCCCGGGCAGGGACACTCTCATTAGTGAGGATAATTGTGATTAATTGTGATTTTTTTTACTGTAGACCTCTGAGAAACTGCAACTGGGGCCAGACCTTCCCATTCAGGTCTTGACCTGCACCGAGCCTCATATCTCTCCCAGAACAGGTCAAGACCCTCTGGCCTGGTGAAGCTAACTGTATAATCCCGGCTCCCAGCTACATGTATAAAGGCATACAGATCATTTGCCCCAAAACCCATCTCTAAAATCAAATCCACCACTGCACGCCGTGCTGGAGGGATCGCACCACCTTCCCATTTCAGAATAACAACATTACGTCTGGGACCCCCAGCAGAAGCCAGAGACCCAAGACCAGATCCTGGGGTGCTCAAAGTGGTAGCCTGTAGGGGAAAACCCCGCTTGGGGGCAGAGCTACCAGGAGCAGAGCGTACCACGTGAGCAAAGGTAAGTTTATCAGGGCCAAGGCCCCACACTGAAGTCACAGCAGTCTGTACATTACTATTATTATTCACTGCTTGAACGGAGTTGGTAGGACTGTCCATCACACTTGTACTGGGACCATTGTTCATCACACTTGTACTGGGATGATTTTTATCAGTCACACAAAACTTCACATTCCCATCAGGAATAATCACAGTTTCTGATGTAATACCAGCTGTCTCCTGAAGCTGTGCTGTAGAGTCCTCAGCAGCTGTGGGGCAAACAGCTTCAGCCAAAGGGGGGTTAATAGGCTCTGCTGAATCTTGTAGTTCATCTGCAGGAATGTCATTTTTTAAAAGCAAACTTTGCTGTACTGCAGCATCAGCAGGCACAGCATTACTACACATAGGACTAGCAGCCTGACTCTCACTGGGCACATTGTCTGTATCAGTCACAGTGTTGAATGGCACAAAAATTGTTTTATCCACAATATGGGACTTGACAGGCTTTACCTTGTCAGGCACATTGTCTGTAATGTCCTCCTCATGAAATACCAACTGATCCCCCCGCATAGGAGACTCCATTACCTGGATGGCCCTGAGCATGCCTCCTGAGTCCTGGGAAGGCATGGGGCTGCTTACCTCTCCCTGAGGGGGCAGGGGGTCTGAACTGGGGGTCTCCTCCTCCACCTCCATCTTTGTCATCCTCGCAAATCTTTTATCATTACAAAACTTTTCTTTAAATGGCCCATCTCTGCCTTCCATCATGGACACAATGGTCTCCTGGTGTTCCACCCGAACCTTGGCCAGTTGGATCTCTGGATCCATGGACCCACGTCTCTGGCTATGTAAGCCCTCACGCTGCCTTCTCAGGCGCTTCAGCTCCGCTCTGAGCTTGTACAGCTTGTCTCTTTCCCTATTCAGGACCTTAATCCCGGCCACCACTCGCTCCCGGATGGCCCCGGAACCTTCATCTTCACCAGGGGCAGAGAGATCACCAACCATGGGTTGTATAGGGGCAGGTATGTTACCTGATGGCCCAGGAGATGGCTGGGAGCCTCCAGCAGGAGAGGCCCCGCTGTCCTCCATGGCTTCCCCAGAAAGGGGCCAGGAGAGCTGGGAGAGATTTCACCACCACTCCCCTCTCACACCGATCACCTGGAGGAGCTCCAGACAGCTTCCTCCTGACACACCTGTGCTCCAATGATGGGTGGGACACTATTCCTCCCACTGACACCAATGATGGGACACTATTCCTCCCACTGATACCAATGATGGGGCACTATTCCTCCCACTGACACCAATGATGGGGCACTATTCCTCCCACTGACACCAATGATGGGGCACTATTCCTCCCACTGATACCAATGATGGGGCACTATTGATCTTTTATTAAAAAGAATCAAGCAACCAATTTTATACAAAAGTAAAAAACAAAACCATAGTACAAAACTTCAACAGAAATCCAAGGAATACACATCCATGTTCAGAATATATACAATATATACATAATCCACTACCAAAATTATTTACATAAAGCAGCAGAGAGGGCCTAAGAGGCACAACCCATCACCTATGTACGCAGCCATTTATCAAAAATTAATCCAAAAAATAATAATCTAGGGTGATAAGAGACAGACAGCCACACCCGGGAAAGAGACTCCTGGCAGTCAGGGAGGCTTGAAACCCCTCCACGCCTTCAACCAAGCCCCCTGACTCCGCTTGTCTCTCTCAAGTACCCGAATCTTCTCCACCTCATGCAGAATGTCATACACCACCACCTCAACAGGAAGGATTTTATGCCGAATGCTGACCTGACACCGTGCGTTCCAAGTGAAATAACGGACTACTATGCTAACTAGAAAAAGTGTATCTAAACAAAAAACCACCACCAGTATTGAATGCTCCGTACACCCACTCAGCATAACCCAGCCTGGAGAGGAAAGGGACACCGAGGGCCCGTCCCACCTGTTTGTACACCTCTATGTTAAAGGGGCAATGAAGCAGAAAATGGTCCATAGTCTCCTCCTCACCTGCACACTCCTCCCGAGGACAACTACGATCCACCCCACTGAGGAATTTCAAATTGCCCCTAACATAGAGCCTCCCATGGAAGCACAACCAGGCCAGATCCCTAAATTTAGGGGGTACTCTGTCCAAATTAATAAGTCTTAACCCTGCCCTCAAAAATGGTCCTGGGCAATCCCTTAAGGCCAGTGGGTCATGAAAGACTTCGCTCAAGACTCGACCGTAGTAACTTCAGGCACGGAGCGACATAGGCTGGTAGCTGACCACGATGACCCCTGAGATTCTTCACTTGGCCACCTTCTTCCCAAAGTCGTAGAAAAGGCCTAAACCAAGATCTAAAAATGCCTGCCCATCCAGGAGGTTCCACTGCAAGCATATTACCAATGTTAAACTTGAGAACAAGCAGTGAAAAGAAAAGAACTGGGTTGACCATACCTAAGCCACCCTCCCTCCTGGATAGATAGGTGACATTCCTCTTGATGGGGTTCAGTCTGTTCCCCCACAACATCTGGAAGAACACACTACTGACCCTAGCATAGAGAGACACTGGCAAGATGCAGACAAAGCTGACATACAAGAAGATCGGAATCAGGTAAGTCTTAATCAGATCAACCCTTTCCCACATAGATAACTTCCATCTCTTCCAGCTGACCACCTTAGTATTGGCAATTTCCAGTCTGCCTTCCAAGTTTTTGAAGCCATAATCGCCGGGTCCAAATTCAATGCTTATTATCTTAATTCTTTCCTGGGGCACTGTAAAGGTGTCCGGGAGATCAAACCCCTCACCTTCCTTTCCCATCCAGAAAACTTCACTCTTTTCCTGATTGATCTTGGAGCCTGATGCTTCAGAGTAACGTGATGCCAGAGATACCACCTCCTCTGCTTCATCCGCCCCAGTGACAATCACCGACACATTGTCCGCATAGGCAACAACCCTCAAAGGCGGCTCACCCGGGAGCCCCACTGGCACCCCACACAACATGCCTCTCTCTAGTCTCCTGATGAAGGGGTCGATTGCAAACACAAAGAGCAGGGACTCAGGGGACATCCTTGAAGCACCCCGGAGCCAACCTCAAAGGACTGCCCAACCCAACCATTAACAAGAGGAAAGCTTTCTGCCCCCTTATACAAGACTTTCAACCAATCAACATAACCACCCGGCAGACCGTACTTGCTAAGGAGCAACCACAGGTACTCATGGTTAACACGATCAAAAGCCTTTGCCTGATCCAATGTCAGCAAATACTTTCCCCAGCCTGCAGCCCTGCATCGCTCCAAGGCCTCCCGGAAAGCTAAAACCGCTGTGAAGGTGCACCTACCCTGGACCGAACAGTGCTGATGGCGAGAAAGCAAAGACTCTGCTACTGACGATAGGTGCCAGAAAAATATCTTTGCCAGTATCTTTCTATCGACATTAAGAAGGCTGATGGGGCGCCAATTCTCAATCATCGAAGGATCTTTACCCTTTGAAAGAAGAATCACAGCTGAGTGCCTCATGAAAGGGGGAAGTACCCCCCCAGCAAGGCAACTGTTAAAAACCTCTACCAAATGTGGGGCCAGAATAGGCTTAAAGGCTTTGTAAAACTCAGCCATCAAGCCATCCGGTCCAGGTGACTTTTTGATGGCAAGCTGTTCAATTGCCCTCATCACCTCTTCAACTGTGATCTCCTCTGTCAAATTCATCAATGGAAAATCTCCATCATTTAGACCTGGAGTAGAGTCCAAAAAGCTTTCCATCTTGTCACGGTCAAGCTCTTTCCTCCCAAAAAGGTCAGCATAAAAGGACCTCATGACCTCCAGAATCCCTGACCTGGACTTTGTCAAGGAACCTGTACTGTTCTTAAGGCCAACGACCGTTTTAACAGCTACACCTTGTTTGCAGTTCTGGTAAGGGTCAGGTGAGTGGTACTTCCCATAGTCCCTCTCTAGAGCCAAAGAGGCATGCCGGTCATATTGACACTTCCTGAGAAGGAGTATTACTTCGGAGATTGCCCCAGGATCTCCTCCTCTCGAGACAAGAATATCCAGCTTCCTCCATAAATGTTGGTAGGTCATGTATTTATTAAACTGCTTTCTATTGGCTAGGCCCCTGCAGAATCCAGCGATCCCCTTTTTGGTCAGCTCCCACCACTCAGCCTTGCTGCTACAAAAGTCCAGGATGGTCACCTGTGCCTGAAAGAATTCCTCAAAGGATTGTCTAACATGTTCTTCCTTGAGTAGAGTCGAATTCAATCTCCAGATGCCCTTGCCCCTCTGAGGAGCGTCTGAAGCATTCAGGACCACAGATAGCATACAGTGATCAGAGAACTCTACTGCCTGCACCACTGGGAGTGAGAAAGCAGAGGTCTCCTTCAAAAAAAAACCTATCTATTCTACTCTGACTATTACCTCGATGAAAGGTGAACCCGGTGTCATCCGGGAGGTGCTTAATGTGCACATCCACAAGACCAGCATCCCTAACCATACTGTTTAAAAAAACGCTATCATATCCCAGCCTGTCCTGGAAGTCCTTCCTGTCCTTGGGCCTAGTTACTGTATTAAAGTCACCTCCAAAGACCACTTGCCGGGATGTAAAAAGAAATGGCTTGATCCTTGTAAAAAGGCACTTCCTGTCCCACTTTGTGTGCGGCCCATAAACATTAATTAGGCGCAGGTCCTGCCCTCCCACAAGGACGTCTAAGACCATACATCTCCCAATCTCCACCTCAATAACCCGCCGGACAGTTACCATGCCGGTTCTAAACAACACCACCACACCGCCGTAAGGCTCGGCCGCAAGAGACCAGTAAGATGGACCATACCTCCACTCTCTCTTGGCCATATGAATATCTGCCAAGGAGGTGAGCCTAGTCTCTTGCAAAAATAAAATTTCATGGTCTAATTGGCTGAACAAAAAGAAGGCCATAGAACGAGCTCTTACTGACTTAATGCTGGTGACATTTATTTTCACCACTTTTAACAGAGGGGGAACCGCCATTTGGGTTATTGGTTGGATTGCTTCTTAGCTCCCCTCTGCTGCTCATCACCAGAAGCCTCTCTCTTTCTTGAGGCCGCCTCAAACTCCATTTCAGAATTGGAACTTCGCTCCAAAGAAGCTCCAGATGAAGAAATATCCCAATTAAAGGACCTATGACGGTTGGAGACAGGCACTGGAACCCGTAACGTCCTCACCACCTGCTTCTTCCGCTTTCCAACCTTCCTTCTCTCCTCCAGGTACTGCAGGTCCGCTTCAGAGATGCCCTCATCTCTTGTTTTTTTCTTTGAAGTCTTTACAGAAGACTCCTATAGAGAGGAAGAAGTGACCTTTTTAGTACACGCTACCTCTCCTAGTGGGGGGGGTGCTTACTTTCGGTCAGACTTAGGTGGGGTAGACTCCTGGGGGGTAACTGACTCGGGGGGCACAGACTTGGAAGGTTCTGACACAAGAGGAGAGGGTACAGTAGGCTGGGGGGACACAGAGACAGATACAGAAGGAATACTTACAGACACAGGAGGGGTGGCCACAGGAACTGGGGAGGGATCCTGAGCGGGACCAGGGGAGTCGGTCACCGCAGAGGAGGATGGTACACCAATGCTGAACAGGAAGAGCTCAAATGCCCCTTTTCTCCACAGCGGTGACACAGTTTCGGCTGACCAGGGTAGAAAATAGTCATCCTATCCCTCCCTATAAAAGCTGAGGAGGGCAGGTGACGGACAACATTCTCATCCCTGGCCAACCTGACTGTAACCGACCAACCCCCAGTCCAGATGTTACGCTCATCAAGGATTTTGTTTCTTAACCAGACCTCTAGATCCCGAGCAGGAACACTCTCATTGGTGAGTATGATGGTTATCTTTTTCACTGTTGACCTTTGCGAAACCGCAACTGGGACCAGACCTTCCCATTCAGGTCTTGACCTGCACCGAGCCTCATATCGCTCCCAGAACAGGTCAAGACCCTTTGGCCTGATGAAGCTAATGGTATAATCCCGTGTCCCAGCCACATTCTTCCAATGACACCAATGATGGGACACTATTCCTCCCACTGACACCACTGATCATTGCAGACTCTCTGTGACAATGCAGCCTCACTGTGCCCATCAATGCAGATTCACTGTGCCCGTCATTGCTGAATCACTGTGCCCATCATTGCAAACTCACTGTTCCCATCATTGCAGACTCACTGTGCCCGTCATTGCAGCCTCACTGTTTCCATCATTGCAGACTCACTATGCCCATGACTGCAGCCTCACTCTGCCCATCAATGCAGACTCGGTGTGCCCAGCATTGCAGATTCGCTGTGCCCATCATTGCAGCCTCACTATGCCTATCTATGCAGACTCACTCTGCCCATCGTTGCAGACTCACTGTGCCCCTCAATGCAGACTCACTGTGCCCATCATTGCAGACTTCCTGTGCCCTCCATTGCAGACTCACTGTACCCATTAATGCAGCCTCACTGTGCCCGTCATTGCAGATTCACCGTGCCCATCATTACAGACTCAATGTGCCCATTAATGCAGACTCAGTGTGCCCATCATTGCAGACTCACTTTGCCCATAATTTCAGACTCGAGGTGCCATCAACGCAACCTCACTGTGCCCATCATTGCAGCCTTACTATGCCCATCAATGCAGAATAACTGTGCCCATCATTGCAGCCTCACTGTGCCCATCAATGCAACCTCACTATACCCTTTATGCAGACTCACTGTGCCCATAATTGCAGACTCACTGTGCCCATAATTGCAGACTCACTGTGCCCATCAATGCAGACTCACTTTGCCCATCATTGCAGACTCATTGTGCCCAATAATGCAGACTAATGCCCCGTACACACGGTCGGATTTTCC
Organism: Aquarana catesbeiana; assembly: GCF_042186555.1. Taxonomy (NCBI): domain Eukaryota; kingdom Metazoa; phylum Chordata; class Amphibia; order Anura; family Ranidae; genus Aquarana; species Aquarana catesbeiana. The sequence goes on along the minus strand of NC_133326.1, from coordinate 745,114,333 downwards.
GACGGAAAATGTGTGATAGGACCTTGTTGTCGGAAATTCCGACCGTGTGTGGGCTCCATCACACATTTTCCATCGGATTTTCCGACACACAAAGTTTGAGAGCAGGCTATAAAATTTTCAGACAACAAAATCCGATGTCGGAATTTCCGATCGTGTGTACACAAATCCGACGGACAAAGTGCCACGCATGCTCAGAATAAATAAAGAGATGAAAGCTATTGGCTACTGCCCCGTTTATAGTCCCGATGTACGTGTTTTACGTCACCGCGTTCAGAACGATCGGATTTTCCGACAACTTTGTGTGACCGTGTGTATGCAAGACAAGTTTGAGCCAACATCTGTCAGAAAATCCTAGGATTTTGTTGTCGGAATGTCCGATCAATGTCCGACCGTGTGTACGGGGCATAACTGTGCCCATCATTGCAGCCTCACTGTGCCCATCAATACTGCCTCACTGCGCACATCATTGCAGCCTCACTGTGCCCATCAATACTGCCTCACTGTGCCCATCATTGCAGCCTCACTGTGCCCATCATTGCAGCCTCACTGTACCCATCAATGCAGATTCACTGTGCCCATCATTGAAGACTCACCGTGCCCATTAATGCAGACTCACTGTGCCCATCAATGCATCCTCACTGTTTCCATCATTACAGACTCACTGTGTCCATCAAATGCAGACTCACTATGCCAATCAATATTGCCTCATTGTGCCCATTAATGCCAACTTACTGTGCCCATCATTGCAGACTCACTGTGCACATTAATGCAGCCTTACTGTGCCCATCAATGCAGCCTCACTGTGCCCATCAATACTGCCTCACTGTTCCCATCTATGCAAACTCACTATGCCAAACAATACTGCCTCACTGTACATATCAATGCCAACCAACTGTGCCCATCATTGCAGACTCTTTGTACCCATCAATGCAGACTCACTGTGCCCTTCATTGCAGACTCACTGTGCCCATTAATGCAGACTCACTGTGCTGGGTGTGCCCATAATTGCAGACTCACTGCAACCATCAATACTGCCTCACTGTGCTCATCAATGCAGACTTACTGTGCCCATCATTACAGATTCACTCTGCTCATCAATGCAGCATCACTGTGCCCATCATTGCAGACTCACTGTGCCCATCAATGCAGCGTCACTGTGCCCATCATTGCAGACTCACTGTGCCCATCACTGCAGCCTCACTGTGCCCATCACTGCAGCCTCACTGTGCCCATCATTGCAGACTTGTTTTGCTCATCATTGCAGACTCACTGTGCCCATCAATGCAGACTTGTTTTGCCCATCAATGCAGCCTCACTGTGCCCATCAATACTGTCTCACTGTGCCCATCAATGCAGACTCACTGCGCCCATCATTGCAGACTCACTGTGCCCATCAATACTGCCTCACTGTGTCCATCACTGCAGCCTCACTGTGCCCATCAATGAAGACTTACTGTGCCCATCGTCACAGACTCATTGTGCCGTCATTGCAGCCTCACTGTGGCCATCATTGCAGACTTGTTTTGCCCATCAATGCAGCCTCACTGTGCCCATCAATACTGCCTCACTGTGCCCATCAATGCAGACTCACTGTGCCCATCATTGCAGACTCACTGTGCCCATCAATACTGCCTCACTGTGTCCATCACTGTAGCCTCACTGTGCCCATCAATGAAGACTTACTGTGCCCATCGTCACAGACTCATTGTGCCGTCATTGCAGACTCTCTGTGCCCATTAATGCAGTTTCACTGTGCCCAGCATTGCAGACTCACTGTGCCCATTAATGCAGACTCACTGTGCCCAGCATTGCAGACTCTCTGTGCCCGTTAATGCAGACTCACTGTGCCCATCAATACAGACTCACTGTGCCCCTCATTGCAGACTCACTGTGCCCATCACTGCAGACTCACTGTTCCCATCATTGCAGTCTCACTGTGCCTTGCATTGCAGACTCACTGTGCCCATTAATGCAGACTCACTGTGCCCATCAATGCAGACTCACTGTGCCCGTCAATGCAGACTCACTGTGCTCGTCATTGCAGACTCACTGTGCCCATCAATACAGAATTTCTGTGCACATCAATGCAGACTCACTGTGCCCATCACTGCAGAATCATTATGCCCATTACTGCAGCCTCACTGTGCCCATCAATGCAGACTTACTGTGCCCATCATTGCAGACTCACTGTGCCATCATTGCAGACTCTCTGTGCCAATTAATGCAGCCTCACCGTGCCCATCATTGCAGACACACTGTGCCCATTAATGCAGACTCACTGTGCTGGGTGTGCCCATAATTGCAGACTCACTGCGCCCATCAATATTGCCTCACTGTGCTCATCAATGCAGACTTACTGTGCCCATCATTGCAGATTCACTCTGCCCATCAATGCAGCACCACTGTGCCCATCATTGCAGACTCACTGTGCCCATCACTGCAGCCTCACTGTGCCCATCATTGCAGACTCGTTTTGCCCATCATTGCAGATTTACTGTGACCATCAATGTAGCCTCACTGTGCCCATCAATACTGCCTCACTGTGCCCATCAATGCAGACTCATTGTGTCCATCACTGCAGCCTCACTGTGCCCATCAATGAAGACTTACAGTGCCCATCGTCACAAACTCACTGTGCCGTCATTGCACACTCTCTGTGCCCATTAATGCAGCCTCACTGTGCCCAGCATTGCAGATTCACTGTGCCATCATTGCAGACTCTCTGTGCCCATTAATGCAGCCTCACTGTGCCCATCAATGTAGACTCACTGTGTCCGTCATTGCAGATTCACTGTGCCCATCAGTGCAGACTCATTATGCCCATCACTGCAGCCTCACTGTGCCCATCATTGCAGAAACATTGTGCCTATCACTGCAGCCTCAGTGTGCCCTTCAATGCAGACTTACTGTGCCCATCGTTGCAGCCTCACTGTGCCCATCATTGCAGACACACTGTGCCCATAAATGCAGACTCACTGTGCCCATCATTGCAGCCTCACTGTGCCCATCAATGCAGCCTCACTATACCCTTCATGGCAGACTCACTGTGCCCATCATTGCAGACTCACTGTGCCCGTCATTGCAGACTCACTGTGCTCATCATTGCAGAATCATTGTGCCCATCACTGCAAGCTCACTGTGCCCATCATTGCAGACTCTCTGTGCCCATTAATGCAGCCTCACTGTGCCCATCATTGCAGACACACTTAGCCTATCATTGCAGACTCACTGTGCTCATCAAATTCAGACTCACTATGCCAATTAATACTGCCTCATTGTGCCCATTAATGCCAACTTACTGTGCCCATCATTGCACACTCACTGTGCACATCAATGCAGACTCACTGTTCCAATCAATGCAGACTCACTGTGCCCATCAGTGCAGACTCACTGTGCCCATCATTAGAGATTCACTGTATGCACTAATGCAGACTCACTGTGCCCCCATCAATGCAGACTTGCTGTGCCCATCAATGCAGACTCACTGTGCTCGTCATTGCAGACTCACTGTGCCCATCAATGCAGAATTTCTGTGCACATCAATGCAGACTCACTGTGGCCATCACTTCAGACTCACTGTGCTCATCATTACAGAATCATTATGCCCATCACTGCAGCCTCACTGTGCCCATCAATGGAGACTCACTGTGCCATCATTGCAGACTCTCTGTGCCCATTAATGCATCCTCACTGTGCCCATCATTGCAGATACACTGTGCCCATCATTGCAGACACACTGTGCCTATCATTGCAGACTCACTGTGCCCATCAAATGCAGACTTACTATGCCAATTAATACTGCCTCATTGTGCACATTAATGCCAACTTACTGTGCCCATCATTGCACACTCACTGTGCACATCAATGCAGACTCACTGTGCCCATTAATGCAGACTCACTGTTCCCATCTATGCAAACTCACTATGCCAATCAATACTGCCTCACTGTTCCCATCTATGCAAACTCACTATGCCAAGCAATACTGCCTCACTGTACATATCAATGCCAACTCACTGTGCCCATAATTGCAGACTCTTTGTACCCATCAATGCAGACTCACTGTGCCCTTCATTGCAGACTCATTGTGCCCATTAATGCAGACTCACTGTGCTGGGTGTGCCCATCATTGCAGACTCACTGTGCCCATCAATACTGCCTCACTGTGCTCATCAATGCAGACTTACTGTGCCTATCACTGCAGCCTCACTGTGCCCATCATTGCAGACTTACTTTGCACATCAATGCAGACTCACTGTGGCCGTCATTGAAGAATCATTGTGCCCATCACTGCAGCCTCACTGTGCCCATCAATGCAGACATTTCTGCGCCATATCGTTGCAGACTCACTGTGCCCATCAATGCAGGCTCACTGTGCTCATCATTGTAGACTCATTGTGCCATCATTGCAGACTCTCTGTGCCCATTAATGCAGCCTCACTCTGCCCATTAATGCAGACTCACTGTGCCCATCATTGCAGACTCACTGTGCCCATTAATGCAGACTCACTGCACCCATCAAAACTGCCTCACTGTGCCCATCAATGCAGACTTACTGTGCCCATCATTGCAAACTCACTGTGCCCATCATTGCAGACTCACTGTGCCATCATTGCAGACTCTCTGTGCCTATTAATGCAGCCTCACTCTGCCCATTAATGCAGACTCACTGTGCCCATCATTGCAGACTCACTGTGCCCATTAATGCAGACTCACTGCACCCATCAAAACTGCCTCACCATGCCCATCAATGCAGCCTCACCGTGCCCATCAATGCAGCCTCACTGTGCCCATCAATGCAGACTCACTGTGCCAATCATTGCAGACTCACTATGCCAATCAATACTGCCTCATTGTACCCATCAATGCCAACTCACTGTGCCCCTCATTGCAGAATCTTTGTGCCAATCAATGCAGACTCACTGTGCCCTTCATTGTAGACTCACTGTGCCCATCACTGCAGCCTCCCTGTGCCCATCACTGCAGCCTCCCTGTGCCCATCAATGCAAACTTACTGTGCCCATCGTTGCAGACTCACTGTGCCCATTAATGCAGACTCACTGTGCTGGGTGTGCCCATCCTTGTAGACTCACTGCACCCATCAAAGCAGCCTCACTGTGCCCATCAATACTGCCTCACTGTGCCCATCAATGCAGAATCACTGTGCCCATTATTGCAGACTCACTGTGCCCATCACTGCAGCCTCACTGTGCCTGTCATTGCAGACTCACTGTGCCCTTCATTGCAATTCACACTGTGCCCATCATTGCAGACTCACTGTGCCCATTAATGCAGACTCACTGTGCTGGGTGTGCCCATCATTGCAGACTCATTGCGCCTATCAATACTGCCTCACTGTGCTCATCAATGCAGACTTACTGTGCCCATCACTGCAGTCTCACTGTGCCCATCATTGCAGACTCACTGTACACATCAATGCAGACTCACTGTGCCCATCATTGCAGACTCACTGTGCCCATCATTGCAGAATCATTGTGCCCATCACTGCAGTCTCACTGTGACCATCAATGCAGACTTACTGTGCCCATCGTTGCAGACTCACTGTGTTCATTAATGCAGACTCAATGTGCCGGGTGTGCCCATCATTGCAGACTCACTGCGCCCATCAATACTGCCCCACTGTGCTCATCAATGCAGACTTACTGTGCCTATCATTGCAGATTCACTCTGCCCATCAATGCAACCTCACTGTGCCCATCAACACTGCCTCACTGTGCCTATCAATGCAGACTCACTGTGCCCATCATTGCAGACTCACTCTGCCCATCACTGCAGCTTTACTGTGCCCATCATTGCAGACTCACTGTACCCGTCATTGCAGATTCACTGTGCCCATCAATGCAGCCTCACTGTGCCCATCAATACAGACTCACTGTGTCCATCATTGCAGACTCTTGTGCCCATCACTGCAGCCTCACTGTGCCCATCAATGCAGACTTACTGTGTCCATTGTCGCAGACTCACTGTGCCCATCATTGCAGAATCATTATGCCCATCACTGCAGCCTCACTGTGCCCTTCAATGCAGACTTACTGTGCCCATCGTTGCAGCCTCACTGTGCCCATCATTGCAGACACAGTGTGCCCATAAATGCAGACTTACTGTGCCCATCGTTGCAGCCTCACTGTGCCCATCATTGCAGACACAGTGTGCCCATAAATGCAGACTTACTGTGCCCATCGTTGCAGCCTCACTGTGCCCATCATTGTAGACACAGTGTGCCCATAAATGCAGACTCGCTGTGCCCATCATTGCAGCCTCACTGTGCCCATCAATGCAGCTTCACTATACTTTCATGGCAGACTCACTGTGCCCATCATTGCAGACTCACTGTGCCCGTCATTGCAGACTCACTGTGCCCATCATTGCAGAATCATTGTGCCCATCACTGCAAGCTCACTGTGCCCATCATTGCAGACTATCTATGCCCATTAATGCAGCCTCACTGTGCCCATCATTGCAGACACACTGTGCCTATCATTGCATACTCACTGTTCCAATCAATGCAGACTCACTGTGCCCATCATTGCATACTCACCGTGCCCATCATTAGAGATTCACTGTGTCCATCAATGCAGACTCACTGTGTCCATCAATGCAGACTCACTGTGCCCATCAATGCAGACTCACTGTGCTCATCATTGCAGACTCACTGTGCCCATCAATGCAGAATTTCTGTGTCCATCAATGCAGACTCACTGTGCCCATCAATGCAGACTCACTGTGCCCATCACTGCAGACTCACTGTGCCCATCATTACAGAATCATTATGCCCATCACTGCAGGCTTAATGTGCCCATCATTGCAGAGTCATTGTGCCCATCACTGCAGCCTCACTGTGCCCATCAATGCAGACTCACTGTGCCATCATTGCAGACTCTCTGTGCCCATTAAGGCAGCCTCACTGTGCCCATCATTGCAGACAGACTGTGCCCATCATTGCAGACACACTGTGCCTATCATTGCAGACTCACTGTGCCCATCAAATGCAGACTCACTATGCCAATTAATACTGCCTCATTGTGCCCATTAATGCCAACTTACTGTGCCCATCATTGCAGACTCACTGTGCACATCAATGCAGACTCACTGTTCCCATCTATGCAAACTCACTATGCCAATCAATACTGCCTCACTGTTCCCATCTATGCAAACTCACTATTCGCCAATCAATACTGCCTCACTTTACATATCAATGCCAACTCACTGTGCCCTTCATTGCAGACTCACTGTGCCCATTAATGCAGACTCACTGTGCTGGGTGTGCCCATCATTGCAGACTCACTGCGCCCATCAATACTGCCTCACTGTGCTCATCAATGCAGACTTACTGTGCCCATCACTGTGGCCTCACTGTGCCCATGATTGCAGACTTACTTTGCACATCAATGCAGACTCACTGTGGCCGTCATTGCAGAATCATTGTGCCCATCACTGCAGCCTCACTGTGCCCATCAATGCAGACTTTCTGTGCCCATGGTTGCAGACTCACTGTGCCCATCATTGCAGGCTCAGTGTGCTCATCATTGTAGACTCACTCAGTGGCGTCACTAGGGTTGGTGTCACCCGGTGCCAAAAAAATTGGTGTCACCCCCCTCCACCAACTACCTCAGTACAGACCCCCCTCCACTAACTACAGACCCCACTCCATCAATATAGCCCCCCTCCCTCAGTACAGACCCCCTTCCATCAATATAGACCCCCCCACTAAGTACAGACTCCCCTCCCTCAGTACAGACCCCCTCCATCAGTACAGACCCCCGCTCAGTGCAGACCCCCTTTCCTCAGTATAGACCCCCCACTAAGTACTGACCCCCTCCCTCAGTACAGACCTCCCATCAGTACAGAGTCTGCAGACCCCCCTCCATCAGTATCAACCTCCCACCTCAGTGCAGACCGCCCCATCAGTACATACACCCCCCCCCAGTGCTGACCCCCATCAGTATAGAATCCCCCGTCAGTGCAGACTCCCCCATCAGTATAAAATCCCCCCCTCAGTGCAGAGCCCCCCATTAGTATAGAATCCCCCCTCAGTGCAGAGCCCCCATTAGTATAGAATCCCCCTCAGTGCAGCGCCCCCCATTAGTATAGAATCCCCCTCAGTGCAGAGCCCCCATTAGTATAGAATCCCCCCTCAGTGCAGACCCCCCATTAGTGTAGATTCCCCCCTCAGTGCAGAGCCCCCCATTTGTATAGAATCCCCCTCAGTGCAGAGCCCCCATTAGTATAGACATCCCCCTCAGTGCAGAGCCCCCCATTAGTATAGACATCCCCCTCAGTGCAGAGCCCCCCATTAGTATAGAATCCCCCTCAGTGCAGAGCCCCCCATTAGTATAGAATCCCCCTCAGTGCAGAGCCCCCCATTAGTATAGAATCCCCCTCAGTGCAGAGCCCCCCATTAGTATAGAATCCCCCTCAGTGCAGAGCCCCCCATTAGTATAGAATCCCCCTCAGTGCAGCGCCCCCCATTAGTATAGAATCCCCCTCAGTGCAGAGCCCCCATTAGTATAGAATCCCCCTCAGTGCAGAGCCCCCATTAGTATAGAATCCCCCTCAGTGCAGAGCCCCCCATTAGTATAGAATCCCCCTCAGTGCAGAGCCCCCATTAGTATAGAATCCCCCTCAGTGCAGAGCCCCCCATTAGTATAGAATCCCCCTCAGTGCAGAGCCCCCCATTAGTATAGAATCCCCCTCAGTGCAGAGCCCCCATGAGTATAGAATCCCCCTCAGTGCAGAGCCCCCCATTTGTATAGAATCCCCCTCAGTGCAGAGCCCCCCATTAATATAGTATCCCCCCAGTGCAGAGCCCCCATTAGTATAGAATCCCCCAGTGCAGCACCCCCCATTAGTATAGAATCCCCCTCAGTGCAGCGCCCCCCATTAGTATAGAATCCCCCTCAGTGCAGCGCCCCCCATTAGTATAGAATCCCCCCCAGTGCAGAGCCCCCATTAGTATAGAATCCCCCAGTGCAGCGCCCCCCATTAGTATAGAATCCCCCTCAGTGCAGCGCCCCCCATTAGTATAGAATCCCCCTCAGTGCAGCGCCCCCCATTAGTATAGAATCCCCCTCAGTGCAGCGCCCCCCATTAGTATAGAATCCCCCTGCACATGTCCACCCACATACTGTATGCATAAAGTTTACAGACCTCAGAACAGCGCGGACAGATGCACACAGCCGTGTGTGTCCCTCGGGCTCCTCCTCCTCCTGTGTGAAGTAAACAGAGAGGAGGGGGAGGCGGCTTCAGTCCGCTGTGCTGAGGGACACAGCACAAGCTGTAGCGGGCAGTGTAGCGGTGTGTGCCGCTACCTACGGGTGTCACAACTCTGGCGGGTGTCACCCGGTGCGGCCCGCACCCCCCGCACCCACCTAACAACGTCACTGGACTCACTGTGCCCATCAATGCAGCCTCACTGTGCCCATCAATGCAGACTCACTGTGTCCATCAATGCAGACTCACTGTGCCCATCACTGCAGACTCATTGTGTCCATCACTGCAGCCTCCCTGTGCCCATCAATGTGGACTCACTGTGCCTGTCATTGCAGAATCACTGTGTCCAGCATTGCAGACTCACTGTGCTCATCATTGGAGCCTCACTGTGCCCATCAATGCAACCTCACTGTGCCCATCACTGCAGCCTCACTGTGCCCATCATTGCAGACTTACTTTGCACATCAATGCAGACTCACTGTGCCCATCAATGCAGACTCACTGTGCCCATCAATGCAGACTCACTGTGCCCATCAATGCAGACTCACTGTGCCCATCACAGCAGCCTCACTGTGCTCATCATTGCATAGTCACTGTGCCCATCACTGCAGCCTCACTGTGCCCATCAATGCAGACTCACTGCGCCCATTAATGCAGACTCACTGTGCCCATTAATGCAGACTCACTGTGCCCGTCATTGCAGACTCACTGTGCCCATTAATGCAGACCCACTGTGCCCATCAATGCAGCCTCACTGTGCCCATCAATACTGCCTCACTGTTCCCTTCAATGCAGACTCACTGTGCCAATCATTGCAGACTCACTATGCCAAACAATACTGCCGCACTGTACCCATCAATGCCAACTCACTGTGCCCATCATTGCAAAATCTTTGTGCCCATCAATGCAGACTCACTATGCCCTTCATTGTAGACTCACTGTGCCCATCATTGCAGAATCATTGTGCCCATCACTGCAGCCTCCCTGTGCCCATCAATGCAAACTTACTGTGCCCATCGTTGCAGACTCACTGTGCCCATTATTGCAGACTCACTGTGCTGGGTGTGCCAATCCTTGTAGACTCACTGCGCCCATCAATACTGCCTCACTGAACTCATCAATGCAGACTTACCGTGCCCAACATTGCAGATTCACTCTGCCCATCAAAGCAGCCTCACTGTGCCCATCAATACTGCCTCACTGTGCCCATCAATGCAGAATCACTGTGCCCGTCATTGCAGACTCACTGTGCCCATCATTGCAGACTCACTGTGCCCATCAGTGCAGCCTCACTGTGCCCGTCATTGCAGACTCACTGTGCTCATTAATGCAGACTCACTGTGCCCATCACTGCAGCCTCACTGTGCCCGTCATTGCAGACTCACTGTTGATATCAATGCAGACTCACTGTGCCCTTCATTGCAATTCACACTGTGCCCATCATTGCAGACTCATTGTGCCCATTAATGCAGACTCACTGTGCTGGGTATGCCCATCATTGCAGACTCACTGCGCCTATCAATACTGCCTCACTGTGCTCATCAATGCAGACTTACTGTGCCCATCACTGCAGTCTCGCTGTGCCCATCATTGCAGACTCACTGTACACATCAATGCAGACTCACTGTGCCCGTCATTGCAGACTCACTGTGCCCATCATTGCAGACTTACTGTGCCCATTGATGCAGACTCAATGTGCCGGGTGTGCCCATCATTGCAGACTCACTTTGCCCATCAATGCAGCCTCACTATACCCTTCATGGCAGACACACTGTGCCTATCATTGCAGACTCACTGTTCCAATCAATGCAGACTCACTGTGCCCATCATTAGAGATTCACTGTACGCACTAATGCAGACTCGCTGTGCCCATCAATGCAGACTCGCTGTGCCCATCAATGCAGACTCACTGTGCTCGTCATTGCAGACTCACTGTGCCCATCAATGCAGAATTTCTGTGCACATCAATGCAGACTCACTGTGCCCATCACTGCAGACTCACTGTGCCCATCATTACAGAATCATGCCCATCACTGCAGCCTTATTATGCCCATCATTTCAGAATCATTGTGCCCATCACTGCAGCCTCACTGTGCCCATCAATGCAGACTCACTGTGCCATCATTGCATACTCTCTGTGCCCATTAATGCAGCCTCACTGTGCCCATCATTGCAGATACACTGTGCCCATCATTGCAGACACACTGTTCCTATCATTGCAGACTCACTATGCCAATTAATACTGCCTCATTGTGCCCATTAATGCCAACTTACTGTGCCCATCATTGCAGACTCACTGTGCACATCAATGCAGACTCACTGTGCCCATTAATGCAGACTCACTGTTCCCATCTATGCAAACTCACTATGCCAGTCAATACTGCCTCACTGTTCCCATCTATGCAAACTCACTATGCCAATCAATACTGCCTCACTGTACATTTCAATGCCAACTCACTGTGCCCATCATTGCAGACTCTTTGTACCCATCAATACTGCCTCACTGTGCTCATCAATGCAGACTTACTGTGCCCATCACTGCAGCCTCACTGTGCCCATCATTGCAGACTTACTTTGCACATCAATGCAGACTCACTGTGGCCGTCATTGCAGAATCATTGTGCCCATCACTGCAGCCTCACTGTGCCCATCAATGCAGACTTTCTGTGCCCATTGTTGCAAACTCACTGTGCCCATCATTGCAGACTCACTGTGCCCATCAATGCAGCCTCACTGTGCCCATCAATGCAGACTCACTGTGCCCATGAATGCAGACTCACTGTGCCCATCACTGCAGACTCATTGTGTCCATCACTGCAGCCTCCCTGTGCCCATTAGTGTGGACTCACTGTGCCTGTCATTGCAGAATCACTGTGTCCAGCATTGCAGACTCACTGTGCCCATCATTGCAAACTCACTGTTTCCATCAATACAGACTCACTGTTTCCATCATTGCATAATCACTATGCCCATCAAATGCAGACTCACTGTGCCCATCACTGCAGCCTCACTATGGTCATCATTGCATAGTCACTGTGCCCATCACTGCAGCCTCACTGTGCCCATCACTGCAGACTCACTGTGCCCATTAATGCAGACTCACTGTGCCCATTAATGCAGACTCACTGTGCCCGTCATTGCAGAATCATTGTGCCCATCACTGCAGCCTCACTGTGCCCATCAATGCAGACTTTCTGTGCCCATTGTTGCAAACTCACTGTGCCCATCATTGCAGACTCACTGTGCCCATCAATGCAGCCTCACTGTGCCCATCAATGCAGACTCACTGTGCCCATGAATGCAGACTCACTGTGCCCATCACTGCAGACTCATTGTGTCCATCACTGCAGCCTCCCTGTGCCCATTAGTGTGGACTCACTGTGCCTGTCATTGCAGAATCACTGTGTCCAGCATTGCAGACTCACTGTGCCCATCATTGCAAACTCACTGTTTCCATCAATACAGACTCACTGTTTCCATCATTGCATAATCACTATGCCCATCAAATGCAGACTCACTGTGCCCATCACTGCAGCCTCACTATGGTCATCATTGCATAGTCACTGTGCCCATCACTGCAGCCTCACTGTGCCCATCACTGCAGACTCACTGTGCCCATTAATGCAGACTCACTGTGCCCATTAATGCAGACTCACTGTGCCCGTCATTGCAGACTCACTGTGCCCATTAATGTAGACTCACTGTGCCCATCAATGCAGCCTCACTGTGCCCATCAATACTGCCTCACTGTCCCCTTCAATGCAGACTCACTGTGCCAATCATTGCAGACTCACTATGCCAATCAATACTGCCTCACTGTACCCATCAATGCCAACTCACTGTGCCCATCATTGCAGAATCTTTGTGCCCATCAATGCAAACTTTCTGTACCCATCATTGCAGACTCACTGTGCCCATTAATGCAGACTCACTGTGTTGGGTGTGCCCATGCTTGTAGACTCACTGCGCCCATCAATACTGCCTCAATGTGCTCATCAATGCAAACTTACTGTGCCCAACATTGCAGATTCACTCTGCTCATCAAATTAGCCTTACTGTGCCCATCAATACTGCCTCACTGTGCCCATCAATGCAGAATCACTGTGCCCATCATTGCAGACTCACTGTGCCCATCACTGCAGTCTCACTGCGCCCATCATTGCAGACTCACTGTGCCCATTAATGCAGGCTCACTGTGCCCATCACTGCAGCCTCACTGTGCCCTTCATTGCAGACTCACTGTTGCTGTCAATGCAGACTCACTGTGCCTTTCATTGCAATTCACACTGTGCCCATCATTGCAGATTCACTGTGCCCATTAATGCAGACTCACTGTGTCCATTAATGCAGACTCACTGTTCCCATCTATGCAAACTCACTATGCCAATCAATATTGCCTCACTGTTCCCATCTATTCAAACTCACTATGCCAATCAATACTGCCTCACTGTACATATCAATGCCAACTCACTGTGCCCATCATTGCAGACTCTTTGTACCCATCAATACTGCCTCACTGTGCTCATCAATGCAGACTTACTGTGCCCATCACTGCAGCCTCACTGTGCCCAACATTGCAGACTTACTTTGCACATCAATGCAGACTCACTGTGGCCATCACTGCAGCCTCACTGTGCCCATCACTGCAGCCTCACTGTGCCCATCAATGCAGACTTTCTGTGCCCATCGTTGCAAATTCACTGTGCCCATCATTGCAGACTCACTGTGCCCATCAATGCAGCCTCACTGTGCCCATCAATGCAGACTCACTGTGCCCATCAATGCAGACTCACGGTGCCCATCACTGCAGACTCATTGTGTCCATCACTGCAGCCTCCCTGTGCCCATCAGTGCGGACTCACTGTGCCTGTCATTGCAGAATCACTGTGTCCAGCATTGCAGACTCACTGTGCTCATCATTGGAGCCTCACTGTGCCCATCATTGCAAACTCACTGTTTCCATCAATACAGACTCACTGTTTCCATCATTGCATAATCACTATGCCCATCAAATGCAGACTCACTGTGCCCATCACTGCAGCCTTACTGTGGTCATCATTGCATAGTCACTGTGCCCATCACTGCAGCCTCACTGTGCCCATCACTGCAGCCTCACTGTGCCCATCAATGCAGACTCACTGTGCCCATTAATGCAGACTCACTGTGCCCGTCATTGCAGACTCACTGTGCCCATTAATGCAGACTCACTGTGCCCATCAATGCAGCCTCACTGTGCCCATCAATACTGCCTCACTGTTCCCTTCAATGCAGACTCACTGTGCCAATCATTGCAGACTCACTATGCCAATCAATACTGCCTCACTGTACCCATCAGTGCCAACTCACTGTGCCTATCATTGCAGAATCTTTGTGCCCATCAATGCAAACTTTCTGTACCCATCGTTGCAGACTCACTGTGCCCATTAATTCAGACTCACTGTGCTGGGTGTGCCCATCCTTGTAGACTCATTGCGCCCATCAATACTGCCTCACTGTGCTCATCAATGCAAACTTACTGTGCCCAACATTGCAGATTCACTCTACCCATCAAAGCAGCCTCACTGTGCCCATCAATACTGCCTCACTGTGCCCATCAATACTGCCTCACTGTGCCCATCATTGCAGACTCACTGTGCCCATCACTGCAGCCTCACTGTGCCCATCATTGCAGACTCACTGTGCCCATTAATGCAGGCTCACTGTGCCCATCACTGCAGCCTCACTGTGCCCATCATTGCAGACTCACTGTGCCCATTAATGCAGGCTCACTGTGCCCATCACTGCAGCCTCACTGTGCCCATCATTGCAGACTCACTGTTGCTATCAATGCAGACTCACTGTGCCCTTCATTGCAATTCACACTGTGCCCATCATTGCAGATTCACTGTGCCCATTAATGCAGACTCACTGTACACATCAATGCAGACTCACTGTGCCCATCATTGCAGAATCATTGTGCCCATCACTGCAGCCTCACTGTTACCATCAATGCAGACTCAATGTGCCGGGTGTGCCCATCATTGCAGACTCACTGCGCCAATCAATACTGCCTCACTGTGCTCATCAATGCAGACTTACTGTGCCTATCATTGCAGATTCACTCTGCCCATCAATGCAACCTCACTGTGCCCATCAACACTGCTTCACTGTGCCCATCAATGCAGACTCACTGTGCCCATCATTGCAGACTCACTCTGGCCATCACTGCAGCTTTACTGTGCCCATCATTGCAGACTCACTGTACCCGTCATTGCAGACTCACTGTGCCCATCAATACAGACTCACTGTGTCCATCATTGCAGACTCTTGTGCCCATCACTGCAGCCTCACTGTGCCCATCAATGCAGACTTACTGTGTCCATTGTCGCAGACTCACTGTGCCGTCATTGCAGACTTGCTGTGCCCATTAATGCAGCCTCACTGTGCCCATCAATGTAGACTCACTGTGCCCATCATTGCAGACTCACTGTGCCCATCAATGCAGACTCACTGTGCCAATTAATGCAGACTCACTGTGCCCATTAACGCAGACTCACTGTGCCCATCACTGCAGACTCACTGTGTCCATCATTGTAGAATCACTGTGCTCATCATTGCAGACTTACTGTGCCCAGCATTGCAGACTCACTGTGCCCATTAATGCAGACTCACTGTGCCCATCATAGCAGCCTCACTGTGCCCATCAATGCAGACTCACTGTTCTCGTCATTGCAGACTCACTGTGCCCATTAATGCCAACTCACTGTGCCCATCAATATTGCCTCATTATGCTCATCAATGCAGTCTCACCATTTCCATCATTGCAGACTCACTGTGCCCATCATTGTAGACTCACTCTGCCAATCAATACTGCCTCACTGTGCCTATAAATGCCAACTCACTGTGCCCATCATTGCAGACTCACTGTGCCCATCAATGCAGACTCACTGTGCACTTTAATGCAGACTCGCTGTGCCCGTCATTGCAGCTTCACTGTACCCATCAATGCAGACTCACTGTGCCCATCGTTGCAGCCTCATTGTGCCAATCAATGCAGACTTACTGTGTCCATCAATGCAGCTTCATTGTTCCCATCAATGCAGCCTCACTGTGCCCATCAATTGCAGACTCACTGTGCCCATCATTGCAGACTGACTATGCCAATCAATACGACCTCACTGTGCCCAATAATGCTAACTCACTTTGCCCATCATTGCAGACTTACTGTGTCCATCACTGCAGCCTCACTGTGCCCATCACTGCAGCCTCACTGTGCCCTTCATTGCAGACTCACTGTGCCCATCACTGCAGCCTCACTGTGCCCTTCACTGCAGACTCACTGTGCCCATCATTGCAGACTCACTTCGCCCATCAATACTGCCTCACTGTGCCCATTAATGGGGACTTACTGTGCCCATCACTGCAGCCTCACTGTGCCCATCTTTGCAGACTCACTGTGCCATCATTGCAGACTCTCTGTGCCTATCAATTCAGACCCACTGTACTTGTCATTGCAGATTCACTGTGCCCATCATTGTAGAATCACTGTGCCCATCATTGCAGACTTACTGTGCCCAGCATTGCAGACTCACTGTTTCCATTAATGCAGACTCACTGTGCCCATCATAGCAGCCTCACTGTGCCCATCAATGCAGACTCACTGTTCTCATCATTGCAGACTCACTGTGCCCATTAATGTAGACTCACTGTGCCCATCATTGCAGACTCACTGTGCCCTTCATTGCAGACTCACTGTGCCCATTATACAGACTCACTATGCCCAAAAATGCAGACTCACTGTGCCCATCAATATTGCCTCATTATGCTCATCAATGCAGTCTCACCATTTCCATCATTGCAGACTCACTGTGCCCATCATTGTACACTCACTATGTCAATCAATACTGCCTCACTGTGCCCATCAATGCCAACTCACTGTGCCCATCATTGCAGACTCACTGTGCCCATCAATGCAGACTCACTGTGCACTTTAATGCAGACTCAATGTACCCATCAATGCAGTCTCGCTGTGCCCATCATTGCAGCTTCACTGTACCCATCAATGCAGACTCACTGTGCCCATCATTGCAGCCTCATTGTGCCAATCAATGCAGACTGTCTGTGTCCATCAATGCAGCTCCATTGTTCCCATCAATGCAGCCTCACTGTTTCCATCAAATGCATACTCACTGTGCCCATCATTGTAGACTCACTATGCCAATCAATACGACCTCACTGTGCCCAATAATGCTAACTCACTTTGCCCATCATTGCAGACTTACTGTGCCCTTCATTGCAGACTCACTGTGCCCATCACTGCAGCCTCACTGTGCCCTTCACTGCAGACTCACTGTGCCCTTCATTGCAGACTCACTGTGCCCATTAATGCCGACTCACTGTGCCCATTATACAGACTCACTATGCCCAAAAATGCAGACTCACTGTGCCCATCAATATTGCCTCATTAGGCTCATCAATGCAGTCTCACCGTTTCCATCATTGCAGACTCACTGTGCCCATCATTGTAGACTCACTATGTCAATCAATACTGCCTCACTGTGCCCATCAATGCCAACTCACTGTGCCCATCATTGCAGACTCACTGTGCCCATCAATGCAGACTCACTGTGCACTTTAATGCAGACTCAATGTACCCATCAATGCAGACTCGCTGTGCCCATCATTGCAGCTTCACTGTACCCATCAATGCAGACTCACTGTGCCCATCATTGCAGCCTCATTGTGCCAATCAATGCAGACTGTCTGTGTCCATCAATGCAGCTTCATTGTTCCCATCAATGCAGCCTCACTGTTTCCATCAAATGCATACTCACTGTGCCCATCATTGTAGACTCACTATGCCAATCAATACGACCTCACTGTGCCCAATAATGCTAACTCACTTTGCCCATCATTGCAGACTTACTGTGCCCTTTATTGCAGACTCACTGTGCCCATCACTGCAGCCTCACTGTGCCCTTCACTGCAGACTCACTGTGCCCATCACTGCAGACTCACTTCGCCCATCAATACTGCCTCACTGTGCCCATTAATGGGGACTTACTGTGCCCATCACTGCAGCTTCACTGTGCCCATCTTTGCAGACTCACTGTGCCATCATTGCAGACTCTCTGTGCCCATCAATTCAGACCCACTGTACTCGTCATTGCAGATTCACTGTGCCAAGCATTGCAGCCCCACTGTGCCCATCATTGCAAACTCACTGTGCCCATTAAAGCAGACTCTCTCCTTGTAGTTTCTCCCCTTGTAGTCTCTCCCTCTTTGTAGTTTCTTCCCTGTACTCTCTCTCCTTGAACTCTCTCCCCTTGTACTCTCTATCTCCTTGTACTCTCTCCCCCCTTGTAGTCTCTATCCTGTACTCTCCCCTTTGTACCCTCTCTTCTTGTAATCTTTTCCCTTGTACTCTCTCCCCTTGTAGATCCTCCCCCTTATGCTCTCTCTACTTGTAGTCTCTTCCCTTGTTCTCCCTCCCCTTGTAGTCTCTCACCTTGTTCTGCCTCCCCTTGTAGTCTCTCCCCTTGTACTCTCTCTCCTTGTACTCTTCCCCCTTGTGGTCTCTCCCCTTGTAATCTCTCCCCTTGTACTCTATCTATCTTTGTACTCCCTCTCCTTGTAGTCTCTTCCCTTGTACTCTCTCCCCTTGTAGATTCTACCCCTTATGCTCTCTCTACTTGTAGTCTCTTCCCTTGTTCTCCCTCCCCTTGTACTCTCTCTCCTTTACTCTTCCCCCTTGTGGTCTCTCCCCTTGTACTCTATCTATCTTTGTACTCCCTCCCCTTGTAGTCTCTCCCTTTGTACTCTCACCCCTTGTACTATCTCTCCTTGTACTCTTTCCCCTTGTACTCTCTCTCTCCTTGTAGTCTCTTCCCTTGTACTCTCTCTCCTTGTACTTTCTCCCCTTGTAGTCTTTCCCCTGTACTCTTTACCCTTGTACTCTCCACCCTTTGTACTCTCTCTCTCTCCTTGTATGATCTCTCCTTGTACTCTCTCTCCTTGAACTCTCTCCCCTTGTACTCTCTCCCCCTTGTAGTCTCTATCCTGTACTCTCCCCTTTGTACCCTCTCTTCTTGTAATCTCTTCCCTTGTACTCTCACCCCTTGTAGATTCTCCCCCTTATACTCTCTCTCCTTGTAGTCGCTTCCCTTGTACTCTCTCCCCTTGTAGTCTCTCCCCTTGCACTCTCTCTCCTTGTAGTCTCCCCCCTTGTAGTCTGTCCCCTTGTACTCTCTCCTCCTTGTAGTATCTCCCCTGTACTCTCTCCCCCTTGTACTCTCTCCCCCTTGTACTCTCTCCCCCTTGTACTCTCTCTCCTTGTACTCTCTATCTCCTTGTACTCTCTCTCCTTGTAGTCTCTCCCCTTGTAGTCTCTCTCCTTGTACTCTCTCCCCTTATACTCTCTCTCCTTGTACTCTCTCTCCTTGTACTCTCTCCACTTGTACTCTCTCCCTTTTTACTCTCTCCTTGTAGTCTCTCCCCATGTACTTTCTCCCCCCTTGTACTCTCTCCCCTTGTACTCCCTCCCTTTGTACTCTCTCCCCTTGTAGTCTCTCCTCTGTACTCTCTCCCCTGTAATCACTCCTCTTGTACTCTCTTTTCTTGTAGTCTCTCCCCTTGTACTTTCTGCACCCTTGTAGTCTCTCTAGTGTACTCTCTCTTCTTGTACTGTCTCCCCTTGTGGTGTCTCTCCTTGTACTCTCTCTTCCCTTGTACTCTCTCCCCTTGTACTTTCTCCCCCTGTAGTGTCTCTCCTTTTACTCTCTCTCTCTTTGTATTCTCTCCCCTTGTATTCTCTCTCTTTGTACGCTCTCTCTCTCTTTGTACTCTCTCACCCTTGTACTCTCTCTCTTTGTACTCTCCCTCCTTGTGCTCTCTCCCCTTGTAGTCTCTCTCTTTGTAGTCTCTCCCCTTCTACTTTCTCCCCCCTTGAAGTCTCTCCCCTGTACTCTCTCTCCTTGTACTCTCCCCCCTCATAGTCTCTCTCCTTGTACTCTCTCTCCCCTTGTAATCTCTCCATATTGTACTCTCTCCCCTTGTACTCTCTCGCCCTGTAGTCTCTCCCCTGTACTCTCTCCCCCTTGTACTCTCTCCCCTTGTACTCTCTCCCCCTTGTATGCTCTCTCTCTTTGTACTCTCTCCCCCTTGTACTCTCTCTCTCCTTGTACTCTCTCCCCCTTGTACCCTCTCTCTCCTTGTACTCTCTTCCCCGTGTACTCTCTCTCTTTGTACTCTCTCCTTGTACTTTCTCCCCCTTGTACTCTCTCTCTTTGTACTCTCTCCTTGTACTTTCTCCCCCTTGTACTCTCTCTCCTTGTACTCTCTTTCCTTGTACTCTCTCTCTCTCTCTCCTTGTACTTTCTACCCCCTTGTACTCTCCCCCCTGTACTCTCTCCCCTTGAACTATCTCTCCTTGTACTTTCTCCCCCTTGTACTCTCTCTCCTTGTACTCTCTCCCCTTGCAGTCTCTCCTTGTACTCTCTCCCCTTGTAGTCTCCCCTTTTACTCTCTCCCCTTATACTCTCTCTCCTTGTACTCTCTCCCCATGTACACTCTATCTCCTTGTACTCTCCCCATGTACACTCTATCTCCTTGTATTCTTTCTCCTTGTACTCTCTCCCCATGTACACTCTCTCTCCTTGTACTCTCTCTCCTTGTACTCTCTATCCTTGTACTCTCTCCAATTGTAGTCTATCCCTTTGTACTCTTTCTCCTTGTACTCTCTCCACCTTGTAGTCTCTCCCCTTGTACTCTCTCCCCTTGTACTCTCTCTCCTTGCACTCTCTCCCCTTGTAATCTTTCCCCTTGTAGGTTGTCCCATGTACTCTTTCCTCTTGTACTCTCCCCCTTGTACTCTCTCTCCTTGTACTCTCTCCCCTTGTAGTCTCTCACCTTGTACTCTCTCTCCTTCTACTCTCTCCCCCTTGTACTCTCTCTCTCCTTGTGCTCTCCCTCCTTGTACTACTTCCCCTTATACTCTCTCTCCTTGCAGTCTCTCCCCTTGTACACTCTATCTCCTTGTACTCTCTCTCCTTGTACTCTCTCCACTTGCAGTCTCCCCCTTTGTACTCTCTCTCCTTATAGTCTCTCCCCTTGTACTCTCTCTCCTTGTACTCTCTCCCTTTGTACTCTCTCCCCCTGTAGTCTCTCCCCTTCTACATTCTCCCCCTTGTAGTCTCTCCCCTTGTACTCTCTCTCCTTGTAGTCTCTCCCCTTCTACATTCTCCCCCTTGTAGTCTCTCCAGTGTACTCTCTCTTCTTGTACTGTCTCCCCTTGTGGTCTCTCTCCTTGTACTCTCTCCCCTTGTACTCTCTCCTTGTACTTTCTCCCCCTTGTACTCTCTCTCCTTGTACTCTCTTTCCTTGTACTCTCTCTCTCTCCTTGTACTTTCTTCCCCCTTGTACTCTCCCCCCTGTACTCTCTCCCCTTGAACTATCTCTCCTTGTACTTTCTCCCCCTTGTACTCTCTCTCCTTGTACTCTCTTCCCTTGTTGTCTCTCCTTGTACTCTCTCCCCTTGTAGTCTCCCCTTTTACCCTCCCCCTTATACTCTCTCTCCCCTTGTACACTCTCCCCATGTAAACTCTCTCTCCTTGTACTCTCTCCCCATGTACACTCTATCTCCTTGTACTTTCTCTCCTTATGCTCTCTCCACTTGTAGTCTCTCCCTTTGTACTCTCTCTCCTTGTACTCTCTCCCCCTTGTACTCTCCCCCTTGTACTCTCTCTCTCCTTGTGCTCTCCCTCCTTGTACTCTTTCCCCTTATACTCTCTCCCCTTGTAGTCTCTCCCCTTGTACACTCTGTCTCCTTGTACTCTCTCTCTCCTTGTACTCTCTCCACTTGTAGTCTCTCCATTTGTACTCTCCCACCTTGTAATCTCTCCCCTTTGTACTTTCTCCCCCCTTTTGCTCTCTCCCTTTGCACTCTCTCCCCTTGTACTCTCTCCCTTTGTACTCGCTCCCCTTGTACTCTCCCCTTGTACTCTCTCTCCTTGTAGTCTCTCCCCTTGTACTTTCTCCCCCCTGTAGTCTCTCCCGTGTACTCTCTCTTCTTGTAATGTTTCCCCTTGTGGTCTCTCTCCTTGTACTCTCTCTCCCCTTTTACTCTCTCCCCTTGTACTCTCTCCCTCCTTGTACTTTCTCCCCTTTGTACTTGTAGTCTCTCCCTTTGTACTCTCTCTCCTTGTACTCTCTCTCCTTGTACTCACTCCCCTTGTACTTTCTCCCCCTTTGTAGTCTCTCCCCTGAACTCTCTTCCCTTGTACTTTATCCCCTCTTGTAGTCTTTCCCCTGTACTCACTTCCTTTGTACTCTCTCTCTCCTTGTACTCTCTCTCCTTGTGCTCTCTCCCCTTGTACTCTCTCCCCTTGTACTCACTCCACTTGTACTTTTTCCCCCTTGTAGTCTCTCCCCTGTACTTGTTCCCTTTGTACTCTCTCCCCTTGTACTCTCTCTCCTTGTAGTCTCTCCCCTTGTACTCTCTCCTTGTACTCTCTCCTCTTGTACTCTCTCTCCTTGTAGTCTCTCCGCTTCTACTTTCTCTCCTTTGTAGTCTCCCCCCTGTACTCTCTCTCCTTGTACTGTCTCCCCTTGTGGACTCTCTCCTTGTACTCTCTCTCCCCTTGTACTCTCTAACCTTGTACTTTCTTCCCCTGTACTGTCTCTCCTTGTACTCTCTCCACTTGTACTCTCTCTCTTTGTACTCTCTCTCTCTCCTTGTACTCTCTCTCTCTCTCTCCTTGTACTCTCTCCCTCTTGTACACTCTCTCTCTTTGTACTCTCTCCCCTTGTAGTCTATCTCCTTGTAGTCTCTCCCCTTTGTACTTTCTCCCCCTTGTAGTCTCTGCCCTTGTACTCTCTCCCCCCTTGTATGCTCTCTCTCTTTGTACTCTCCCTCCTTGTACTCTCTCCCCCTTGTACTCTCTCCCCTTGTAGTCTCTCCCCTTGTACCCTCTCTCCATGTAATCTCTCCCCCTTGTACTCTCTCTCTCCTTGTGCTCTCCCTCCTTGTACTATTTCCCCTTGTAGTCTGTCCCCTGTACTCTCTCCCCCTGCACTCTCTATCCTTGTACACTCTCTCCTCTTGTAGTCTCTCCCCTCTACTCGTTCTCCTTGTACTCTCTCCCCTGTACTCTCTCCCCCTGCACTCTCTCTCCTTGTATTCTCTCCCACTGCACTCTCTCACCTTGTACTCTCTCCCATTGTACTCTCTCCCCTTGTAGTCTCTCCCCTCTACTCTTTCTCCTTGTACTCTCTCTTCTGTACTCTCTCCCCCTGCACTCTCTATCCTTGTACTCTCTCTTCTTGTACTCTCTCCTCTTGTAGTCTCTCCCCTCTACTCTTTCTCCTTGTACACTCTCCCCTGTACTCTCTCCCCCTGCACTCTCTCTCCTTGTACTCTCTCCCTCTGCACTATCTCTCCTTGTACTCTCTCCCCTGTACTTTCTCCCCCCTTGTAGTCTCTCCCCTGTACTCTCTCCCCTGTACTCTCTCCCCTTGTAGTCTCTCCCCTGTACTCTCTCCCCCTGTACTCTCTCTCCTTGTACTCTCTCCCCTTGTAGTCTCTCCCCTGTACTTTCTCTCCTTGTACTCTCTCCCTTTGTACTCTCTCCCCTTGTACTTTCTCCCCCTTGTAGTCTCTCCCCTGTACTCTCTCTCCTTGTACTGTCTCCCCTTGTGGTCTTTCTCCTTGTACTCTCTCTCCCCTTGTACTCTCTCCCCTTATACTTTCTCCGCCTGTAGTGTGCTCTCCTTGTACTCCCTCCCCTTGTGCTTTCTCCCCCCTTGTAGTGTCTCTCCTTGTACTCTCTCAATCACTTTGTACTCTCTCCCATTGTACTCTCTCCCCTTGTAGTCTCTCCCCTCTACTCTTTCTCCTTGTACTCTCTCTTCTGTACTCTCTCCCCCTGCACTCTCTATCCTTGTACTCTCTCTTCTTGTACTCTCTCCTCTTGTAGTCTCTCCCCTCTACTCTTTCTCCTTGTACACTCTCCCCTGTACTCTCTCCCCCTGCACTCTCTCTCCTTGTACTCTCTCCCTCTGCACTATCTCTCCTTGTACTCTCTCCCCTGTACTTTCTCCCCCCTTGTAGTCTCTCCCCTGTACTCTCTCCCCTGTACTCTCTCCCCTTGTAGTCTCTCCCCTGTACTCTCTCCCCCTGTACTCTCTCTCCTTGTACTCTCTCCCCTTGTAGTCTCTCCCCTGTACTCTCTCTCCTTGTACTCTCTCCCTTTGTACTCTCTCCCCTTGTACTTTCTCCCCCTTGTAGTCTCTCCCCTGTACTCTCTCTCCTTGTACTGTCTCCCCTTGTGGTCTTTCTCCTTGTACTCTCTCTCCCCTTGTACTCTCTCCCCTTGTACTTTCCTAACTGTAGTGTGCTCTCCTTGTACTCCCTCCCCTTGTGCTTTCTCCCCCCTTGTAGTGTCTCTCCTTGTACTCTCTCAATCACTTTGTACTCTCTCGCCTTGTACTCTCTCTCTTTGTACTCTCTATTTCCTTGTAAGCTCTCCCCCTTGTAGTCTCTCCCCTCTACTCTTTCTCCCTGTACTCTCTCCCCTGTACTCGCTCCCCTTGTACTCTCTCCTAGTACTCTCTCCCCTTGTACTCTCTCCCTTTGTACTCACTCCACTTGTACTTTCTCCCCCCTTGTAGTCTCTCCCCTGTACTTGTTCCCTTTGTACTCTCTC
Source organism: Aquarana catesbeiana (assembly GCF_042186555.1). NCBI lineage: Eukaryota > Metazoa > Chordata > Amphibia > Anura > Ranidae > Aquarana > Aquarana catesbeiana. Next base: position 745,089,425 of record NC_133326.1, on the reverse strand, counting down.
CCCTTGTACTCTCGCTCCTTGTAGTCTCTCCCCTTGTACTCTCCTTGTACTCTCTCCCCTTGTACTCTCTCTCCTTGTAGTCTCTCCCCTTGTTCTTTCTCTCCTTTGTAGTCTCTCCCCTATACTCTCTCTCCTTGTACTGTGTCCCCTTGTGGTCTCTCTCCTTGTGCTCTCTAACCTTGTACTTCCTCCCCCTCTACTGTCTCTCCTTGTACTCTCTCCCCCTTGTACTCTCTCTCTCTCTCTCTTTGTACTCTCTCCCCTTGTAGTCTCTCTCCTTGTAGTCTCTCCCCTTGTACTTTCTCCCCCCTTGTAGTCTCTCCCCTTGTACTCTCTCCCCCTTGTATGCTCTCTTTGTACTCTCCCTCCTTGTACTCTCTCCCCTTGTACTCTCTCTCTCTTCTTGTACTCTCTCCCCCTTGTACTTTCTCTCTCCTTGAACTTCCTCCCCCTTGTTCTCTCTCCCCTTGTACTCTCTCTCTCCTTGTACTTTCTCCCCCTTGTACTCTCTCTCCTTGTACTCTCTCCCCTTGTAGTCTCTCCTTGTACTCTCTCCCATTGTAGTCTCCCCTTTTACTCTCTCCCCTTGCAGTCTCTCCTTATACTCTCTCCTTGTACTCTCTCCCCTTATACTCTCTCCTTGTACTCTCTCCCTTTGTACTCTCTATCTCCTTGTAAGCTCTCCCACTTGTAGTCTCTCCCCTCTACTCTTTCTCCTTGTACTCTCTCCCCTGTACTCTCCCCCCCTGCACTCTCTCTCCCTGTACTCCTTCTCCTTGTACTCTCTCCCCCTTGTAGTCTCTCAGTCCCAGTAGTCTCCGGTAGTCCCGGCTGTCTCTCAGTCCCGGTGGTCCCGGCTGTCTCTCAGTCCCGGTAGTCTCTCAGTCCTGGTGATCTCCCGTGGTCCCAGCTGTCTCTCAGTCCAGGTAGTCTCCGGTAGTCCCCGCTGTCTCTCAGTCCCGGTAGTCCCGGCTGTCTCTCAGTCCTGTTAGTCTCTGGTAGTCCTGGCTGCCTCTCAGTCCTGGTAGTCTCCGGTAGTCCAGGCTGTCTCTCAGTCCCGGTAGTCTCCGGTGGTCCCGGCTGTCTCTCAGTCCCGGTAGTCTCTGGTAGTCCCGGCTGTCTCTTAGTCCCGGTAGTCCCGGCTGTCTTTTAGTCCCGTAGTCTCCGGTAGTCTTGGTAGTCTCTCAGTCCCAGTAGTCTCCGGTAGTCCCAGCTGTCACTCAGTCCCGGCTGTCTCCGGTAGTCCCGGTAGTCTCTCAGTCCCGGTAGTCTCCGGTAGTCCCAGCTGTCTCTCAGTCCCGGCTGTCTCCGGTAGTCCCGGCTGTCTCTCAGTCCCGGTAGTCTCTGGTAGTCCCAGTAGTCTCCAGTAGTCCCGGCTGTCTCTCAGTCCCGGCAGTCTCCGGTAGTCCCGGCTGTCTCTCAGTCCCGGCTGTCTCCGGTAGTCCTGGCTGTCTCTCATTCCCAGCTGTCTCCGGTAGTCCAGGTAGTCTCCACTAGTCCCGGTAGTCTCTCAGTCCCGGTAGTCTCCGGTAGTCCCGGCTGTCTCTCAGTCCCGGCTGTCTCCGGTAGTCCTGGCTGTCTCTCATTCCCGGCTGTCTCCGGAAGTCCCGGTAGTCTCTCAGTCTGATAGTCTCCGGTGGTCCCGGCTGTCTCTCCTGGTATTTTTCGGTAGTCCCGGCTGTCTCTCAGTCCCAGGTGTCTCCGGTAGTCCCGGTAGTCTCTCAATCCCGGTAGTCTCCGGTGGTCCCGGCTGTCTCTCAGTCCCGGTAGTCTCCGGTAGTCCCGGCTGTCTCTCAGTCCCGGTAGTCTCCGGTAGTCCCGGCTGTCTCTCAGTCCCAGTAGTCCAGGCTGTCTCTCAGTCCCGGTAGTCTCAGGTAGTCCCGGCTGTCTCTCAGTCCCGGTAGTCCCGGCTGTCTCTCAGTCCCGGTAGTCTCCGGTAGTCTCTCAGTTCCGGTAGTCACCGGTAGTCCCGGCTGTCTCTCAGTCCCGGTAGTCCCGGTAGTCTCTTAGTCCCGGTAGTCTCGGGTAGTCCCGGCTGTCTCTTAGTCCCGGTAGTCTCCGGTGGTCCCGGCTGTCTCTTAGTCCCGGTAGTCTTCGGTAGTCTCTTAGTCCCGGTAGTCTCTGGTAGTCACGGCTGTCTCTTAGTCCCGGCTGTCTCTCAGTCCCGGTAGTCTCTGGTAGTCCCGGCTGTCTCTCAGTCCCGGTAGTCTCCGGTAGTCTCTTAGTCCCGGTAGTCTCCAGTAGTCCCGGCTGTCTCTTAGTCCAGGTAGTCTCCGGTAGTCTCTTAGTCCCGGTAGTCTCCGGTAGTCCCGGCTGTCTCTTAGTCCCGGTAGTCCCGGCTGTCTCTTAGTCCCGGTAGTCTCCGGTAGTCTCTTAGTCCCGGTAGTCTCCGGTAGTCCCGGCTGTCTCTTAGTCCCGGTAGTCTCGGCTGTCTCTTAGTCCCGGTAGTCTCCGGTAGTCCCGGCTGTCTCTCAGTCCCGGTAGTCTCCGGCAGTCTCTCAGTCCCGGCTGTCTCCGGTAGTCTCCGGTAGTCCCGGCTGTCTCTCAGTCCCGGTAGTCTCCGGTAGTCCCGGCTGTCTCTTAGTCCCGGTAGTCTCCGGTAGTCCCGGCTGTCTCTCAGTCCCGGTAGTCTCCGGTAGTCTCTCAGTCCCGGCTGTCTCCGGTAGTCCCGGCTGTCTCTCAGTCCCAGTAGTCTCCGGTAGTCTCTCAGTCCCGGCTGTCTCCGGTAGTCTCCAGTAGTCCCGGCTGTCTCTCAGTCCCGGTAGTCTCCGGTAGTCCCGGCTGTCTCTCAGTCCCGGTAGTCTCCGGTAGTCCCGGCTGTCTCTTAGTCCCGGTAGTCTCCGGTAGTCTCTTAGTCCCGGTAGTCTCCGGTAGTCCCGGCTGTCTCTTAGTCCCGGTAGTCTCCGGTAGTCCCGGCTGTCTCTTAGTCCCGGTAGTCTCGGCTGTCTCTTAGTCCCGGTAGTCTCCGGTAGTCTCTCAGTCCTGGCTGTCTCCGGTAGTCTCCGGTAGTCCCGGCTGTCTCTCAGTCCCGGTAGTCTCCGGTAGTCTCTCAGTCCCGGCTGTCTCCGGTAGTCTCTGGTAGTCCCGGCTGTCTCTCAGTCCCGGTAGTCTCCGGTAGTCCCGGCTGTCTCTTAGTCCCGGTAGTCTCCGGTAGTCCCGGCTGTCTCTCAGTCCCGGTAGTCTCTCAGTCCCGGCTGTCTCCGGTAGTCTCCGGTAGTCCCGGCTGTCTCTCAGTCCCAGTAGTCTCCGGTAGTCTCCGGTAGTCTCTCAGTCCCGGCTGTCTCCGGTAGTCTCCGGTAGTCTCCAGTAGTCCCGGCTGTCTCTCAGTCCCGGTAGTCCCGGCTGTCTCTTAGTCCCGGCAGTCTCTCAGTGCCGGTAATCTCCGGTAGTCTCTTAGTCCCGGTAGTCTCCGGTAGTCCCGGCTGTCTCTTAGTCCCGGTAGTCTCCGGTAGTACCGGCAGTCTCTCAGTCCCGGTAGTCTCTCAGTCCCGGCTGTACCGGTAGTCTCTCAGTCCCGGCAGTCTCTCAGTCCCGGTAGTCTCCGGTAGTCTCTTAGTCCCGGTAGTCTCCGGTAGTCCCGGCTGTCTCTCAGTCCCGGTAGTCTCCGGTAGTCCCGGCTGTCTCTCAGTCCCGGTAGTCTCCGGTAGTCCCGGCTGTCTCTCAGTCCCGGTAGTCTCCGGTAGTCCCGGCTGTCTCTCAGTCCCGGTAGTCTCCGGTAGTCTCCGGTAGTCTCTTAGTCCCGGTAGTCTCCGATAGTCCCGGCTGTCTCTCAGTCCCGGTAGTCTCCGGTAGTCCCGGCTGTCTCTCAGTCCCGGTAGTCTCCGGTAGTCCCGGCTGTCTCTCAGTCCCGGTAGTCTCCGGTAGTCCCGGCTGTCTCTCAGTCCCGGTAGTCTCCGGTAGTCTCCGGTAGTCTCTTAGTCCCGGTAGTCTCCGGTAGTCCCGGCTGTCTCTCAGTCCCGGTAGTCTCCGGTAGTCCCGGCTGTCTCTCAGTCCCGGTAGTCCCGGCTGTCTCTTAGTCCCGGCAGTCTCTCAGTCCCGGCTGTACCGGTAGTCTCTCAGTCCCGGCAGTCTCTCAGTCCCGGTAGTCTCCGGTAGTCTCTTAGTCCCGGTAGTCTCCGGTAGTCCCGGCTGTCTCTCAGTCCCGGTAGTCTCCGGTAGTCCCGGCTGTCTCTCAGTCCCGGTAGTCTCCGGTAGTCCCGGCTGTCTCTCAGTCCCGGTAGTCTCCGGTAGTCCCGGCTGTCTCTCAGTCCCGGTAGTCTCCGGTAGTCCCGGCTGTCTCTCAGTCCCGGTAGTCCCGGCTGTCTCTTAGTCCCGGCAGTCTCTCAGTCCCGGCTGTACCGGTAGTCTCTCAGTCCCGGCAGTCTCTCAGTCCCGGTAGTCTCTTAGTCCCGGTAGTCTCCGGTAGTCCCGGCTGTCTCTCAGTCCCGGTAGTCTCCGGTAGTCCCGGCTGTCTCTCAGTCCCGGTAGTCTCCGGTAGTCCCGGCTGTCTCTCAGTCCCGGTAGTCTCCGGTAGTCCCGGCTGTCTCTCAGTCCCGGTAGTCTCCGGTAGTCCCGGCTGTCTCTCAGTCCCGGTAGTCTCCGGTAGTCTCCGGTAGTCTCTCAGTCCCGGTAGTCTCCGGTAGTCCCGGCTGTCTCTCAGTCCCGGCTGTCTCCGGTAGTCCTGGCTGTCTCTCATTCCCGGCTGTCTCCGGAAGTCCCGGTAGTCTCTCAGTCTGATAGTCTCCGGTGGTCCCGGCTGTCTCTCCTGGTATTTTTCGGTAGTCCCGGCTGTCTCTCAGTCCCAGGTGTCTCCGGTAGTCCCGGTAGTCTCTCAATCCCGGTAGTCTCCGGTGGTCCCGGCTGTCTCTCAGTCCCGGTAGTCTCCGGTAGTCCCGGCTGTCTCTCAGTCCCGGTAGTCTCCGGTAGTCCCGGCTGTCTCTCAGTCCCAGTAGTCCAGGCTGTCTCTCAGTCCCGGTAGTCTCAGGTAGTCCCGGCTGTCTCTCAGTCCCGGTAGTCCCGGCTGTCTCTCAGTCCCGGTAGTCTCCGGTAGTCTCTCAGTTCCGGTAGTCACCGGTAGTCCCGGCTGTCTCTCAGTCCCGGTAGTCCCGGTAGTCTCTTAGTCCCGGTAGTCTCGGGTAGTCCCGGCTGTCTCTTAGTCCCGGTAGTCTCCGGTGGTCCCGGCTGTCTCTTAGTCCCGGTAGTCTTCGGTAGTCTCTTAGTCCCGGTAGTCTCTGGTAGTCACGGCTGTCTCTTAGTCCCGGCTGTCTCTCAGTCCCGGTAGTCTCTGGTAGTCCCGGCTGTCTCTCAGTCCCGGTAGTCTCCGGTAGTCTCTTAGTCCCGGTAGTCTCCAGTAGTCCCGGCTGTCTCTTAGTCCAGGTAGTCTCCGGTAGTCTCTTAGTCCCGGTAGTCTCCGGTAGTCCCGGCTGTCTCTTAGTCCCGGTAGTCCCGGCTGTCTCTTAGTCCCGGTAGTCTCCGGTAGTCTCTTAGTCCCGGTAGTCTCCGGTAGTCCCGGCTGTCTCTTAGTCCCGGTAGTCTCGGCTGTCTCTTAGTCCCGGTAGTCTCCGGTAGTCCCGGCTGTCTCTCAGTCCCGGTAGTCTCCGGCAGTCTCTCAGTCCCGGCTGTCTCCGGTAGTCTCCGGTAGTCCCGGCTGTCTCTCAGTCCCGGTAGTCTCCGGTAGTCCCGGCTGTCTCTTAGTCCCGGTAGTCTCCGGTAGTCCCGGCTGTCTCTCAGTCCCGGTAGTCTCCGGTAGTCTCTCAGTCCCGGCTGTCTCCGGTAGTCCCGGCTGTCTCTCAGTCCCAGTAGTCTCCGGTAGTCTCTCAGTCCCGGCTGTCTCCGGTAGTCTCCAGTAGTCCCGGCTGTCTCTCAGTCCCGGTAGTCTCCGGTAGTCCCGGCTGTCTCTCAGTCCCGGTAGTCTCCGGTAGTCCCGGCTGTCTCTTAGTCCCGGTAGTCTCCGGTAGTCTCTTAGTCCCGGTAGTCTCCGGTAGTCCCGGCTGTCTCTTAGTCCCGGTAGTCTCCGGTAGTCCCGGCTGTCTCTTAGTCCCGGTAGTCTCGGCTGTCTCTTAGTCCCGGTAGTCTCCGGTAGTCTCTCAGTCCTGGCTGTCTCCGGTAGTCTCCGGTAGTCCCGGCTGTCTCTCAGTCCCGGTAGTCTCCGGTAGTCTCTCAGTCCCGGCTGTCTCCGGTAGTCTCTGGTAGTCCCGGCTGTCTCTCAGTCCCGGTAGTCTCCGGTAGTCCCGGCTGTCTCTTAGTCCCGGTAGTCTCCGGTAGTCCCGGCTGTCTCTCAGTCCCGGTAGTCTCTCAGTCCCGGCTGTCTCCGGTAGTCTCCGGTAGTCCCGGCTGTCTCTCAGTCCCAGTAGTCTCCGGTAGTCTCCGGTAGTCTCTCAGTCCCGGCTGTCTCCGGTAGTCTCCGGTAGTCTCCAGTAGTCCCGGCTGTCTCTCAGTCCCGGTAGTCCCGGCTGTCTCTTAGTCCCGGCAGTCTCTCAGTGCCGGTAATCTCCGGTAGTCTCTTAGTCCCGGTAGTCTCCGGTAGTCCCGGCTGTCTCTTAGTCCCGGTAGTCTCCGGTAGTACCGGCAGTCTCTCAGTCCCGGTAGTCTCTCAGTCCCGGCTGTACCGGTAGTCTCTCAGTCCCGGCAGTCTCTCAGTCCCGGTAGTCTCCGGTAGTCTCTTAGTCCCGGTAGTCTCCGGTAGTCCCGGCTGTCTCTCAGTCCCGGTAGTCTCCGGTAGTCCCGGCTGTCTCTCAGTCCCGGTAGTCTCCGGTAGTCCCGGCTGTCTCTCAGTCCCGGTAGTCTCCGGTAGTCCCGGCTGTCTCTCAGTCCCGGTAGTCTCCGGTAGTCCCGGCTGTCTCTCAGTCCCGGTAGTCTCCGGTAGTCTCCGGTAGTCTCTTAGTCCCGGTAGTCTCCGATAGTCCCGGCTGTCTCTCAGTCCCGGTAGTCTCCGGTAGTCCCGGCTGTCTCTCAGTCCCGGTAGTCTCCGGTAGTCCCGGCTGTCTCTCAGTCCCGGTAGTCTCCGGTAGTCCCGGCTGTCTCTCAGTCCCGGTAGTCTCCGGTAGTCTCCGGTAGTCTCTTAGTCCCGGTAGTCTCCGGTAGTCCCGGCTGTCTCTCAGTCCCGGTAGTCTCCGGTAGTCCCGGCTGTCTCTCAGTCCCGGTAGTCCCGGCTGTCTCTTAGTCCCGGCAGTCTCTCAGTCCCGGCTGTACCGGTAGTCTCTCAGTCCCGGCAGTCTCTCAGTCCCGGTAGTCTCCGGTAGTCTCTTAGTCCCGGTAGTCTCCGGTAGTCCCGGCTGTCTCTCAGTCCCGGTAGTCTCCGGTAGTCCCGGCTGTCTCTCAGTCCCGGTAGTCTCCGGTAGTCCCGGCTGTCTCTCAGTCCCGGTAGTCTCCGGTAGTCCCGGCTGTCTCTCAGTCCCGGTAGTCTCCGGTAGTCCCGGCTGTCTCTCAGTCCCGGTAGTCCCGGCTGTCTCTTAGTCCCGGCAGTCTCTCAGTCCCGGCTGTACCGGTAGTCTCTCAGTCCCGGCAGTCTCTCAGTCCCGGTAGTCTCTTAGTCCCGGTAGTCTCCGGTAGTCCCGGCTGTCTCTCAGTCCCGGTAGTCTCCGGTAGTCCCGGCTGTCTCTCAGTCCCGGTAGTCTCCGGTAGTCCCGGCTGTCTCTCAGTCCCGGTAGTCTCCGGTAGTCCCGGCTGTCTCTCAGTCCCGGTAGTCTCCGGTAGTCCCGGCTGTCTCTCAGTCCCGGTAGTCTCCGGTAGTCTCCGGTAGTCTCTCAGTCCCGGTAGTCTCCGGTAGTCCCGGCTGTCTCTCAGTCCCGGTAGTCTCCGGTAGTCCCGGCTGTCTCTCAGTCCCGGTAGTCTCCGGTAGTCTCCGGTAGTCTCTCAGTCCCGGTAGTCTCCGGTAGTCCCGGCTGTCTCTCAGTCCCGGTAGTCTCCGGTAGTCTCCGGTAGTCTCTCAGTCCCGGTAGTCTCCGGTAGTCCCGGCTGTCTCTCAGTCCCGGTAGTCTCCGGTAGTCCCGGCTGTCTCTTAGTCACAGAGTGTCGGTGAGTAAGATCCTCGCGTGGGTTCTCCTCTCTCTCTTCCCCCCGCTCCTCTCCTCCCCCCGCTCCTCTCTCTCCGCTCCTCTCCTCCCTCCGGCTCCCTCCCTCTTCCCCGCAGATCTGCAGCCTCTCCTCCATCACCGCGCACCCTCTACTCCCGATCTCCATCCCTCCAATCACCCCCATCCTCCTCCTCCTCCTCACCCCGATCCCCCTTCCCTCTGTCTCTCCTCCCCGGGGACGGAGGAGGGTGAGCCCTGGATGTGTCTGATCGGCCGCCGCTACTGCCTCTACTACCGCCATGGATTGCCTGTGTATTGTCACCACTAAGGTAAGGAGACCCCCACCTTCCCCACCCCAGGGATGGAGAGACCTCCATGGAAAGAGGGGCCTCCATTAATAGGGATCTGCATGGACAAAGAGAGACAACCACAGACAGAGACCTCCATGGATAGAGAGACCCCCATGGACAGAGACCTCCATGGATAGAGAGACCTCCATGGACAGAGACCTCCATAGATAGAGAGACCTCCATGGATAGAGAGACCTCCATAGACAGAGACCTCCATAGATAGAGAGACCTCCATGGATGAAGAGATCTCCATAGATAGAGACCTCCATAGATAGAGAGACCTCCATGGATAGAGAGACCTCCATAGACAGAGACCTCCATAGATAGAGAGACTTCCATGAATAGAGAGACCTCCATAGACAGAGACCTCCATAGATAGAGAGACCTTCATAGACAGAGACCTTCATAGATAGAGAGACCTCCATGGATGAAGAGATCTCCATAGATAGAGAGACCTCCATAAATAGAGACCTCCATAGATAGAGAGACCTTCATAGACAGAGACCTTCATAGATAGAGAGACCTCCATGGATGAAGAGATCTCCATAGACAGAGACCTCCATAGATAGAGAGACCTCCATGGATGAAGAGATCTCCATAGACAGAGACCTTCATGGATAGAGAGACTTCCATAGATAGATAGACCTTCATAGACAGAGACCTCCATAGATAGAGAGACCTTCATAGACAGAGACCTCCATAGATAGAGAGACTTCCATGAATAGAGAGACCTCCATTGACAGAGACCTCCATAGATAGAGAGACCTTCATAGACAGAGACCTTCATAGATAGAAAGACTTCCATGGATGAAGAGATCTCCATAGACAGAGACCTCCATAGATAGAGAAACCTCCATGGATGAAGAGATCTCCATAGACTAAGACCTCCATAGATAGAGAGACCTCTATAGACAGAGACCTCCATAGATAGAGAGACCTCCATAGACAGAGACCTCCATAGATAGAGAGACCTTCATAGACAGAGACCTCCATAGATAGAGAGACCTTCATGGATAGAGAGACCTCCATAGATAGATAGAAGCTTCATAGACAGAGACCTCCATAGATAGAGAGACCTTCATAGACAGAGACCTCCATAGACAGATACCTCCATAGATAGAGAAACCTCTATGGATGAAGAGATCTCCATAGACAGAGACCTCCATAGATAGAGAGACATCCATAGACAGAGACCTCCATAGATAGAGAGACCTCCATGGATGAAGAGATCTCCATAGATAGAGAGACCTACATGGATAGAGAGATCTCCATGGATAAGGAGACCTCCATAGATAGAGAGACCTCCATGGATAGAGAGACCTCCATGGATAGAGAGACCTCCATTGATAGAGAGACCTCCATGGATGAAGAGATCTTATAGATAGAGAGTGAGCAAAAGACAGAGACCTCCATGGATGAAGAGATCTCCATAGATAGAGAGACCCCTTTGGACAGACAGACTTTCAATGATAGACCTCTATGGACAGATAGACCTCTATGGATGAGGGGCCTTCATTCATAGAGTTCTCCATGGACAAAGAGAAGCAACCTTAGACTGAGACCTCCATGGACAGGGAGACCTCCATAGATAGAGAGACCTCCATGGATAGAGAGACCTCCATGGATAGAGAGACCTCCATAGATAGAGAGACAGCATGGACAGGGAGACGTCCACGGATGAAGAGACTTCCATGGATAGAGAGATAGAGACCTCCATGTATAGAGACCTCAACGGATAGAGGGATAGACAGACCTCCATGGATAGAGGGATAGAGAGACCTCCATGGATAGAGAGACCTCCTGCATCTTCACCTATAGACAGATCTCCATACATGGGTGCAGATGGGGACATATATGAATATCATCTCTATACATTGTATTTTATATAGAGAGCATGAGCCCCATACACCACACATGTATAACCCCCTATATACATTGTGTTATATATAGAGAGAATGAGCCCCATACACCACACTTGTATGACCCCCCATATACATTGTATTATATATAGAGAGAATGTATAGAGAGAATGAGCTCCATACACCACACATGTATCACCCCCTATATACATTGTGTTATATATAGAGAGAATGAGCCCCATACACCACACATGTATGACCCCCCTATATACATTGTATTATATATAGAGAAAATGAGCCCCATACACCACACATGTATGACCCCCTATATACATTGTGTTATATATAGAGAGAATGAGCCCCATACATCACACATGTATGACCCCCTATATACATTGTATTATATAGAGAGATATAGAGAGAATGAGCCCCATACACCACACATGTATGACCCCCTATATACATTGTATTATATATAGAGAGAATGAGCCCCATACACCACACATGTATGACCCCCTAAATACATTGTATTATATATAGAGAGAACGAGCCCCATACACCACACATGTATGATCCCCTATATACATTGTATTATATATAGAGAGAACAAGCCCCATACATCACACATGTATGACCCCTATATACATTGTATTATATATAGAGAGAATGAGCCCCATACACCACACATGTATGATCCCCTATATACATTGTATTATATATAGAGAGAATGAGCCCCATACATCACACATGTATGATCCCCTATATACATTGTATTATATAGAGAGATATAGAGAGAATGAGCCCCATACACCACACATGTATGATCCCCTATATACATTGTATTATATATAGAGAGAACGAGCCCCATACATCACACATGTATGACCCCCCTATATACATTGTATTATATATAGAGAGAATGAGCCCCATACACCACACATGTATGACCCCCCTATATACATTGTATTATATATAGAGAGAATGAGCCCCATACACCACACATGTATGACCCCCTATATACATTGTATTATATATAGAGAGAATGAGCCCCATACACCACACATGTATGACCCCCTATATACATTGTGTTATATATAGAGAGAACGAGCCCCATACATCACACATGTATGACCCCCTATATACATTGTATTATATATAGAGAGAACGAGCCCCATACACCACACATGTATGATCCCCTATATACACACACAGCAGCATCTGTACACATGTATGTAGCATTGCTGGGATTGGACATATCTGTATACATTGAGAGGCCTCTCTCCTCTATATACACAGAGGAGAGGTATACGGCATATTGTACTTTGTGATATACATGGGGGGAGGTCAGGTGATACGTCAGGCCGGGGTCCATGCATTGCACACTAATATATATATATATAATAGAGGGTGGAAGATGTGTGCTATATACTGTATATACTGTATACCATCAGCCTCATAGTGCTGTCCATGCTGCTGAAGTCTATTATACTGAGATATGTATCATGTGCTGGATAGGAGGCCTCTCCTCTCTATATATAGTGTGGTATATACTGTATATATATATATATATATATATATATATATATATATATATATATATATATATATATATATATATATATATATATATATTTCTCATGTGCTGGATAGGAGGCATCTCTCCTCTATATATACAGTGTGGTATATACTGTGTGTGTATATATATATATATTTCTCATGTGCTGGATAGGAGGCCCCTATATACTGTGTATATATATATATGTATATATGTATATATATATATATATATATATATATATATATATATATATATATTTATTTATTTATATATATATATATATATATATATATATATATATATATATATATATATATATATATATATATATACACATATATGGATTGGAGATGGGACCTCTGTCCATGGTGCTGAAGTCTATTATACTGAGATATAAATCAAGTACTGGATCCATGGTGCTGGATTCTCTATATACAGTGCAGTATACGTCTGTCCATGGTGCTGGATTCTCTATATACAGTACAGTATATGTCTCTGTCCATTGTGCTGGATTCTCTATATACAGTACAGTATATGTCTCTGTCCATGGTGCTGGATTCTCTATATACAGTGCAGTATACGTCTGTCCATGGTGCTGGATTCTCTATATAAAGTACAGTATATGTCTCTGTCCATGGTGCTGGATTCTCTATATAAAGTACAGTATATGTCTCTGTCCATTGTGCTGGATTCTCTATATACAGTACAGTATATGTCTCTGTCCATGGTGCTGGGTTCTCTATATACAGTACAGTATATGTCTCTGTCCATGGTGCTGGATTCTCTATATACAGTACAGTATATGTCTCTGTCCATGGTGCTGGGTTCTCTATATACAGGGCAGTATATGTCTCTGTCCATGGTGCTGGGTTCTCTATATACAGGGCAGTATATGTCTCTGTCCATGGTGCTGGATTCTCTATATAAAGTACAGTATATATCTCTGTCCATGGTGCTGGGTTCTCTATATACAGTACAGTATATGTCTCTGTCCATGGTGCTGGATTCTCTATATACAGTACCGTATATGTCTCTGTCCATGGTGCTGGATTCTCTATATACAGTACAGTATATGTCTCTGGCCATGGTGCTGGATTCTCTATATACAGTACAGTATATGTCTCTGTCCATGGTGCTGGATTCTCTATATACAGTACAGTATATGTCTCTGTCCATGGTGCTGGATTCTCTATATAAAATACAGTATATGTCTCTGTCCATGGTGCTGGATTCTCTATATACAGTACAGTATATGTCTCTGTCCATGGTGCTGGATTCTCTATATACAGTACAGTATATGTCTCTGTCCATGGTGCTGGATTCTCTATATAAAGTACAGTATATGTCTCTGTCCATGGTGCTGGATTCTCTATATAAAGTACAGTATATGTCTCTGTCCATGGTGCTGGATTCTCTATATAAAGTACAGTATATGTCTCTGTCCATGGTGCTGGATTCTCTATATACAGTACAGTATATGTCTCTGTCCATGGTGCTGGATTCTCTATATACAGTACAGTATATGTCTCTGTCCATGGTGCTGGATTCTCTATATACAGTACAGTATATGTCTCTGTCCATGGTGCTGGATTCTCTATATACAGTACAGTATATGTCTCTGTCCATGGTGCTGGATTCTCTATATACAGTACAGTATATGTCTCTGTCCATGGTGCTGGATTCTCTATATACAGTACAGTATATGTCTCTGTCCATGGTGCTGGATTCTCTATATACAGTACAGTATATGTCTCTGTCCATGGTGCTGGATTCTCTATATACAGTACAGTATATGTCTCTGTCCATGGTGCTGGATTCTCTATATACAGTACAGTATATGTCTCTGTCCATGGTGCTGAAGTTGGTTTTATAGTAAAAACATATGTGCTGGATAAGAGGCCTGTCTTCTCTATATATAGTGTGGTATATGCTGATATGCTGTATATATATATATATTTCTCATGTCCTGAATAGGACACCTCTCCTTTGTATACAGTGTGGTATATACTGTATATATATATATATCTCATGTGTTGGATAGGACGCCTCCCCTCTATATACAGTGTGGTATATATGGATTTGGGGGTTCCGTCCATGCACTCCTTATCACACATCTCTCAGTACTGGATGTTCTATCAGCTGCTCCTGATAGGATTTTGTTGGTTCTTCTTTTGTCATCTGGTTACATGAAAAGAAAACAAACCATTAGCAACCAATGAGAATTCATCTTTCAGTAGCTGACAGCAGAAAACTGAAATCTGCTTTTATTAATCACTACACATGTTTTATGTTATGCAGTATTACATTAATGATGAATCTTTCAAGGAGACACCAGTTATTGTCTCTGACTCTTCTATGGTGACACCATGCAGTGCCCCGGGCTCAGGGTCATAGTGACACCCTATAATGTCTCTTACTCTTCTATGGTGACACCATGCAGTGCCCCGGACTCAGGGTCATAGTGACACCCTATAATGTCTCTGACTCTTCTATGGTGACACCATGCAGTGCCCCGGGCTCAGGGTCATAGCGACACCCTATAATGTCTCTGACTCTTCTATGGTGACACCATGCAGTGCCCCGGACTCAGGGTCATAGTGACACCCTATAATGTCTCTGACTCTTCTATGGTGACACCATGCAGTGCCTCGGACTCAGGATCATAGTGACACCCTATAATGTCTCTGACTCTTCTATGGTGACACCATGCAGTGCCCCGGACTCAGGGTAGTAGTGACACCCTATAATGTCTCTGACTCTTCTATGGTGACACCATGCAGTGCCCCAGACTCAGGGTTATAGTGACACCCTATAAGGTCTCTGACTCTTCTATGGTGACACCATGCAGTGCCCCGGACTCAGGGTCGTAGTGACACCCCATAATGTCTCTGACTCTTCTATGGTGACACCATGCAGTGCCCCGGACTCAGGGTCGTAGTGACACCCTATAATGTCTCTGACTCTTCTATGGTGACACCATGCAGTGCCCCGGACTCAGGGTCATAGTGACACCCTATAATGTCTCTGACTCTTCTATGGTGACACCATGCAGTGCCTCGGACTCAGGGTCATAGTGACACCCTATAATGTCTCTGACTCTTCTATGGTGACACCATGCAGTGCCCCGGACTCAGGGTAGTAAAGACACCCTATAATGTCTCTGACTCTTCTATGGTGACACCATGCAGTGCCCCGGACTCAGAGTAGTAGTGACACCCTATAATGTCTCTGACTCTTCTATGGTGACACCATGCAGTGCCCCGGACTCAGGGTCATAGTGACACCCTATAATGTCTCTGACTCTTCTATGGTGACACCATGCAGTTCCCCGGACTCAGGGTAGTAGTGACACCCTATAATGTCTCTGACTCTTCTATGGTGACACCATGCAGTGCCCTGGACTCAGGGTCATAGTGACACCCTATAATGTCTCTGACTCTTCTATGGTGACACCATGCAGTGCCCCGGACTCAGGGTAGTAGTGACACCCTATAATGTCTCTGACTCTTCTATGGTGACACCATGCAGTACCCCGGACTCAGGGTAGTAGTAACACCGTATAATGTCTCTGACTCTTCTATGGTGACACCATGCAGTGCCCCTGACTCAGGGTCATAGTGACACCCTATAATGTCTCTGACTCTTCTATGGTGACACCATGCAGTGCCCCGGACTCAGGGTCATAGTGACACCCTATAATGTCTCTGACTCTTCTATGGTGACACCATGCAGTTCCCCGGACTCAGGGTAGTAGTGACACCCTATAATGTCTCTGACTCTTCTATGGTGACACCATGCAGTGCCCCGGACTCAGAGTCATAGTGACACCCTTTAATATCTCTGACTCTTCTATGGTGACACCATGCAGTGCCTCGGACTCAGGTTCATAGTGACACCCTATAATGTCTCTGACTCTTCTATGGTGACACCATGCAGTGCCCCGGACTCAGGGTCATAGTGACACCCTATAATGTCTCTGACTCTTCTATGGTGACACCATGCAGTTCCCCGGACTCAGGGTAGTAGTGACACCCTATAATGTCTCTGACTCTTCTATGGTGACACCATGCAGTGCCCCGGACTCAGAGTCATAGTGACACCCTATAATATCTCTGACTCTTCTATGGTGACACCATGCAGTGCCTCGGACTCAGGTTCATAGTGACACCCTATAATGTCTCTGACTCTTCTATGGTGACACCATGCAGTGCCCCGGACTCAGGGTCATAGTGACACCCTATAATGTCTCTGACTCTTCTATGGTGACACCATGCAGTGCCCCGGACTCAGGGTTATAGTGACACCCTATAAGGTCTCTGACTCTTCTATGGTGACACCATGCAGTGCCCCGGACTCAGGGTCGTAGTGACACCCTATAATGTCTCTGACTCTTCTATGGTGACACCATGCAGTGCCTCGGACTCAGGGTCATAGTGACACCCTATAATGTCTCTGACTCTTCTATGGTGACACCATGCAGTGCCTCGGACTCAGGGTAGTAAAGACACCCTATAATGTCTCTGACTCTTCTATGGTGACACCATAAAGTGCCTCGGACTCAGGGTCGTAGTGACACCCTATAATGTCTCTGACTCTTCTATGGTGACACCATAAAGTGCCTCGGACTCAGGGTCGTAGTGACACCCTATAATGTCTCTGACTCTTCTATGGTGACACCATGCAGTGCCCCGGACTCAGGGTAGTAAAGACACCCTATAATGTCTCTGACTCTTCTATGGTGACACCATGCAGTGCCTCGGACTCAGGGTAGTAAAGACACCCTATAATGTCTCTGACTCTTCTATGGTGACACCATAAAGTGCCTCGGACTCAGGGTCGTAGTGACACCCTATAATGTCTCTGACTCTTCTATGGTGACACCATAAAGTGCCTCGGACTCAGGGTCGTAGTGACACCCTATAATGTCTCTGACTCTTCTATGGTGACACCATAAAGTGCCCCGGACTCAGGGTCGTAGTGACACCCTATAATGTCTCTGACTCTTCTATGGTGACACCATGCAGTGCCTTGGACTCAGGGTCATAGTGACACCCTATAATGTCTCTGACTCTTCTATGGTGACACCATGCAGTGCCTAGGACTCAGGTTCATAGTGACACCCTATAATGTCTCTGACTCTTCTATGGTGACACCATGCAGTGCCCTGGACTCAGGGTAGTAGTGACACCCTATAATGTCTCTGACTCTTCTATGGTGACACCATGCAGTGCCCCGGACTCAGGGTCATAGTGACACCCTATAATGTCTCTGACTCTTCTATGGTGACACCATGCAGTGACCCGGACTCAGGGTCATAGTGACACCCTATAATGTCTCTGACTCTTCTATGGTGACACCATGCAGTACCCCGGACTCAGGGTAGTAGTAACACCCTATAATGTCTCTGACTCTTCTATGGTGACACCATGCAGTGCCCCAGACTCAGGGTCATAGTGACACCCTATAATGTCTCTGACTCTTCTATGGTGACACCATGCAGCGCCCCGGACTCAGAGTCATAGTGACACCCTATAATGTCTCTGACTCTTCTATGGTGACACCATGCAGTGCCCCGGACTCAGGGTCATAGTGACACCCTATAATGTCTCTGACTCTTCTATGGTGACACCATGCAGTGCCCCGGACTCAGGGTCATAGTGACACCCTATAATGTCTCTGACTCTTCTATGGTGACACCATGCAGTTCCCCGGACTCAGGGTCGTAGTGACACCCTATAATGTCTCTGACTCTTCTATGGTGACACCATGCAGTGCCCCAGACTCAGGGTCGTAGTGACACCCTATAATGTCTCTGACTCTTCTATGGTGACACCATGCAGAGCCCCGGACTCAGGGTCGTAGTGACACCCTATAATGTCTCTGAGTCTTCTATGGTGACACCATGCAGTGCCCCGGACTCAGGGTCGTAGTGACACCCTATAATGTCTCTGACTCTTCTATGGTGACACCATGCAGTGCCCCGGACTCAGGGTAGTAGTGACACCCTATAATGTCTCTGACTCTTCTATGGTGACACCATGCAGTGCCTCGGACTCAGGGTCGTAGTGACACCATATAACGTCTCTGACACTTCTATGGTGACACCATGCAGTGCCCCGGACTCAGGGTATTAGTGACACCCTATAATGTCTCTGACTCTTCTATGGTGACACCATGCAGTACCCCCGACTCAGGGTAGTAGTGACACCCTATAATGTCTCTGACTCTTCTATGGTGACACCCTATAATGTCTCTGACTCTTCTATGGTGACACCCTATAATGTCTCTGACTCTTCTATGGTGACACCATGCAGTGCCTCGGACTCAGGGTCATAGTGACACCCTATAATGTCTCTGACTCTTCTATGGTGACACCATGCAGTGCCCTGGACTCAGGGTAGTAGTGACACCCTATAATGTCTCTGACTCTTCTATGGTGACACCATGCAGTGCCCCGGACTCAGGGTCATAGTGACACCCTATAATGTCTCTGACTCTTCTATGGTGACACCATGCAGTGCCCCGGACTCAGGGTCATAGTGACACCCTGTAATGTCTTTGACTCTTCTATGGTGACACCATGCAGTGCCCCGGACTCAGGGTCATAGTGACACCCTGTAATGTCTCTGACTCTTCTATGGTGACACCATGCAGTGCCCCGGACTCAGGGTCATAGTGACACCCTATAATGTCTCTGACTCTTCTATGGTGACACCATGCAGTGCCCCTGACTCAGGGTAGTAGTGACACCCCATAATGTCTCTGACTCTTCTATGGTGACACCATGCAGTGCCCTGGACTCAGGGTCGTAGTGACACCCTATAATGTCTCTGACCCTTCTATGGTGACACCATGCAGTGTCTCGGACTGAGGGTCATAGTGACACCCTATAATGCCTCTGACTCTTCTATGGTGACACCATGCAGTGCCTCGGACTCAGGGTAGTAGTGACACCCTATAATGTCTCTGACTCTTCTTTGGTGACACCATGCAGTGCCCCGGACTCAGGGTCATAGTGACACCCTATAATGTCTCTGACTCTTCTATGGTGACACCATGCAGTGCCCCGGACTCAGGGTCATAGTGACACCCTATAATGTCTCTGACTCTTCTATGGTGACACCATGCAGTGCCCCGGACTCAGGGTCGTAGTGACACCCTATAATGTCTCTGACTCTTCTATGGTGACACCATGCAGTGCCCCGGACTCAGGGTCATAGTGACACCCTATAATGTCTCTGACTCTTCTATGGTGACACCATGCAGTGCCCCGGACTCAGGGCCATAGTGACACCCTATAATGTCTCTGACTCTTCTATGGTGACACCATGCAGTGCCCCGGACTCAGGGTCATAGTGACACCCTATAATGTCTCTGACTCTTCTATGGTGACACCATGCAGTGCCCCGGACTCAGGGTCATAGTGACACCCTATAATGTCTCTGACTCTTCTTTGGTGACACCATGCAGTGCCCCGGACTCAGGGTCATAGTGACACCCTATAATGTCTCTGACTCTTCTATGGTGACACCATGCAGTGCCCCGGACTCAGGGTCATAGTGACACCCTATAATGTCTCTGACTCTTCTATGGTGACACCATGCAGTGCCCCAGACTCAGGGTCATAGTGACACCCTATAATGTCTCTGACTCTTCTATGGTGACACCATGCAGTGCCCCGGACTCAGGGTCATAGTGACACCCTATAATGTCTCTGACTCTTCTTTGGTGACACCATGCAGTGCCCCGGACTCAGGGTCATAGTGACACCCTATAATGTCTCTGACTCTTCTATGGTGACACCATGCAGTGCCCCGGACTCAGGGTCATAGTGACACCCTATAATGTCTCTGACTCTTCTATGGTGACACCATGCAGTGCCCCGGACTCAGGGTCATAGTGACACCCTATAATGTCTCTGACTCTTCTATGGTGACACCATGCAGTGCCCCGGACTCAGGGTCATAGTGACACCCTATAATGTCTCTGACTCTTCTATGGTGACACCATGCAGTGCCCCGGACTCAGGGTCATAGTGACACCCTATAATGTCTCTGACTCTTCTATGGTGACACCATGCAGTGCCCCGGACTCAGGGTCATAGTGACACCCTATAATGTCTCTGACTCTTCTATGGTGACACCATGCAGTGCCCTGGACTCAGGGTCGTAGTGACACCCTATAATGTCTCTGACTCTTCTATGGTGACACCATGCAGTGCCCCGGACTCAGGGTCATAGTGACACCCTATAATGTCTCTGACTCTTCTATGGTGACACCATGCAGTGCCCCGGACTCAGGGCCATAGTGACACCCTATAATGTCTCTGACTCTTCTATGGTGACACCATGCAGTGCCCCGGACTCAGGGTCATAGTGACACCCTATAATGTCTCTGACTCTTCTATGGTGACACCATGCAGTGCCCCGGACTCAGGGTAGTAGTGACACCCTATAATGTCTCTGACTCTTCTATGGTGACACCATGCAGTGCCCCGGACTCAGGGTAGTAGTGACACCCTATAATGTCTCTGACTCTTCTATGGTGACACCATGCAGTGCCCCGGACTCAGGGTAGTAGTGACACCCTATAATGTCTCTGACTCTTCTATGGTGACACCATGCAGTGCCTCGGACTCAGAGTCATAGTGACACCCTATAATGTCTCTGACTCTTCTATGGTGACACCATGCAGTGCCCCGGACTCAGGGTCATAGTGACACCCTATAATGTCTCTGACTCTTCTATGGTGACACCATGCAGTGCCTCGGACTCAGGGTCATAGTGACACCCTATAATGTCTCTGACTCTTCTATGGTGACACCATGCAGTGCCTCGGACTCAGGGTCATAGTGACACCCTATAATGTCTCTGACTCTTCTATGGTGACACCATGCAGTGCCCCGGACTCAGGGTAGTAGTGACACCCTATAATGTCTCTGACTCTTCTATGGTGACACCATGCAGTGCCTCGGACTCAGGGTCGTAGTGACACCCTATAATGTCTCTGACTCTTCTATGGTGACACCATGCAGTGCCCCGGACTCAGGGTCATAGTGACACCCTATAATGTCTCTGACTCTTCTATGGTGATATCATGCAGTGCCCCGGACTCAGGGTAGTAGTGACACCCTATAATGTCTCTGACTCTTCTATGGTGACACCATGCAGCGCCCCGGACTCAGGGTCATAGTGACACCCTATAATGTCTCTGACTCTTCTATGGTGATATCATGCAGTGCCCCGGACTCAGGGTAGTAGTGACACCCTATAATGTCTCTGACTCTTCTATGGTGACACCATGCAGTGCCCCGGACTCAGGGTCATAGTGACACCCTATAATGTCTCTGACTCTTCTATGGTGATATCATGCAGTGCCCCGGACTCAGGGTATTAGTGACACCCTATAATGTCTCTGACTCTTCTATGGTGACACCATGCAGCGCCCCGGACTCAGGGTAGTAGTGACACCCTATAATGTCTCTGACTCTTCTATGGTGACACCATGCAGTGCCCCGGACTCAGGGTAGTAGTGACACCCTATAATGTCTCTGACTCTTCTATGGTGACATCATGCAGTGCCTCGGACTCAGGGTCATAGTGACACCCTATAATGTCTCTGACTCTTCTATGGTGATATCATGCAGTGCCCCGGACTCAGGGTAGTAGTGACACCCTATAATGTCTGTGACTCTTCTATGGTGACACCATGCAGTGCCCCGGACTCAGGGTCATAGTGACACCCTATAATGTCTCTGATTCTTCTATGGTGACACCATGCAGTGCCCCGGACTCAGGGTCATAGTGACACCCTATAATGTCTCTGACTCTTCTATGGTGACACCATGCAGTGCCTCAGACTCAGGGTCGTAGTGACACCCTATAATGTCTCAGACTCTTCTATGGTGATATCATGCAGTGCCCCGGACTCAGGGTAGTAGTGACACCCTATAATGTCTGTGACTCTTCTATGGTGACACCATGCAGTGCCCCGGACTCAGGGTCGTAGTGACACCCTATAATGTCTCAGACTCTTCTATGGTGATATCATGCAGTGCCCCGGACTCAGGGTAGTAGTGACACCCTATAATGTCTGTGACTCTTCTATGGTGACACCATGCAGTGCCCCGGACTCAGGGTCATAGTGACACCCTATAATGTCTCTGACTCTTCTATGGTGACACCATGCAGTACCCCGGACTCAGGGTCATAGTGACACCCTATAATGTCTCTGACTCTTCTATGGTGACACCATGCAGTACCCCGGACTCAGGGTCATAGTGACACCCTATAATGTCTCTGACTCTTCTATGGTGACACCATGCAGTGCCTCGGACTCAGGGTCGTAGTGACACCCTATAATGTCTCTGACTCTTTTATGGTGACACCATGCAGTGCCCCCGGACTCAGGGTCATAGTGACACCCTATAATGTCTCTGACTCTTCTATGGTGACACCATGCAGTGCCTCGGACTCAGGGTCATAGTGACACCCTGTAATGTCTCTGACTCTTCTATGGTGACACCATGCAGTGCCCCCGGACTCAGGGTCATAGTGACACCCTATAATGTCTCTGACTCTTTTATGGTGACACCATGCAGTGCCCCCGGACTCAGGGTCATAGTGACACCCTATAATGTCTCTGACTCTTCTATGGTGACACCATGCAGTGCCCCGGACTAAGGGTAGTAGTGACACCCTATAATGTCTCTGACTCTTCTATGGTGACACCATGCAGTGCCCCGGACTCAGGGTCATAGCGACACCCTATAATGTCTCTGACTCTTCTATGGTGACACCATGCAGTGCCCCGGACTCAGGGTAGTAGTAACACCCTATAATGCCTCTGACTCTTCTATGGTGACACCATGCAGTGCCCTGAACTCAGGGTCATAGTGACACCCTATAATGTCTCTGACTCTTCTATGGTGACACCATGCAGTGCCCCAGACTCAGGGTCATAGCGACACCCTATAATGTCTCTGACTCTTCTATGGTGACACCATGCAGTGCCCCGGACTCAGGGTAGTAGTAACACCCTATAATGCCTCTGACTCTTCTATGGTGACACCATGCAGTGCCCCGGACTCAGGGTCGTAGTGACACCCTATAATGTCTCTGACTCTTCTATGGTGACACCATGCAGTGCCCTGGACTCAGGGTCGTAGTGACACCCTATAATGCCTCTGACTCTTCTATGGTGACACCATGCAGTGCCCCGGACTCAGGGTCATAGTGACACCCTATAATGTCTCTGACTCTTCTATGGTGACACCATGCAGTGCCCCGGACTCAGGGTCATAGTGACACCCTATAATGTCTCTGACTCTTCTATGGTGACACCATGCAGTGCCCCGGACTCAGGGTAGTAGTGACACCCTATAATTTCACTGACTCTTCTATGGTGACACCATGCAGTGCCCCGGACTCAGGGTAGTAGTGACACCCTATAATGTCTCTGACTCTTCTATAGTGACACCCTATAATGTCTCTGACTCTTCTATGGTGACACCATGCAGTGCCCCGGACTCAGGGTAGTAGTGACACCCTATAATGTCTCTGACTCTTCTATGGTGACACCATGCAGTGCCTCGGACTCAGGGTCATAGTGACACCCTATAATGTCTCTGACTCTTCTATAGTGACACCCTATAATGTCTCTGACTCTTCTATGGTGACACCATGCAGTGCCCTGGACTCAGGGTAGTAGTGACACCCTATAATGTCTCTGACTCTTCTATGGTGACACCATGCAGTGCCCCTGACTTAGGGTAGTAGTGACACCCTATAATGTCTCTGACTCTTCTATGGGGACACCATGCAGTGCCCCGGACTCTGGGTCATAGTGACACCCTATAATGTCTCTGACTCTTCTATGGTGACACCATGCAGTGCCCCGGACTCAGGGTCATAGTGACACCCTATATTGTCTCTGACTCTTCTATGGTGACACCATGCAGTGCCCCGGACTCAGGGTAGTAGTGACACCCAATAATGTCTCTGACTCTTCTATGGTGACACCATGCAGTGCCTCGGACTCAGGGTAGTAGTGACACCCAATAATGTCTCTGACTCTTCTATGGTGACACCATGCAGTGCCCCTGACTCAGGGTCATAGTGACACCCCATAATGTCTCTGACTCTTCTATGGTGACACCATGCAGTGCCTCGGACTCAGGGTAGTAGTGACACCCAATAATGTCTCTGACTCTTCTATGGTGACACCATGCAGTGCCCCGGACTCAGGGTAGTAGTGACACCCTATAATGTCTCTGACTCTTCTATAGTGACACCCTATAATGTCTCTGACTCTTCTATGGTGACACCATGCAGTGCCCCGGACTCAGGGTAGTAGTGACACCCTATAATGTCTCTGACTCTTCTATGGTGACACCATGCAGTGCCTCGGACTCAGGGTAGTAGTGACACCCAATAATGTCTCTGACTCTTCTATGGTGACACCATGCAGTGCCCCGGACTCAGGGTCGTAGTGACACCCTATAATGTCTCTGACTCTTCTATGGTGACACCATGCAGTGCCCCGGACTCGGGGTATTAGTGACACCCTATAATGTCTCTGACTCTTCTATGGTGACACCATGCAGTGCCCCGGACTCAGGGTCGTAGTGACACCCTATAATGTCTCTGACTCTTCTATGGTGACACCATGCAGTGCCTCGGACTCAGGGTCGTAGTGACACCCTATAATGTCTCTGACTCTTCTATGGTGACACCATGCAGTGCCCCGGACTCAGGGTCGTAGTGACACCCTATAATGTCTCTGACTCTTCTATGGTGACACCCTATAATGTCTCTGACTCTTCTATGGTGACACCCTATAATGTCTCTGACTCTTCTATGGTGACACCATGCAGTGCCCCGGACTCAGGGTCATAGTGACACCCTATAATGTCTCTGACTCTTCTATGGTGACACCATGCAGTGCCCCGGACTCAGGGTCATAGTGACACCCTATAATGTCTCTGACTCTTCTATGGTGACACCATGCAGTGCCCCGGACTCAGGGTAGTAGTGACACCCTATAATGTCTCTGACTCTTCTATGGTGACACCATGCAGTGCCTCAGACTCAGGGTCATAGTGACACCCTATATTGTCTCTGACTCTTCTATGGTGACACCATGCAGTGCCCCGGACTCAGGGTAGTAGTGACACCCTATAATGTCTCTGACTCTTCTATGGTGACGCCATGCAGTGCCTCGGACTCAGGGTAGTAGTGACACCCAATAATGTCTCTGACTCTTCAATGGGGACACCATGCAGTGCCCCAGACTCAGGGTCATAGTGACACCCTATAATGTCTCTGACTCTTCTATGGTGACACCATGCAGTGCCCCGGACTCGGGGTATTAGTGACACCCTATAATGTCTCTGACTCTTCTATGGTGACACCATGCAGTGCCCCGGACTCAGGGTCGTAGTGACACCCTATAATGTCTCTGACTCTTCTATGGTGATATCATGCAGTGCCCCGGACTCAGGGTCGTAGTGACACCCTATAATGTCTCTGACTCTTCTATGGTGACACCATGCAGTGCCTCGGACTCAGGGTCGTAGTGACACCCTATAATGTCTCTGACTCTTCTATGGTGACACCATGCAGTGCCCCGGACTCAGGGTCGTAGTGACACCCTATAATGTCTCTGACTCTTCTATGGTGACACCCTATAATGTCTCTGACTCTTCTATGGTGACACCCTATAATGTCTCTGACTCTTCTATGGTGACACCATGCAGTGCCCCGGACTCAGGGTCATAGTGACACCCTATAATGTCTCTGACTCTTCTATGGTGACACCATGCAGTGCCCCGGACTCAGGGTAGTAGTGACACCCTGTAATGTCTCTGTCTCTTCTATGGTGACACCATGCAGTGCCCCGGACTCAGGGTCATAGTGACACCCTATAATGTCTCTGACTCTTCTATGGTGACACCATGCAGTGCCTCGGACTCAGGGTCATAGTGACACCCTATAATGTCTCTGACTCTTCTATGGTGACACCATGCAGTGCCCCGGACTCAGGGTCATAGTGACACCCTGTAATGTCTCTGACTCTTCTATGGTGACACCATGCAGTGCCCCGGACTCAGGGTAGTAGTGACACCCTATAATGTCTCTGACTCTTCTATGGTGACACCATGCAGTGCCCCGGACTCAGAGTAGTAGTGACACCCTATAATGTCTCTGACTCTTCTATGGTGACACCATGCAGTGCCTCGGACTCAGGGTCATAGTGACACCCTATAATGTCTCTGACTCTTCTATGGTGACGCCATGCAGTGCCTCGGACTCAGGGTAGTAGTGACACCCTATAATGTCTCTGACTCTTCTATGGTGACACCATGCAGTGCCCCGGACTCAGGGTAGTAGTGACACCCTATAATGTCTCTGACTCTTCTATGGTGACACCATGCAGTGCCTCAGACTCAGGGTCATAGTGACACCCTATATTGTCTCTGACTCTTCTATGGTGACACCATGCAGTGCCCCGGACTCAGGGTAGTAGTGACACCCTATAATGTCTCTGACTCTTCTATGGTGACGCCATGCAGTGCCTCGGACTCAGGGTAGTAGTGACACCTTATAATGTCTCTGACTCTTCTATGGTGACACCATGCAGTGCCCCGGACTCAGGGTAGTAGTGACACCCTATAATTTCTCTGACTCTTCTATGGTGACACCATGCAGTGCCTCGGACTCAGGGTAGTAGTGACACCCTATAATGTCTCTGACTCTTCTATGGTGACACCATGCAGTGCCCCGGACTCAGGGTCATAGTGACACCCTATAATGTCTCTGACTCTTCTATGGTGACACCATGCAGTGCCCCAGACTCAGGGTCGTAGTGACACCCTATAATGTCTCTGACTCTTCTATGGTGACACCATGCAGTGCCCCGGACTCAGAGTCATAGTCACACCCTATAATGTCTCTGACTCTTCTATGGTGACACCATGCAGTGCCCCGGACTCAAGGTCATAGTGACACCCTATAATGTCTCTGACTCTTCTATGGTGACACCATGCAGCGCCCCGGACTCAGGGTAGTAGTGACACCCTATAATGTCTCTGACTCTTCTATGGTGACACCATGCAGTGCCCCGGACTCATGGTCATAGTGACACCCTATAATGTCTCTGACTCTTCTATGGTGACACCATGCAGTGCCCCGGACTCAGGGTAGTAGTGACACCCTATAATGTCTCTGACTCTTCTATGGTGACACCATGCAGTGCCCCGGACTCAGGGTAGTAGTGACACCCTATAATGTCTCTGACTCTTCTATGGTGATATCATGCAGTGCCCCGGACTCAGGGTCATAGTGACACCCTATAATGTCTGTGACTCTTCTATGGTGACACCATGCAGTACCCCGGACTCAGGGTCATAGTGACACCCTATAATGTCTCTGACTCTTCTATGGTGACACCATGCAGTGGCCCGGACTCAGGGTCGTAGTGACACCCTATAATGTCTCTGACTCTTCTATGGTGACACCATGCAGTGCCCCGGACTCAGGGTCGTAGTGACACCCTATAATGTCTCTGACTCTTCTATGGTGACACCATGCAGTGCCCCGGACTCAGGGTCGTAGTGACACCCTATAATGTCTCTGACTCTTCTATGGTGACACCATGCAGTGCCCCGGACTCAGGGTCGTAGTGACACCCTATAATGTCTCTGACTCTTCTATGGTGACACCATGCAGTGCCCCGGACTCAGGGTCGTAGTGACACCCTATAATGTCTCTGACTCTTCTATGGTGACACCATGCAGTGCCTCGGACTCAGGGTCGTAGTGACACCCTATAATGTCTCTGACTCTTTTATGGTGACACCATGCAGTGCCCCCGGACTCAGGGTCATAGTGACACCCTATAATGTCTCTGACTCTTCTATGGTGACACCATGCAGTGCCTCGGACTCAGGGTCATAGTGACACCCTGTAATGTCTCTGACTCTTCTATGGTGACACCATGCAGTGCCCCCGGACTCAGGGTCATAGTGACACCCTATAATGTCTCTGACTCTTTTATGGTGACACCATGCAGTGCCCCCGGACTCAGGGTCATAGTGACACCCTATAATGTCTCTGACTCTTCTATGGTGACACCATGCAGTGCCCCGGACTAAGGGTAGTAGTGACACCCTATAATGTCTCTGACTCTTCTATGGTGACACCATGCAGTGCCCCGGACTCAGGGTCATAGCGACACCCTATAATGTCTCTGACTCTTCTATGGTGACACCATGCAGTGCCCCGGACTCAGGGTAGTAGTAACACCCTATAATGCCTCTGACTCTTCTATGGTGACACCATGCAGTGCCCTGAACTCAGGGTCATAGTGACACCCTATAATGTCTCTGACTCTTCTATGGTGACACCATGCAGTGCCCCAGACTCAGGGTCATAGCGACACCCTATAATGTCTCTGACTCTTCTATGGTGACACCATGCAGTGCCCCGGACTCAGGGTAGTAGTAACACCCTATAATGCCTCTGACTCTTCTATGGTGACACCATGCAGTGCCCCGGACTCAGGGTCGTAGTGACACCCTATAATGTCTCTGACTCTTCTATGGTGACACCATGCAGTGCCCTGGACTCAGGGTCGTAGTGACACCCTATAATGCCTCTGACTCTTCTATGGTGACACCATGCAGTGCCCCGGACTCAGGGTCATAGTGACACCCTATAATGTCTCTGACTCTTCTATGGTGACACCATGCAGTGCCCCGGACTCAGGGTCATAGTGACACCCTATAATGTCTCTGACTCTTCTATGGTGACACCATGCAGTGCCCCGGACTCAGGGTAGTAGTGACACCCTATAATTTCACTGACTCTTCTATGGTGACACCATGCAGTGCCCCGGACTCAGGGTAGTAGTGACACCCTATAATGTCTCTGACTCTTCTATAGTGACACCCTATAATGTCTCTGACTCTTCTATGGTGACACCATGCAGTGCCCCGGACTCAGGGTAGTAGTGACACCCTATAATGTCTCTGACTCTTCTATGGTGACACCATGCAGTGCCTCGGACTCAGGGTCATAGTGACACCCTATAATGTCTCTGACTCTTCTATAGTGACACCCTATAATGTCTCTGACTCTTCTATGGTGACACCATGCAGTGCCCTGGACTCAGGGTAGTAGTGACACCCTATAATGTCTCTGACTCTTCTATGGTGACACCATGCAGTGCCCCTGACTTAGGGTAGTAGTGACACCCTATAATGTCTCTGACTCTTCTATGGGGACACCATGCAGTGCCCCGGACTCTGGGTCATAGTGACACCCTATAATGTCTCTGACTCTTCTATGGTGACACCATGCAGTGCCCCGGACTCAGGGTCATAGTGACACCCTATATTGTCTCTGACTCTTCTATGGTGACACCATGCAGTGCCCCGGACTCAGGGTAGTAGTGACACCCAATAATGTCTCTGACTCTTCTATGGTGACACCATGCAGTGCCTCGGACTCAGGGTAGTAGTGACACCCAATAATGTCTCTGACTCTTCTATGGTGACACCATGCAGTGCCCCTGACTCAGGGTCATAGTGACACCCCATAATGTCTCTGACTCTTCTATGGTGACACCATGCAGTGCCTCGGACTCAGGGTAGTAGTGACACCCAATAATGTCTCTGACTCTTCTATGGTGACACCATGCAGTGCCCCGGACTCAGGGTAGTAGTGACACCCTATAATGTCTCTGACTCTTCTATAGTGACACCCTATAATGTCTCTGACTCTTCTATGGTGACACCATGCAGTGCCCCGGACTCAGGGTAGTAGTGACACCCTATAATGTCTCTGACTCTTCTATGGTGACACCATGCAGTGCCTCGGACTCAGGGTAGTAGTGACACCCAATAATGTCTCTGACTCTTCTATGGTGACACCATGCAGTGCCCCGGACTCAGGGTCGTAGTGACACCCTATAATGTCTCTGACTCTTCTATGGTGACACCATGCAGTGCCCCGGACTCGGGGTATTAGTGACACCCTATAATGTCTCTGACTCTTCTATGGTGACACCATGCAGTGCCCCGGACTCAGGGTCGTAGTGACACCCTATAATGTCTCTGACTCTTCTATGGTGACACCATGCAGTGCCTCGGACTCAGGGTCGTAGTGACACCCTATAATGTCTCTGACTCTTCTATGGTGACACCATGCAGTGCCCCGGACTCAGGGTCGTAGTGACACCCTATAATGTCTCTGACTCTTCTATGGTGACACCCTATAATGTCTCTGACTCTTCTATGGTGACACCCTATAATGTCTCTGACTCTTCTATGGTGACACCATGCAGTGCCCCGGACTCAGGGTCATAGTGACACCCTATAATGTCTCTGACTCTTCTATGGTGACACCATGCAGTGCCCCGGACTCAGGGTCATAGTGACACCCTATAATGTCTCTGACTCTTCTATGGTGACACCATGCAGTGCCCCGGACTCAGGGTAGTAGTGACACCCTATAATGTCTCTGACTCTTCTATGGTGACACCATGCAGTGCCTCAGACTCAGGGTCATAGTGACACCCTATATTGTCTCTGACTCTTCTATGGTGACACCATGCAGTGCCCCGGACTCAGGGTAGTAGTGACACCCTATAATGTCTCTGACTCTTCTATGGTGACGCCATGCAGTGCCTCGGACTCAGGGTAGTAGTGACACCCAATAATGTCTCTGACTCTTCAATGGGGACACCATGCAGTGCCCCAGACTCAGGGTCATAGTGACACCCTATAATGTCTCTGACTCTTCTATGGTGACACCATGCAGTGCCCCGGACTCGGGGTATTAGTGACACCCTATAATGTCTCTGACTCTTCTATGGTGACACCATGCAGTGCCCCGGACTCAGGGTCGTAGTGACACCCTATAATGTCTCTGACTCTTCTATGGTGATATCATGCAGTGCCCCGGACTCAGGGTCGTAGTGACACCCTATAATGTCTCTGACTCTTCTATGGTGACACCATGCAGTGCCTCGGACTCAGGGTCGTAGTGACACCCTATAATGTCTCTGACTCTTCTATGGTGACACCATGCAGTGCCCCGGACTCAGGGTCGTAGTGACACCCTATAATGTCTCTGACTCTTCTATGGTGACACCCTATAATGTCTCTGACTCTTCTATGGTGACACCCTATAATGTCTCTGACTCTTCTATGGTGACACCATGCAGTGCCCCGGACTCAGGGTCATAGTGACACCCTATAATGTCTCTGACTCTTCTATGGTGACACCATGCAGTGCCCCGGACTCAGGGTAGTAGTGACACCCTGTAATGTCTCTGTCTCTTCTATGGTGACACCATGCAGTGCCCCGGACTCAGGGTCATAGTGACACCCTATAATGTCTCTGACTCTTCTATGGTGACACCATGCAGTGCCTCGGACTCAGGGTCATAGTGACACCCTATAATGTCTCTGACTCTTCTATGGTGACACCATGCAGTGCCCCGGACTCAGGGTCATAGTGACACCCTGTAATGTCTCTGACTCTTCTATGGTGACACCATGCAGTGCCCCGGACTCAGGGTAGTAGTGACACCCTATAATGTCTCTGACTCTTCTATGGTGACACCATGCAGTGCCCCGGACTCAGAGTAGTAGTGACACCCTATAATGTCTCTGACTCTTCTATGGTGACACCATGCAGTGCCTCGGACTCAGGGTCATAGTGACACCCTATAATGTCTCTGACTCTTCTATGGTGACGCCATGCAGTGCCTCGGACTCAGGGTAGTAGTGACACCCTATAATGTCTCTGACTCTTCTATGGTGACACCATGCAGTGCCCCGGACTCAGGGTAGTAGTGACACCCTATAATGTCTCTGACTCTTCTATGGTGACACCATGCAGTGCCTCAGACTCAGGGTCATAGTGACACCCTATATTGTCTCTGACTCTTCTATGGTGACACCATGCAGTGCCCCGGACTCAGGGTAGTAGTGACACCCTATAATGTCTCTGACTCTTCTATGGTGACGCCATGCAGTGCCTCGGACTCAGGGTAGTAGTGACACCTTATAATGTCTCTGACTCTTCTATGGTGACACCATGCAGTGCCCCGGACTCAGGGTAGTAGTGACACCCTATAATTTCTCTGACTCTTCTATGGTGACACCATGCAGTGCCTCGGACTCAGGGTAGTAGTGACACCCTATAATGTCTCTGACTCTTCTATGGTGACACCATGCAGTGCCCCGGACTCAGGGTCATAGTGACACCCTATAATGTCTCTGACTCTTCTATGGTGACACCATGCAGTGCCCCAGACTCAGGGTCGTAGTGACACCCTATAATGTCTCTGACTCTTCTATGGTGACACCATGCAGTGCCCCGGACTCAGAGTCATAGTCACACCCTATAATGTCTCTGACTCTTCTATGGTGACACCATGCAGTGCCCCGGACTCAAGGTCATAGTGACACCCTATAATGTCTCTGACTCTTCTATGGTGACACCATGCAGCGCCCCGGACTCATGGTCATAGTGACACCCTATAATGTCTCTGACTCTTCTATGGTGACACCATGCAGTGCCCCGGACTCATGGTCATAGTGACACCCTATAATGTCTCTGACTCTTCTATGGTGACACCATGCAGTGCCCCGGACTCAGGGTAGTAGTGACACCCTATAATGTCTCTGACTCTTCTATGGTGACACCATGCAGTGCCCCGGACTCAGGGTAGTAGTGACACCCTATAATGTCTCTGACTCTTCTATGGTGATATCATGCAGTGCCCCGGACTCAGGGTCATAGTGACACCCTATAATGTCTGTGACTCTTCTATGGTGACACCATGCAGTACCCCGGACTCAGGGTCATAGTGACACCCTATAATGTCTCTGACTCTTCTATGGTGACACCATGCAGTGGCCCGGACTCAGGGTCGTAGTGACACCCTATAATGTCTCTGACTCTTCTATGGTGACACCATGCAGTGCCCCGGACTCAGGGTCGTAGTGACACCCTATAATGTCTCTGACTCTTCTATGGTGACACCATGCAGTGCCCCGGACTCAGGGTCGTAGTGACACCCTATAATGTCTCTGACTCTTCTATGGTGACACCATGCAGTGCCCCGGACTCAGGGTCGTAGTGACACCCTATAATGTCTCTGACTCTTCTATGGTGACACCATGCAGTGCCCCGGACTCAGGGTCGTAGTGACACCCTATAATGTCTCTGACTCTTCTATGGTGACACCATGCAGTGCCCCGGACTCAGGGTCATAGTGACACCCTATAATGTCTCTGACTCTTCTATCGTGACACCATGCAGTGCCTCGGACTCAGGGTCATAGTGACACCCTATAATGTCTCTGACTCTTCTATGGTGACACCATGCAGTGCCCCGGACTCAGGGTAGTAGTGACACCCTATAATGTCTCTGACTCTTCTATGGTGACACCATGCAGTGCCCCGGACTCAGGGTCATAGTGACACCCTATAATGTCTCTGACTCATCTATGGTGACACCATGCAGTGCCCCGGACTCAGGGTAGCAGTGACACCCTATAATGTCTCTGACTCTTCTATGGTGACACCATGCAGTGCCCCGGACTAAGGGTCATAGTGACACCCTATAATGTCTCTGACTCTTCTATGGTGACACCATGCAGTGCCCCGGACTCAGGGTCGTAGTGACACCCTATAATGTCTCTGACTCTTCTATGGTGACACCATGCAGTGCCCCGGACTCAGGGTCATAGTGACACCCTATAATGTCTCTGACTCTTTTATGGTGACACCATGCAGTGCCCCCGGACTCAGGGTCATAGTGACACCCTATAATGTCTCTGACTCTTCTATGGTGACACCATGCAGTGCCTCGGACTCAGGGTCATAGTGACACCCTATAATGTCTCTGACTCTTCTATGGTGACACCATGGAGTGCCTCGGACTCAGGGTCATAGTGACACCCTGTAATGTCTCTGACTCTTCTATGGTGACACCATGGAGTGCCTCGGACTCAGGGTCATAGTGACACCCTGTAATGTCTCTGACTCTTCTATGGTGACACCATGCAGTGCCTCGGACTCAGGGTCATAGCGACACCCTATAATGTCTCTGACTCTTCTATGGTGACACCATGCAGTGCCTCGGACTCAGGGTCATAGTGACACCCTATAATGTCTCTGACTCTTCTATGGTGACACCATGCAGTGCCCCGGACTCAGGGTCATAGTGACACCCTATAATGTCTCTGACTCTTTTATGGTGACACCATGCAGTGCCCCCGGACTCAGGGTCATAGTGACACCCTATAATGTCTCTGACTCTTCTATGGTGACACCATGCAGTGCCTCGGACTCAGGGTCATAGTGACACCCTATAATGTCTCTGACTCTTCTATGGTGACACCATGGAGTGCCTCGGACTCAGGGTCATAGTGACACCCTGTAATGTCTCTGACTCTTCTATGGTGACACCATGGAGTGCCTCGGACTCAGGGTCATAGTGACACCCTGTAATGTCTCTGACTCTTCTATGGTGACACCATGCAGTGCCTCGGACTCAGGGTCATAGCGACACCCTATAATGTCTCTGACTCTTCTATGGTGACACCATGCAGTGCCCCGGACTCAGGGTCATAGCGACACCCTATAATGTCTCTGACTCTTCTATGGTGACACCATGCAGTGCCCCGGACTCAGGGTAGTAGTAACACCCTATAATGTCTCTGACTCTTCTATGGTGACACCATGAAGTGCCCCGGACTCAGGGTTGTAGTGACACCCTATAATGTCTCTGACTCTTCTATGGTGACACCATGCGGTGCCCTGGACTCAGGGTCGTAGTGACACCCTATATTGTCTCTGACGCTTCTATGGTGACACCATGCAGTGCCCCGGACTCAGGGTAGTAGTGACACCCTATATTGTCTCTGACGCTTCTATGGCGACACCATGCAGTGCCCCGGACTCAGGGTCATAGTGACACCCTATAATGTCTCTGACTCTTCTATGGTGACACCATGCAGTGCCCCGGACTCAGGGTAGTAGTGACACCCTATAATGTCTCTGACTCTTCTATAGTGACACCCTATAATGTCTCTGACTCTTCTATGGGGACACCATGCAGTGCCCCGGACTCAGGGTCATAGTGACACCCTATAATGTCTCTGACTCTTCTATGGTGACACCATGCAGTGCCCCTGACTCAGGGTAGTAGTGACACCCTATAATGTCTCTGACTCTTCTATGGTGACACCATGCAGTGCCTCGGACTCAGGGTAGTAGTGACACCCTATAATGTCTCTGACTCTTCTATGGTGACACCATGCAGTGCCCCTGACTCAGGGTAGTAGTGACACCCTATAATGTCTCTGACTCTTCCATGGGGACACCATGCAGTGCCCCAGACTCAGGGTCATAGTGACACCCTATAATGTCTCTGACTCTTCTATGGTGACACCATGCAGTGCCCCGGACTCAGGGTCGTAGTGACACCCTATAATGTCTCTGACTCTTCTATGGTGACACCATGCAGTGCCTCGGACTCAGGGTCGTAGTGACACCCTATAATGTCTCTTACTCTTCTATGGTGACACCCTATAATGTCTCTGACTCTTCTATGGTGACACCCTATAATGTCTCTGACTCTTCTATGGTGACACCATGCAGTGCCCCGGACTCAGGGTCATAGTGACACCCTATAATGTCTCTGTCTCTTCTATGGTGACACCATGCAGTGCCCCGGACTCAGGGTCATAGTGACACCCTATAATGTCTCTGACTCTTCTATGGTGACACCATGCAGTGCCCCGGACTCAGGGTAGTAGTGACACCCTATAATGTCTCTGACTCTTCTATGGTGACACCATGCAGTGCCTCAGACTCAGGGTCATAGTGACACCCTATATTGTCTCTGACTCTTCTATGGTGACACCATGCAGTGCCCCGGACTCAGGGTAGTAGTGACACCCTATAATGTCTCTGACTCTTCTATGGTGACGCCATGCAGTGCCCCGGACTCAGGATCATAGTGACACCCTATAATGTCTCTGACTCTTCTATGGTGACACCATGCAGTGCCCCGGACTCAGGGTAGTAGTGACACCCTATAATGTCTCTGACTCTTCTATGGTGACGCCATGCAGTGCCCCGGACTCAGGGTCATAGTGACACCCTATAATTTCTCTGACTCTTCTATGGTGACACCATGCAGTGCCTCGGACTCAGGGTAGTAGTGACACCCTATAATGTCTCTGACTCTTCTATGGTGACACCATGCTGTGCCCCGGACTCAGGGTCATAGTGACACCCTATAATGTCTCTGACTCTTCTATGGTGACACCATGCAGTGCCTCGGACTCAGGGTCATAGTGACACCCTATAATGTTTCTAACTCTTCTATGGTGACACCATGCAGTGCCCCGGACTCAGGGTCGTAGTGACGCCCTATAATGTCTCTGACTCTTCTATGGTGACACCATGCAGTGCCCCAGACTCAGGGTCGTAGTGACACCCTATAATGTCTCTGACTCTTCTATGGTGACACCCTATAATGTCTCTGACTCTTCTATGGTGACACCATGCAGTGCCCCGGACTCAGGGTCGTAGTGACACCCTATAATGTGTCTGACTCTTCTATGGTGACACCATGCAGTGCCCCGGACTCAGGGTCATAGTGACACCCTATAATGTCTCTGACTCTTCTATGGTGACACCCTATAATGTCTCTGACTCTTCTATGGTGACACCATGCAGTGCCCCGGACTCAGGGTCGTAGTGACACCCTATAATGTGTCTGACTCTTCTATGGTGACACCATGCAGTCCCCCGGACTCAGGGTCATAGTGACACCCTATAATGTCTCTGACTCTTCTATGGTGACACCATGCAGTCCCCCGGACTCAGGGTAGTAATGACACCCTATAATGTCTCTGACTCTTCTGTGGTGACACCATGCAGTGCCCCGGACTCAGGGTAGTAGTGACACCCTATAATGCCTCTGACTCTTCTATGGTGACATCATGCAGTGCCCGGGACTCAGGGTAGTTGTGATACCCTATAATGTCTTTGACTCTTCTATGGTGACACCATGCAGTGCCCTGGACTCGGGGTCATAGTGACACCCTATAATGCCTCTGACTCTTCTATGGTGACACCATGCAGTGCCTCCGACTCAGGATAGTAAAGACACTCTATAATGTCTCTGACTCTGCTATAGTCGCACAGCATGGTGCCCATTACTATTTTGTTCTGTAATTCTGTGGTGAGTAGTATCTCCAACTCTTCTATTGTAAAAACATATATTGCCCCTGAACTGAAACCATATATTGACTTGGAATCTGTGGTGTCACCATACAGCTGATCACTTTCTGTAGTTGTATTGTCTATTTACATATATATCACTACCCTCAGTTTCCATTGATGATACCGTCAATAATTATATCTAATGTCATGGAGATTCCCCTCAGCATAATCAATGATACCAATAATAGCACCTTCTGGTGTTAAGGAGAGCTTCCCTCAGTTACCAATAATGTTACCTTCAATAACACCCCCTAATGTCATGGAGAGCTTCTCTCAGTCACCATCAATGATACCATCAATAAACACCCCCTAATGTCATGGAGATCTTCTCCCAGTCACCATCAATAATACCTTCTAATGTTATGGAGATCTTCCCTCAGCCATCATAAATTATACAAGCAATAACACCCTCTATTGTTATGGAGAGTCCCTCTCAGTGGCTATCAAATTCATCATCAATAACCCCCAATAATGTCATTGAGATCTCCCCTCAGACTCCATCAGTGATACCATCAATAACACACTCTCATGTCACAGAGATCTTCCCTCAGCCACCATCAATGATACCATCAATAACACCCTCTAAAGTCAAGGAGATCTTCCCTGGTGGCTGAGGGTATGTAAAAAGAAAGCTGGTTAATGAGATTTGGACAGCATGGGTCTTCTTGAATATTGGTGCCGGAGAGTCTGGGATCCCTGATTAATCAAAGCATTGTCTAGGTGTGCATTCCCATTGTTAATTGATTTAATTGAGTCACCTTTTCTTTCTGTTCATTGGCTAATTTGACTAACTCTTAACTTTAGCTCGTTATCTAACCCTTGTGTGATGTTTTGGGTGATATTTGGTTTTATTGTTCATGTGAATGGCCTACTTTGGAAGTGGAGAAAAACCCGTATTTATGTTCAATAAACAGTCATTCATTTGGATTTTACCCTAACATCTTGTCTGTGTGCGATGCTTGGGGTAAAAGGGCTGGTATTAGGTCTTGATCTGCTGGAACGGTTTGAAGAGCAGGAGGCACTGTTTAGCAGAAGCACCTAAGCGGGGTACTAAGGTGTTCCATCACAATATCAATAATAACAACCTCTAATATCATGGAGATCTTCTATCATTTACCATCAATGATACCAACAATACTACCCTCTAATGTCATGGAGGTCTTCCCTCAGCCATCATCAATGATTCTGTCAATAAAACCCTCTAAAGTCATGGAGCTCTTCCCTTATTCACCATGAATGATACTATCAATAACACCCTCTAAAGTCATTGAGATATTCCCTCAGTGGCCATAAACTTTGTTATCAAGAACACCCTCTGATGCAGTGGTTCTCAACTCCTGTCCCCAGGACCCACTAAAAGGCCAGATTTTAAGTATTACCTTGGGGAGTTGGGAATACTGCAATCACTGAGCAGCACATGATATCACCTGTGATGTATTTCAGTTATCTTACAAACCTGGCCTGTTGATGGGTCTAAAAGACAGGTGTTGAGAACCACTGCTCTAAAGTCATTGATGTCTCCCCTCAGCCTCCATAAATTATACCATTAGTAACACCCTCTAAAGTCAAAAAAAAAAAAGAGAAATACCCCTAGATTGGGACTTTATAGGCACTACCACAGCGAAAAAAAGAAATAGTATAAATAATTGTAATTTTATTGTACAAAAAACATGTCAAAATAGAAAAGTATAAATGGACAATACAGGAGTACTAAACGTGGATAAAAACCCGTCAATGATAAATGAACATCTCTCCCTGAACCATGGAGATCTTCCCTCAGCCACCATCAATGATACCATCAATTATACCATTAGTAACACCCTCTAAAGTCATGGAGATCTTCCATCAGCCACCATCAATGATACTATTAGTAACACTCTCTGTTATCATGGAGACCTTCCCTCACCACCATCAATGATACCATTAGTAACACCCTCTAAAGTCATGGAGACCTTTCCTCAGCTACCATCAATGATACCATTAGTAATAACCTCTCACGTCATGGAGATCTTTCCTCAGCTACCATCAATGATACTATTAGTAGTAACCTCTCACATCACATAGATCTTTCCTCAGCCACCATCAATATCCCCCTCTAAAGTCATTGAGAGCTTTCCTCAGCCACCATAAATTGTACCATCAATAACACCCTCTTAAGTCACAGAGAGCTTCCCTCAACCACCATAAATGATATCATTAATAACACCCTCTGATGCCATGGAGATCTTCCCCAATGCAACTAATAACGCCCTCTAATGTCATGATAAATAGAAAGCCCCAGCACAGGATTGCTGTAATGATTTCCTTTGGGTATTTAAATCTATCTGCACTGCTGCCAGTAATAAGGCCCATAACTATGAGTGACCTCAGACATACCGGTGAAGATCAGAATTCTGGGTGCTCTGAGAAAAGAGGGTTGTGATTGGCATAAAGATGAAGGTGGATAGCACTGAAAAAACTCATAGAATTGGCCAATATTAATATGTCCTTGTGAGGTTATCATACTGTTCTAATGCCATGTACACACGATCGGAAATGCCGCCAGCAAAACTCTGATGAGAGCTTTTGGTCAGAAAGTGCGACCGTGTGTAGCTCCATCGGACTTTTGCTGGCGGAATTCCAGCCAGCGAAAGATTAAGAGCAGGTTCTCAATTTTTCGGCTGGGAAAAGTTCCTAGCCGAAAATGCGATCCTCTGTACAAATTCCGACGCGCAAAATTCCTATGCATGCTCGGAAACAATTCGACGCATGCTCGGAAGCATTGAACTTCATTTTATCGGCTCGTCGTAGTGTTGTACATCACCGCGTTCTTGATGGTTGAACGTTCAGAGAACTTTTGTGTGACCGTGTGTATGCAAGCCAAGCTTGAGCGGAATTCCATCAGAAAAACCATCCAAGTTTTTTCCGACAGAAAATCCGCTCATGTGTATGGGGCATAAGTCATTACTGCCTAGAAAAGTTACATTACTGACAGGAAAGAGTTGGGAATAAAGATTGTATTGTTCGATAACTATCCTTCAAACACCTGATATACCCTATTGTGCCGTATAGGAAACGATGGTGATTGGTACGGTGTCTTGTATTGGTGGTATTGTACAGTGATACACCCGGCAATGATGGTGATCGGTACGGTGTCCTGTATTGGTGGTATTGTACAATGATACACCCGGCATTGATGGTGATGGGTATGGTGTCCTGTATTGGTGGTATTGTACAGTGATACACCCGGCAATGATGGTGATCGGTACGGTGTCTTGTATTGGTGGTATTGTACAATGATACACCCAGCAATGATGGTGATCGGTACGGTGTCCTGTAATTGGTGGTATTGTACAATGATACACCCAGCAATGATGGTGATCGGTACGGTGTCCTATATTGGTGGTATTGTACAGTGATACACCCAGCAATGATGGTGATCGGTACGGTGTCCTATATTGGTGGTATTGTACAGTGATACACCCAGCAATGATGGTGATCGGTACGGTGTCCTGTATTGGTGGTATTGTACAGTGATACACCCGGCAATGATGGCGATCGGTACGGTGTCCTGTATTGGTGGTATTGTACAATGATACACCCGGCATTGATGGTGATCGGTACGGTGTCCTGTATTGGTGGTATTGTACAATGATACACCCGGCAATGATGGTGATCGGTACAGTGTCCTGTATTGGTGGTATTGTACAATGATACACCCGGCAATGACGGTGATCACTACGGTGTCCTGTATTGGTGGTATTGTACAATGATACACCCGGCATTGATGGTGATGGGTATGGTGTCCTGTATTGGTGGTATTGTACAATGATACACCCGGCATTGATGGTGATCGGTACGGTGTCCTGTATTGGTGGTATTGTACAGTGATACACCCGGCAATGATGGTGATCAGTACGGTGTCTTGTATTGGTGGTATTGTACAATGATACACCCGGCATTGATGGTGATGGGTACGGTGTCCTGTATTGGTGGTATCGTACAATGATACACCCGGCATTGATGGTGATCGGTACGGTGTCCTGTATTGGTGGTATTGTACAATGATACACCCGGCAATGATGGTGATCGGTACGGTGTCCTGTATTGGTGGTATTGTACAATGATACACCCGGCAATGATGGTGATCTGTACGGTGTCCTGTATTGGTGGTATTGTACAATGATACACCCGGCATTGATGGTGATGGGTACGGTGTCCTGTATTGGTGGTATTGTACAATGATACACCCGGCATTGATGGTGATCGGTACGGTGTCCTGTATTGGTGGTATTGTACAATGATACACCCGGCAATGATGGTGATCGGTACGGTGTCCTGTATTGGTGGTATTGTACAATGATACACCCGGCAATGATGGTGATTGGTACGGTGTCCTGTATTGGTGGTATTGTACAATGATACACCCGGCAATGATGGTGATCGGTACGGTGTCCTGTATTGGTGGTATTGTACAATGATACACCCAGCAATGATGGTGATCTGTACGGTGTCCTGTATTGGTGGTATTGTACAATGATACAC
This sequence comes from Aquarana catesbeiana, assembly GCF_042186555.1. NCBI lineage: Eukaryota > Metazoa > Chordata > Amphibia > Anura > Ranidae > Aquarana > Aquarana catesbeiana. The sequence continues at coordinate 745,047,826 of NC_133326.1, read as the reverse complement.
CAGGCAATGATGGTGATGGGTACAGTGTCCTGTATTGGTGGTATTGTACAATGATACACCGGGCAATGATGGTGATCGGTACGGTGCCCTGTATTGGTGGTATTGTACAATGATACACCCAGCAATGATGGTGATCGGTACGGTGTCTTGTATTGGTGGTATTGTACAATGATACACTCTGCAATGATGGTGATCGGTACGGTGTCTTGTATTGGTGGTATCATACAATGATGCACCCAGCAATGATGGTGATCGGTACAGTGTCCTGTATTGGTGGTATTCTACAGTGATACACCCGGCAATGATGGTGATTAGTACGGTGTCCTGTATTGGTGGTATTGTACAATGATACACCCGACAATGATGGTGATGGGTACGGTGTCCTGTATTGGTGGTATTGTACAATGATACACCCAGCAATGATGGTGATCGGTACGGTGTCCTGTATTGGTGGTATTGTACAATGATACACCCAGCAATGATGGTGATTGGTACGGTGTCCTGTATTGGTGGTATTGTACAATGATACACCCAGCAATGATGGTGATGGGTATGGTGTCCTGTATTGGTGGTATTGTACAATGATACACCCGGCAATGATGGTGATCGGTACGGTGTCCTGTGTTGGTGGTATTGTACAATGATACACCCGGCAATGATGGTGATCGGTACGGTGTCCTGTATTGGTGGTATTGTACAATGATACACTCTGCAATGATGGTGATCGGTACGGTGTCTTGTATTGGTGGTATTGTACAATGATACACCCGGCAATGATGGTGATCGGTACGGTGTCTTGTATTGGTGGTATTGTACAATGATACACCCGGCAATGATGGTGATCAGTACGGTGTCCTGTATTGGTGGTATTGTACAATGATACACTCTGCAATGATGGTGATCAGTACGGTGTCCTGTATTGGTGGTATTGTACAATGATACACTCTGCAATGATGGTGATCAGTACGGTGTCCTGTATTGGTGGTATTGTACAATGATACACCCGGCATTGATGGTGATGGGTATGGTGTCCTGTATTGGTGGTATTGTACAGTGATACACCCGGCAATGATGGTGATCGGTACGGTGTCCTGTGTTGGTGGTATTGTACAATAATACACCTGGCAATGATGGTGATCGGTACGGTGTCCTGTGTTGGTGGTATTGTACAATAATACACCCGGCAATGATGGTGATCGGTACGGTGTCCTGTATTGGTGGTATTGTACAATGATACACTCTGCAATTATGGTGATCGGTACGGTGTCTTGTATTGGTGGTATTGTACAATGATACACCTGGCATTGATGGTGATGGGTACGGTGTCCTGTATTGGTGGTATCGTACAATGATACACCCGGCAATGATGGTGATCGGTACGGTGTCCTGTATTGGTGGTATTGTACAATGATACACCCGGCAATGATGGTGATCTGTAGTGTGTCCTGTATTGGTGGTATTGTACAATGATACACCCGGCAATGATGGTGATCTATAGTGTGTCCTGTATTGGTGGTATCGTACAATGATACACTCTGCAATGATGGTGATCGGTACGGTGTCCTGTATTGGTGGTATCGTACAACGATACACTCTGCAATGATGGTGATCGGTATGGTGTCCTGTATTGGTGGTATTTTACAATGATACACCCGGCATTGATGGTGATCTGTACGGTGTTGCTGTATTGGTGAACAATGAACCTCTATGGTATACATGTATTGCCTCATGCTGACCTCATTGGTCACTGTAGACTGGTCTGGACGCACTCATTAGCAGACGTTTGATTTGAGCTCAGAAATCTGGGACAGATAAAGTTATAAGACGATAATATTCCCCGATGGACAATATGAATTGCTCACTTTATTAATTACACCAACAGGAAGTTAATTAGAGATGAAAGATGAAAAGAGCAACATGGATACAATGAGAGCAGAACTCTCCATATTACAGCAAGGAGACGAGGAGTGACAGAAGGGAGCTATGAGTCTGTCCTCCTCCTCCTCCTGCAGGGTGACACAGTGATAGATGGGGTATATGAATCTATGCTCCTTCTCCTCCTCCTGCTTCTCTCCACCTAACCATACCTTTCTCCACCTCACCATACCTCTCTCCACCTCACCATACCTCTCACCACCTCACCATACCTCTCACCACCTCACCATACCTCTCTCCACCTCACCATACCTCTCACCATCTCAGCATACTTCTCACCACCTCACCATACCTCTCTCCACCTCACCATACCTCTCACCATCTCAGCATACTTCTCACCACCTCACCATACCTCTCTCCACCTCACCATACTTCTCTCCACCTCACCATACCTCTCTCCACCTCACCATACCTCTCACCACCTCACCATACCTCTCTCCACCTCACCATACCTCTCACCACCTCACCATACCTCTCTCCACCTCACCATACTTCTCTCCATCTCACCATACTTCTCTCCACCTCACCATACCTCTCTCCACCTCACCATACTTCTCTCCATCTCACCATACTTCTCTCCATCTCACCATACTTCTCTCCACCTCACCATACCTCTCTCCACCTCACCATACCTCTCTCCACCTCACCATACCTCTCACCATCTCAGCATACTTCTCACCACCTCACCATACCTCTCTCCACCTCACCATACTTCTCTCCACCTCACCATACCTCTCTCCACCTCACCATACCTCTCACCACCTCACCATACCTCTCTCCACCTCACCATACTTCTCTCCATCTCACCATACTTCTCTCCACCTCACCATACCTCTCTCCACCTCACCATACTTCTCTCCATCTCACCATACTTCTCTCCATCTCACCATACTTCTCCACCTCACCATACCTCTCTCCACCTCACCATACTTCTCTCCATCTCACCATACCTCTCTCCACCTCACCATACTTCTCTCCATCTCACCATACTTCTCTCCACCTCACCATACCTCTCTCCACCTCACCATAATTCTCACCAAACAGAGTATTGGTAACTGTAAGCGCAAACACACAAGTCCATATATAACAGGAGATATAAAGGGCTGAGCAACTTAGTCCATAGGGGACAGGCTGGAAGTTGAAGGGTTAAGTGGTAACCGGTAATGTAATGGTTAAAGTAGGCTGGTAGGCTAGGCGGCTGCTGTTTTCTCAGAGAGCTGGCTCTGTGATGGATGAGAGAGGGGTAGAGAAGGAAGCGCCACCTGAGTGTAGTATTAACAAATGATGTTTAATGACACCAGGTAAAAACACACTTACAGGATAAAAACATATAAAAGGCTCATCTGTATAGGTATGTGGTCCTCGGTGTTCCCTCTGATCCTGTGGTGGTGACTCTGCAGGGATGCTGGGCTGCAGAAGGTGGATTACCAGCCGGGAGCTCCTTCTGTGGCCATCAGGAAGAGACTAGGGGCCGGCGTGGAGCACACGTGAAGCGTGCATGACGTCACAGGTCGTCCGTCTGCTTCCGGGTTCGGTATCCAGGGGAGGGATCGTCCAGGGAGGAGGGCTAGCAGAGAGGTTGAGAGAAGGCTACGCGCTCGGAGCCACTGCTCCTTCAATAGGCCTTTTATATGTTTTTATCCTGTAAGTGTGTTTTTACCTGGTGTCATTAAACATCATTTGTTAATACTACACTCAGGTGGCGCTTCCTTCTCTACCCCTCTCCCATACCTCTCACCACCTCACCATACCTCTCATCACCTCACCATACCTCTCTCCACCTCACCATACTTCTCTCCACCTCACCATACCTCTCACCATCTCAGCATACTTCTCACCACCTCACCATACCTCTCACCACCTCACCATACCTCTCTCCACCTCACCATACTTCTCTCCACCTCACCATACCTCTCACCACCTCACCATACCTCTCACCACCTCACCATACCTCTCTCCACCTCACCATACTTCTCTCCACCTCACCATACCTCTCACCATCTCAGCATACTTCTCACCACCTCACCATACCTCTCTCTCACCATACCTCTCTCTCACCATACCTCTCTCTCACCATACCTCTCTCCACCTCACCATACCTCTCACCACCTCACCATACCTCTCTCCACCTTACCATACCTCTCTCCAGCTCAACATACTTCTCTCCATCTCACCATACTTCTCTCCACCTCACCATACCTCTCTCCACCTCACCATACTTCTCTCCACCTCACCATACCTCTCTCCATCTCACCATACTTCTCTCCACCTCACCATACCTCTCACCATCTCAGCATACTTCTCACCACCTCACCATACCTCTCTCTCACCATACCTCTCTCTCACCATACCTCTCTCTCACCATACCTCTCTCCACCTCACCATACCTCTCACCACCTCACCATACCTCTCATTACCTCACCATACCTCTCTCCACCTCACCATACTTCTCTCCACCTCACCATACCTCTCACCATCTCAGCATACTTCTCACCACCTCACCATACCTCTCTCTCACCATACCTCTCTCTCACCATACCTCTCTCCACCTCACCATACCTCTCACCACCTCACCATACCTCTCTCCACCTCACCATACTTCTCTCCACCTCACCATACCTCTCACCATCTCAGCATACTTCTCACCACCTCACCATACCTCTCTCTCACCATACCTCTCTCTCACCATACCTCTCTCCACCTCACCATACCTCTCACCACCTCACCATACCTCTCTCCACCTCACCATACCTCTCATCACCTCACCATACCTCTCACCACCTCACCATACCTCTCTCCATCTCACCATACCTCTCTCTCACCATACCTCTCTCCACCTCACCATACCTCTCACCACCTCACCATACCTCTCTCCACCTTACCATACCTCTCTCCAGCTCAACATACTTCTCTCCATCTCACCATACTTCTCTCCACCTCACCATACCTCTCTCCACCTCACCATACTTCTCTCCACCTCACCATACCTCTCTCCATCTCACCATACTTCTCTCCACCTCACCATACCTCTCTCCATCTCACCATACTTCTCTCCACCTCACCATACTTCTCTTTACCTCACCATACTTCTCTCCATCTCACCATACTTCTCTCCACCTCACCATACCTCTCTCCACCTCACCATACTTCTCTCCACCTCACCATACTTCTCTCCACCTCACCATACCTCTCTCCACCTCACCATACTTCTCTCCACCTCACCATACCTCTCACCATCTCAGCATACTTCTCTTCACCTCACCATACCTCTCTCTCACCATACCTCTCTCCACCTCACCATACTTCTCTCCACCTTACCATACCTCTCTCCACCTCACCATACTTCTCTCCACCTCACCATACTTCTCTCCACCTCACCATACTTCTCTCCATCTCACCATACTTCTCTCCACCTCACCATACCTCTCTCCACCTCACCATACTTCTCTCCACCTCACCATACTTCTCTCTACCTCACCATACTTCTCTCCACCTCACCATACTTCTCTCCACCTCACCATACTTCTCTCCACCTCACCATACTTCTCTCCATCTCACCATACTTCTCTCCACCTCACCATACTTCTCTTCACCTCACCATACCTCTCTCCACCTCACCATACCTCTCTCCACCTCACCATACCTCTCTCTCACCATACTTCTCTCCACCTCACCATACTTCTCTTCACCTCACCATACTTCTCTTCACCTCACCATACTTTTCTACCAATCTGATGCTAATTCTGGTGCAACTTCCATCCCCTAACTGCACTCACTTCACCTCAAACCACCGGTACTCTTACAGAGGCATTGTTGTCAATAGACGTGAAGATATTCTGTTCCTGCTGCTGAGGTTCTCCTGAACTTGGGAAACGTCAACTTCAGCAACCGAGCAGATAAATGCTTATATAGCAGGAACAATGTGACCGGCATATAGTTCTTCCTTGCAGGTGTCACTGTGACATAGGAATTCCCCCGGGGAAACCATCCCACCATGATAAGGGATTATGTCCAGGGATCACATGGTGGGCTTTCCCCCACAGACACACAAAGTGGTTTCTTCTTCAACAATCTCTGCAGGATGGCCTCTTCCCAGCAACCAGCACCCTGACTGGATGAGGATTTCCTCCAATCCAAGACCAGGACTGATGTTATACTGCGCTGGGAGGACTGAGGCCAGATATCATGAAGCACCAGTACTACCAGTTCATTAACAAATTAATTGAAAATGACCTGGCTCATTCCAATACATGAGGTTCTACTCTCCGCTCACTTGGATTATATTCTGTTAACAAGTTCTCTTAGTCTTGACTTTCCCTATAACCAGTTTGTTACCCACGTCTCCTAATAGTTGTATCCTAAGAAACAGAATATATCACATGAGTAGAAAATTCCAGATTTGAACTGACCTCCTCATAAAAAATTTTCATGTCATTGTTGCCTCTTTCTCAGATCAAGCCAGATCAAGAGAGTTTTTGTAATGTGCACATTTAGACACAGAAGTGTAGTAATTCCCCAATGGTGTTTGTCACGGAACGTCCCACACTCCGCTTGAGTGCTTCCGTCATATACCACTTCCTCCCAGTCTGTATACAGATACCCCAACCTCTCTGAGCACAACACAAGGCGACACTTGCTTGTTGCTACCAAGAACTCACTTTATTTAGAATCAAAATTACAAGACTTTATATGCCGTTGGAACCTCCTCTAACAATACAACTGTAACTTAATTAACATGAGCTAATTATCTAATCCTTTATACAGCCTAGGTGACTGAGACATGACCTTTCGCCCAGACTTGTGGTCACCGCGCTTCACACAGTTATATCAACACAATAGCAGCTCCAATAGGAGTCGTCCCGTCTGCTACATTGTATAGAGGACAATGTGATCAGCTCATTCAATTAACATAAACACAGGTAGTTGGAATTGATGACACCAGCATCTCCTCACAGGATGTGTCCCAACAGAATGAATCAGTCTTATCAGCAGGGGGCTGCTGGAGGAATCCCCCCTCCCTCTTCAGGGACACAAATCTACAGTAAGGAGTCCCCATACAATATATACATATATACACGACTGAGTCCGATTAGTACAGTTCAGCCTGGATTTCTCATTCACCACACAAAGAGTATTGTTCCATTGAAAATCCAGGGCCCATAATCAAAAGGCAACAGGCTTGTATTCAGTCCTCTCCAACAGCCTCTGTCCTGGCTAGGTCTGTCACATTTCTCCCCTTTCGGCAGGAGACTAACACAGGAGGAGACCCCAGACGGGTTGACTCCGAAGTTAGTCCATAGTTCCAGTCCTCTACTGCCTGTACCCACACAGTACCCCAAACAAATTGTTCCAAACAGAGTATTACTCACCCAGCCAACCTCTGCCTCTCTTAGAGAACATATCTGCCGCTGGGGAGAGGCCTGGACTGGCTCTTCTCCCTGGAATCCTTTCTGCCGCTGGAGAGAAGACAGGGGGACGGTCTGTCACAGTGTTACTTCCCCTTTATGTAAATACTTAAAATGGAAGTAAACCCTCCTATCGTTTTCAGCCAAAGAAGCTGCCATCTTGGCCTGTTTAATGTTCAGCTGCCATGATGCTGCACATGTGATCAGTTATGAAAGCAGCTATTGGATAGATTGACAGTTTGGTTGAGAGCACAACCAATGTGACAGTTACATTCCCCGCATGTGCTCGCAATGTAACTGTTTGGTGAAATGTTATATTGATGGGTTTAGTTCCACTTTAATTAACATAGATACTTCATTACTATTTCAACAGAAATAACAGCAAACTTTATTTCCAGTATGAGATATGTTAAATTATTTCTAAATATCAGGAATGGTGACAATCTTTGAAAGCTGAAAATTTAGGATTGAAAAGGAGAAAACCAAATGTCCGAGTATTCTGATTTTATTTAGAAGATGCAAAATCTGGAGCAAAAGATCACCAGAATTGTCATTTCACTATTTGTTATCACTATCCCCAAATGAAAAGAACTTATAGAGAGCAGAACTGAGCTAAGTTCCTTTAGAACCCAGGGGTGAACTCCAGACCAGATGAGCTCCAGACCAGATGAGCTCCAGACCAGATGAGCTCCAGACCAGATGAACTCCAGACCAGAGGTTTTATATGCCCATTTGTGTCTGAGAATGGTTTATCCTGGGTCCAGGGTTGTGGGTTCTATTCAGTACGATGTCTTTGAGTTCTCTTGCCAGGTGACTGACCCGTTGCTTGTTGAGGTGTTGGTTGTCATAGAGGTGTTGGGGCATTATAGTGAATGGGAGGCTTTGACCTGGTTTTGTCTGCCAGCTTTGTGTAGATTTGCTGGATTATATTGTTTGGTTTGTCCTTCCTTGGAAGATAGGAAGACAGTATTTGGAGTGTTGCGCAGTCTCTGTTAGGCCCAATTCACACTTGTGCGATTTGCCATGCGACTTTGGACCCCAAAATACAGTTTGTATCTGTGCAACTTAAAGTTGCAACGACTTTAAAGTAGTTCCTGCAATTCCTTGGTCTGACTTTCATGCAGCTTGAGGTCCATAGACTTCAATGTAAATCCTCAAAAGTCACATGAAAGTCACACTTGCATGATATAGAGGTGACTTGCATGCAACCTTGTAAAGCACAAGCAATCACTGCTATTTTACCCCAGTCCCAGCCCATCCCTTCTGCAGAGAAGCCCCTCCCGAGCAAATTGTCCATTCATCTATGCTCTTGGTGTCTCTTCTATAAGTGATATGAGCTCTAACCCTAAGCCTAACCCTAGTCATAACCCTAAACCTAACCCTAGCCATAACCCTAACCCCAGCCTAACGCTAAGCCTAATCCCAACCTAACCCTAAACCTAACCCTAAACCTATCCCAAGCCTAACCCTAGCCTAACCCTAACCCCAGCCTAACCCTAAACCTAACCCTAGCCATAACCCTAACCCTAGCCTAAGCCTAACCCTAGCCTAACCCTAAACCTAACCCTAGCCATAACCCTAACCCTAGCCTAAGCCTAACCCTAGCCTAACCCTAAACCTAACCCAAGCCTAACCCTAGCCTAACCCTAACCCCAGCCTAACCCTAAACCTAACCCTAGCCATAACCCTAGCCTAAGCCTAACCCTAGCCTAACGCTAACCCCAGCCTAACCCTAAACCTAACCCTAGCCTAATCCTATTCATAACCCTAACCCTAACTCAAGCCTAACTCTAAACCTAACCCTAGCCATAACCCTATCCCCAGCCTAACCCTAAGCCTAACCCTAGCCTAACCCTAACCCTAGCCTAACGTTAACCCCAGCCTAACCCTGAACCTAACCCTAGGAATAACCCTAACCCTAGCTAACCCAAGCCAAAATTAGAGATGCACCGAAATTTTGGCTGCCGAAAACATATCAAGCTGAAAATGGTGTTATCTGCATTTTGCCTAAAAGAGAAAAAGGTGCCGATAATGGCACCAAAAATGCATGTGATTTTGCTGTGATTTCACCACAATTTTACTATGGTTACAGTGGGTATTATTCATAGGTCATGTGACTCAAAAACTGCATCATATACGTAACATGGGTGCATTATTGATGCATTCTTGCTGTGTTTTCAATGCATTTCAACAGGGAGGTGCGTTTTTTTTAACTGATCAAAAATGCAGCAAGTAGGATTTTTAACATCACAACGGAAGCGCAATAGACCCGTGCGACATACGGAGAATTTCACCACCTCCCGCCAGCCGTATAGACAAATGACAGTGGGTGAGGTGCTCGCTTGTTCTGGGACGACGTCATATGACCTCATCCCACTCTTATGGGTGCACAAGCGTGGCGATCGTGGTGCGCTCTGTCCCCAGGACAGGGCACTGATCTTCAGTGCAACCCCAACCATGCCCAGCAGTGATGCCAATCAGTGCTCCTCAGTGCCGCCTTTCAGTGCCTGCTTATCAGTGATGCCAATCAGTGCCACTTATCAGTGCTACCTATTAGTGCGCATCAGTGCTGCATATCAGTCCCGCCTATCAGTGCCCGTCAGTGCGCTGGTATTGAAGTGGTTAAAGGGATGCATTTTTCTTGGCCGACAATAAATTCATTTTCATTCATGATATTACTTAAAAAGTTGTATATAATACAAATATATAAATATATATTATTTCAAATTTTTCTTTTTCGTTTTTCATCCAAGTGCATCCTGCATTTTCGGTTTTGCCACCAAAATTTCAATTCTGTGCACCTCTAGCCATAATTCTAACCCTAGCCTAACCTTAACCTCAGCCTAACCCTAGCCATAACCCTAACCTAACCCTAGCCATAACCCTAGCCTAACCCTAGCTATAACCCTAACCCTAAACCTAACCATAGCCATAACCCTAGCCTAACCCTAGCTATGACCCTAACCCTAAACCTAACCATAGCCATTAGCCTAACCCTAACCATAACCATAATCCTAGCCATAACCCTAAACATAGCCTAACACTAGCCATAACCCTAGCCATAGCCATAACCATAACCCTAACCATAGCCTAGCCATTAGCCTAACCATAGCCTAACCCTAGCCATAATCATAACCCTAACCCTAGGCATAGCCTAACCCTAGCAATAACCGTAACCCTAGCCATAACCCTAACCCTAACCCTAATCATAGCCATTAGCCTAACTCTAGCCATAGCGATAATCCTAGCCATAACCCTAAACATAGCCTAACCCTAGCCATAAACCTAACCATAGCCTAACCCTAGCCATAACCCTAACCATAGCCTAACCCTAGCCATAACCCTAACCATAGCCTTGCCATTAGCCTAACCATAGCCTAACCCTAGCCATAACCCTAACCCTGGCAATAACCTAAACCCTAGCCATAACCCTAACCCTAACCCTGGCAATAACCTAAACCCTAGCCATAACCCTAGCCATAACCCTAACCCTAACCCTAACCTTAAGCCTAGCCATAACCCTAACTATAGCCTAACCCTAGACATAACCCTCACCCTAGCCTTGATTCTAGCTATAACCCAAACCCTAATCTAACCCTAGATATAACCATAACCCTAGCCTTAACCCTAGCAATAAACTTCACCCTAGCCTTAAACCTTGCCATAACCCAAACCCTAGCCTAACCCTAGCCCTAGCCATAACCCTAACCCTAGCCTAACCCTAGAAATAACCCTAATTCTAGCCTAATCCTAACCCTAGCAATAACCCTAGCCCTAGTCATAACCCTAGCAATAACCCTAATTCCAGCCATAACCCTAACCCTAAGCCTGGCCTTATAACCATAGCCTTAACCCTTACCCTAGCCATAACACTAACCATAATCCTAGCCGAACCTTAGACATAACCCTAGCCCTAGCCTTAACCCTAGCCATAACCCTAACCATAGCCATAACCCTAGCCATTACCCAAACCCTAGCCTAACCTTAGTCATAACCCTAACCCTAGCCATAACCCTAACCCTAGCCTATCCATAACCTTCAACCTACCCTTAACCCTAGCCATCATTGTAGCAGGAAAAGGAATTGTGTCATGTATATTATCATTGGTCAAAGCCAAAATGGCAACAAAGTCGCATCAAAGTCACATCAAGTTGCACTGAAAAGTCGCAAAGGGAAATCTCTCTTCTCTCCTCTCTCTCTCTTCTCTGTCTCTCTTCCCTCTCTCTCCTCTCTCTTCTCTCTTCTCTCCTCTCACTCTTCTCTCTCTCTCTCCTCTCTCTTCTCTCTTCTCTCCTCTCACTCTTCTCTCTCTCTCTCCTCTCTCTCTTCTCTCTTCTCTCTCTCTTTCCTCTCTCTCTGCTCTCCTTTATTTCTCACTCTTCTCTCTCTCTCTCCTCTCTCTCTTCTCTCTCTCTCTTTCCTCTCTCTGCTCTCCTTTATTTCTCACTCTTCTCTCTTTACTTTTTCTTTTCTCCGTTCTTTCTCTTCTCTCCTTTCTTTCTCTCTTCTCTTTCTCTTCTCTCTCCTCTCTCTCTCTTCTCTCTTTTCTCTCCTCTCTCTCCTCTCCTCTCGATTCTCTCTCCTCTCTTTCTCTCTTCTCTCCTCTTTCTTCTCTTCTCTCCTTTCTCTTTTCTCTCCTCTCTCTCTCAATTCAATTAAATTCAAATAAGCTTTGTTGGTGGGACCAAATACATTTTAGCATTGCCAAAGTTTGTATTAGAAGGGGAGGGGTAATTTAACCCCCTCCCTACCGGCGCATTGTAAAATGACACCGGCGGGAACTTTCCATCTCTCTGGGCGTGCGTCATATGACGTCCCATCAGAGTACCCGAGTACCTATTTCCAGCCCAGAGTACCTGACTTCCTGTCTCCATCCCAGAGTACCCGAGTACCTGTCTCCAGCCCATCAGAGTACCTGAGTACCTGTCACCAGCCCATCAGAGTACCGAGTACCTGTCACCAGCTCATCAGAGTACCCAAGTACCTGTCTCCAGCCCATCAGAGTACCTGAGTACCTGTCACCAGCCCATCAGAGTACCGAGTACCTGTCACCAGCCCATCAGAGTACCTGAGTACCTGTCTCCAGCCCAGAGTACCTGACTTCCTGTCTCCATCCCAGAGTACCCAAGTACCTGTCTCCATCCCAGATTACCCGAGTACCTGTCTCCAGCCCATCAGAGTACCCGAGTACCTGTCTCCAGCCCATCAGAGTACCGAGTACCTGTCACCAGCCCATCAGAGTACCTGAGTACCTGTCTCCAGCCCATCAGAGTATCCGAGTACCTGTCTCCATCCCAGATTACCCGAGTACCTGTCTCCAGCCCATCAGAGTATCCGAGTACCTGTCTCCATCCCAGATTACCCGAGTACCTGTCTCCAGCCCATCAGAGTACCCGAGTACCTGTCTCCAGCCCATCAGAGTACCCGAGTACCTGTCTCCAGCCCATCAGAGTACCTGAGTACCTGTCTCCAGCCCATCAGAGTACCCGAGTACCTGTCTCCAGCCCATCAGAGTACCCGAGTACCTGTCTCCAGCCCATCAGAGTACCCGAGTACCTGTCTCCAGCCCATCAGAGTACCCGAGTACCTGTCACCAGCCCATCAGAGTACCCGAGTACCTGTCACCAGCCCATCAGAGTACCCGAGTACCTGTCACCAGCCCATTAGAGTATCCGAGTACCTGTCTCCAGCCCATCAGAGTACCCGAGTACCTGTCTACAGCCCATCAGAGTACCCGAGTACCTGTCTCCAGCCCATCAGAGTACTCTAGTACCTGTCACCAGCCCATCAGAGTACCCGAGTACCTGTGTCCAGCCCAGAGTACCCAAGTACCTGTCTCCAGCCCATGAGAGTACCCGAGTACCTGTCTCCATCCCAGATTACCCGAGTACCTGTCTCCAGCCCATCAGAGTACCTGAGTACCTGTCTCCAGCCCATCAGAGTACCCGAGTACCTGTCTCCAGCCCATCAGAGTACCCGAGTACCTGTCTCCAGCCCATCAGAGTACCCGAGTACCTGTCTCCAGCCCATCAGAGTATCCGAGTACCTGTCTCCATCCCAGATTACCCGAGTACCTGTCTCCAGCCCATCAGAGTACCCGAGTACCTGTCTCCAGCCCATCAGAGTACCCGAGTACCTGTCTCCAGCCCATCAGAGTACCCGAGTACCTGTTTCCAGCCCATCAGAGTACCCGAGTACCTGTCTCCAGCCCATCAGAGTACCCGAGTACCTGTCATCAGCCCATCAGAGTACCCGAGTACCTATTTCCAGCCCAGAGTACCTGACTTCCTGTCTCCATCCCAGAGTACCCGAGTACCTGTCTCCAGCCCATCAGAGTACCCGAGTACCTGTCATCAGCCCATCAGAGTACCCGAGTACCTATTTCCAGCCCAGAGTACCTGACTTCCTGTCTCCATCCCAAATTACCCGAGTACCTGTCTCCAGCCCATCAGAGTACCCGAGTACCTGTCTCCAGCCCATCAGAGTACCCGATTACCTGTCTCCAGCCCATCAGAGTACCCGAGTACCTGTCTCCAGCCCATCAGAGTATCCGAGTACCTGTCTCCATCCCAGATTACCCAAGTACCTGTCTCCAGCCCATCAGAGTACCCGAGTACCTGTCTCCAGCCCATCAGAGTACCCGAGTACCTGTCTCCAGCCCATCAGAGTACCCGAGTACCTGTCTCCAGCCCATCAGAGTACCCGAGTACCTGTCTCCAGCCCATCAGAGTACCCGAGTACCTGTCTCCAGCCCATCAGAGTACCCGAGTACCTGTCTACAGCCCATCAGAGTACCCGAGTACCTGTCACCAGCCCATCAGAGTACCCGAGTACCTGTCACCAGCCCATCAGAGTATCCGAGTACCTGTCTCCAGCCCATCAGAGTACCCGAGTACCTGTCTCCAGCCCATCAGAGTACCCTAGTACCTGTCACCAGCCCATCAGAGTACCCGAGTACCTGTCTCCAGCCCAGAGTACCCAAGTACCTATCTGCAGCCCATCGGAGTACCCGAGTACCTGTCTCCATCCCAGATTACCCGAGTACCTGTCTCCAGCCCATCAGAGTACCCGAGTACCTGTCTCCAGCCCATCAGAGTACCCAAGTACCTGTCTCCAGCCTATCAGAGTACCCGAGTACCTGTCTCCAGCCCATCAGAGTACCCAAGCACCTGTCTACAGCCCATCAGAGTACCCTAGTACCTGTCACCAGCCCATCAGAGTACCCGAGTACCTGTCTCCAGCCCAGAGTACCCAAGTACCTATCTGCAGCCCATCGGAGTACCCGAGTACCTGTCTCCATCCCAGATTACCCGAGTACCTGTCTCCAGCCCATCAGAGTACCCGAGTACCTGTCTCCAGCCCATCAGAGTACCCAAGTACCTGTCTCCAGCCTATCAGAGTACCTGAGTACCTGTCTCCAGCCCAGAGTACCTGACTTCCTGTCTCCATCCCAGAGTACCCAAGTACCTGTCTCCATCCCAGATTACCCGAGTACCTGTCTCCAGCCCATCAGAGTACCCGAGTACCTGTCTCCAGCCCATCAGAGTACCGAGTACCTGTCACCAGCCCATCAGAGTACCTGAGTACCTGTCACCAGCCCATCAGAGTACCGAGTACCTGTCACCAGCCCATCAGAGTACCTGAGTACCTGTCTCCAGCCCATCAGAGTACCGAGTACCTGTCACCAGCCCATCACAGTACCCGAGTACCTGTCTCCAGCCCATCAGAGTACCCAAGTACCTGTCTCCAGCCCATCAGAGTACCCAAGTACCTGTCTCCAGCCCATCAGAGTACCCAAGTACCTGTCTCCAGCCCATCAGAGTACCCGAGTACCTGTCTCCAGCCCATCAGAGTATCCGAGTACCTGTCTCCATCCCAGATTACCCGAGTACCTGTCTCCAGCCCATCAGAGTATCCGAGTACCTGTCTCCATCCCAGATTACCCGAGTACCTGTCTCCAGCCCATCAGAGTACCCGAGTACCTGTCTCCAGCCCATCAGAGTACCCGAGTACCTGTCTCCAGCCCATCAGAGTACCCGAGTACCTGTCTCCAGCCCATCAGAGTACCCGAGTACCTGTCTCCAGCCCATCAGAGTACCCGAGTACCTGTCTCCAGCCCATCAGAGTACCCGAGTACCTGTCTCCAGCCCATCAGAGTACCCGAGTACCTGTCACCAGCCCATCAGAGTACCCGAGTACCTGTCACCAGCCCATCAGAGTACCCGAGTACCTGTCACCAGCCCATCAAAGTATCCGAGTACCTGTCTCCAGCCCATCAGAGTACCCGAGTACCTGTCTACAGCCCATCAGAGTACCCGAGTACCTGTCTCCAGCCCATCAGAGTACCCTAGTACCTGTCACCAGCCCATCAGAGTACCCGAGTACCTGTGTCCAGCCCAGAGTACCCAAGTACCTGTCTCCAGCCCATGAGAGTACCCGAGTACCTGTCTCCATCCCAGATTACCCGAGTACCTGTCTCCAGCCCATCAGAGTACCTGAGTACCTGTCTCCAGCCCATCAGAGTACCCGAGTACCTGTCTCCAGCCCATCAGAGTACCCGAGTACCTGTCACCAGCCCATCAGAGTACCGAGTACCTGTCTCCATCCCAGATTACCCGAGTACCTGTCTCCAGCCCATCAGAGTACCCGAGTACCTGTCTCCAGCCCATCAGAGTACCCGAGTACCTGTCTCCAGCCCATCAGAGTACCCGAGTACCTGTTTCCAGCCCATCAGAGTACCCGAGTACCTGTCTCCAGCCCATCAGAGTACCCGAGTACCTGTCATCAGCCCATCAGAGTACCCGAGTACCTATTTCCAGCCCAGAGTACCTGACTTCCTGTCTCCATCCCAGAGTACCCGAGTACCTGTCTCCAGCCCATCAGAGTACCCGAGTACCTGTCATCAGCCCATCAGAGTACCCGAGTACCTATTTCCAGCCCAGAGTACCTGACTTCCTGTCTCCATCCCAAATTACCCGAGTACCTGTCTCCAGCCCATCAGAGTACCCGAGTACCTGTCTCCAGCCCATCAGAGTACCCGAGTACCTGTCTCCAGCCCATCAGAGTACCCGAGTACCTGTCTCCAGCCCATCAGAGTATCCGAGTACCTGTCTCCATCCCAGATTACCCAAGTACCTGTCTCCAGCCCATCAGAGTACCCGAGTACCTGTCTCCAGCCCATCAGAGTACCCGAGTACCTGTCTCCAGCCCATCAGAGTACCCGAGTACCTGTCTCCAGCCCATCAGAGTACCCGAGTACCTGTCTCCAGCCCATCAGAGTACCCGAGTACCTGTCTCCAGCCCATCAGAGTACCCGAGTACCTGTCTACAGCCCATCAGAGTACCCGAGTACCTGTCACCAGCCCATCAGAGTACCCGAGTACCTGTCACCAGCCCATCAGAGTATCCGAGTACCTGTCTCCAGCCCATCAGAGTACCCGAGTACCTGTCTCCAGCCCATCAGAGTACCCTAGTACCTGTCACCAGCCCATCAGAGTACCCGAGTACCTGTCTCCAGCCCAGAGTACCCAAGTACCTATCTGCAGCCCATCGGAGTACCCGAGTACCTGTCTCCATCCCAGATTACCCGAGTACCTGTCTCCAGCCCATCAGAGTACCCGAGTACCTGTCTCCAGCCCATCAGAGTACCCAAGTACCTGTCTCCAGCCTATCAGAGTACCCGAGTACCTGTCTCCAGCCCATCAGAGTACCCAAGCACCTGTCTACAGCCCATCAGAGTACCCGAGTACCTGTTTCCATCCCAGAGTACCCAAGTACCTGGTAGTACTCAGAGTACCCGATGTTAGGTACCTGGTAGTTGAGCCCGACTGGTAGAAGAAGACCTCTCCTAAGCACTGGTTCAGGAGCCACTGGAGTGGGAACAGTGGTCTCTTGAGCACAGTGGGTAGAAGTGCCTGGTGCGGGTCCTTGCGTTGGCTCACACAGGAGCTGGGAAGACGTCCCTCCGGGATGACTGAACTGCGGATGCAGGCAGGTAGAAGCTGGTTAGCAAGCAGACAGGTAGAAGATATGGCCGCAGCAGAACCTGGAGCAGGAAGAGCAGACTGGAAACAGCGCCACAGGACACAGGCAAAGCAGAGTCAGACAGTCCGTTTGGCAGGAGATCAGGCAGGTGTATGGCAGGAGGGATGATCACAGAATGGTCAGGTAGGCAGGCAGAGGTTCGGCAACGGGTCACAAGATCTAAGCAGAGTCAGGCAAGCCGGGTCGGGTTAGAGACAGAAGAATAGTCAGACGTAGCTGGGTCAATAGCAAATAATCACAACAGGCAGGATACAGGAACTCAGGTGCAGAGCTGCAGACGAACAGCACCTGATGGAAGCATCTGACAACCTTTTAAAGGGTCCTTGGCGCCAAACAGCGCTAGCGCACACGGGCGCGCGCAGGATCGCGCCGGCACCCCCCCGGTGGGGAATTCAGCTGAACTGCCCTGGAAAAGCTCCTCGTGTGCACGCGCGCACACATGTTCACCCGACGGGCACCGGCAAGTCCCTGACACCCGAGTACCTGTCTCCAGCCCATCAGAGTACCCGAGTACCTGTCTCCTGCCCATCAGAGTACCCGAGTACCTGTCTCTATCCCAGAGTACCCAAGTACCTGTCTCCATCCCAGATTACCCGAGTACCTGTTTCCAGCCCCTCAGAGTACCAGAGTAAATGTCTCCAACCCAGATTACCCAACTACCTGTCACCAGCCCATGAGAGTACCCGAGTACCTGTCTCCAGCCCATCAGAGTACCAGAGTACCTGTCTCCAGCCCATCAGAGTACCTGAGTACCTGTCTCCAGCCAAGAGTACCCAAGTACCTGTCTTCAGACCATCAGAGTACCCGAAAACCTGTCACCAGCCCATCAGAGTACCCAAGTACCTGTCACCAGCCAATCAGAGTAACCGAGTACGTCACCAGCCCCTCAGAGTACCCGAGTACCTGTCACCAGCCCATCAGAGTACCCGAGTACCTGTCCCCAGCCCATCACAGTACCCGAGTACCTGTCACCAGCCCATCACAGTACCCGAGTACCTGTCACCAGCCCATCAGAGTAACCAAGTACATGTCACCAGCACATCAGAGTGCCCGAGTACCTGTCTCCAGCCCATCAGAGTACCCGAATACCTGTCTCCAGCCCATCAGAGTACCCGAGTACCTATCTCCAACCCATCAGAGTACCCGAGTACCTGTCTCCAGCCCATCAGAGTACCCGAGTACCTGTCTCCAGCCCATCAGAGTACCCGAGTACCTGTCACCAGTCCATCAAAGTACCCAAGTACCTGTCACCAGCCCATCAGAGTACCCGAGTACCTGTCACCAGTCCATCAGATTACCCGAGTACCTGTCTCCAGCCCATCAGAGTACCCGAGTACCTGTCACCAGTCCATCAGATTACCCGAGTACCTGTCTCTAGCCCATCAGAGTACCCGAGTACCTGTCTACAGCCCATCAGAGTACCCGAGTACCTGTCACCAGTCCATCAGAGTACCCGAGTACCTGTCTCCAGCCCATCAGAGTACCCGAGTACCTGTCACCAGTCCATCAGATTACCCGAGTACCTGTCTCCAGCCCATCAGAATACCCGAGTACCTGTCATCAGCCCATCAGAGTACCCGAGTACCTGTCACCAGCCCAGAGTACCCGAGTACCTATCTGCAGCCCAACGGAGTAACCAAGTACCTGTCTCCAGCCCATCAGAGTACCCGAGCACTTGTCTCCAGCCCAGAGTACCCGAGTATCAGTCTCCAGCCCATCAGAGTACCCGAGTACCTGTCTCCAGCCCATCAGAGTACCCGACTACCTGTCTCCAGCCCAGAGTACCCAAGTGCCTGTCTCCAGCCCATCAGAGTACCCGAGTTCCTGTCTCCATCCCAGAGTACCCGAGTACCTGTCTCCATCCCAGAGTACCCAAGTACCTGTCTCCAGCCCATCAGAGTACCTGAGTACCTGACACCAGCCCATCAGAGTACCCGAGTACCTATCTGCAGCCCATCAGAGTACCTGAGTACCTGACACCAGCCCATCAGAGTACCCAGGTACCTGTCTCCAGCCCATCAGAGTACCCAAGTACCTGTCTCCAGCCCATCAGAGTACCCGAGTACCTGTCACCAGTCCATGAGAGTACCCGAGTACCTGTCACCAGCCCATCAGTGTAACCGAGTACCTGTCTCCAGCTCAGAGTACCTGAGTACCTGTCTCCAGCCCATCAGATTATCCGAGTACCTGTCTCCAGCCCAGAGTACCCGAGTACCTGTCTCCAGCACATCAGAGTACCCGAATACCTGTCTGCAGCCCATCGGAGTACCCAAGCACCTGTCTCCAGGCCAGAGTACCCGAGTACCTGTCTCCAGCACATCAGAGTACCCAAGTACCTGTCACTAGCCCATCAGAGTACCCGAGTACCTGTCTCCAGCACATCAGAGTACCCGAGTACCAGTCTCCAGCCCATCAGAGTACCCGAGTACCTGTCTCCAGCCCATCAGAGTACCCGAGTACCTGTCTCCAGCCCAACAGAGTACCCGAGTACCTGTCACCAGCCCAGAGTATCCGAGTACCTATCTGCAGCCCATCGGAGTACCCAAGTACCTGTCTCCAGCCCATCAGAGTACCCGAGTACCTGTCTCCAGCCCAGAGTACCTGAGTACCTGTCTCCAGCCCATCAGAGTATCCGAGTACCTGTCTCCAGCCCAGAGTACCCGAGTACCTGTCTCCAGCACATCAGAGTACCCGAATACCTGTCTGCAGCCCATCGGAGTATCCAAGCACCTGTCTCCAGGCCAGAGTACCCGAGTACCTGTCTCCAGCACATCAGAGTACCCAAGTACCTGTCACCAGCCCATCAGAGTACCCGAGTACCTGTCTCCAGCACATCAGAGTACCCAAGTACCTGTCTACAGCCCATGAGAGTACCTGAGTACCTATCTGCATCCCATCGGAGTACCCGAATACCTGTCTCCAGCACATCAGAGTACCCGAGTACCTGTCTCCAGCACATCAGAGTACCCAAGTACCTGTCTACAGCCCATGAGAGTACCTGAGTACCTATCTGCATCCCATCGGAGTACCCGAATACCTGTCTCCAGCACATCAGAGTACCTGAGTACCTATCTGCAGCGGATCAGAGTACCCGAGTACCTATCTGCAGCACATCAGAGTACCTGAGTACCTATCTGCACCCCATGCCTCACTGAATATATGTTGGGGTGTTTGCTTTCCAAAATGGGGTCATTTTGTTGGCATTTCCACTGTGCTGGTGCTCCTTCAACAGTCTGATAGGTAGTCAGAAAATGATATGTGTAATTTATGCACCTAGAACACCTGACGGTGCTTCCTGCATATTGGGCCTCTCTATATGCCCAGGCTGTGTAAAAGTCTCACACATGTGGTATCGCCATACTCAGGAGGAGTAGCAGAATGTATTTTGGGGTGTAAATGGAAGTATGGACATACTGTGTGTGAGAAATAACTTGTTAGTTTTGAGTTGTTGGGAGTTTGGGATGGACAATGTGCTGATGAGTTGTTGGGAGTTTTGGATGGACAAGGTGCTGATGAGTTGTTGGGAGTTTTGGATGGATAAGGTGCTGATGAGTTGTTGGGGGTTTGGATAGACAAGGTGCTGATGAGTTGGGGTTTTGGGATGGACAAGGTGCTGATGATTTGTTGGGGTTTTGGGATGGACAAGGTGCGGATGAGTTGTTGGGGGCTTGGGATAGACAAGGTGCTGATGAGTTGTTGGGAGTTTGGGATGGACAAGGTGCGGATGAGTTGTTGGGGTTTTGGGACGGACAAGGTGCTGATGAGTTGTTGGGAGTTTGGGATAGACAAGGTGCTGATGAGTTGTTTGGAGTTTGGGATAGACAAGGTGCTGATGAGTTGTTGGGAGTTTGGGATAGACAAGGTGCTGATGAGTTGTTGGGAGTTTGGGATGGACAAGGTGCGGATGAGTTGTTGGGGTTTTGGGACGGACAAGGTGCGGATGAGTTGTTGGGAGTTTGGGATAGACAAGGTGCTGATGAGTTGTTTGGAGTTTGGGATGGACAAGGTGCTGATGAGTTGTTGGGGTTTTGGGATAGACAAGGTGCTGATGAGTTGTTTGGAGTTTGGGATGGACAAGGTGCTGATGAGTTGTTGGGAGTTTGGGATGGACAAGGTGCTGATGAGTTGTTTGGAGTTTGGGATGGACAAGGTGCTGATGAGTTGTTGGGAGTTTGGGATAGACAAGGCGCTGATGAGTTGGGAGTTTGGGATAGACAAGCAGCTGATGAGTTGTTGGGAGTTTGGGATGGACAAGGTGCTGATGAGTCATTGCGGGTTTGGGATGGACAAGGCACTAATGAGTTGTTGGGGGTTTGGATAGACAAGCAGCTAATGAGTTGTTGGGAGTTTGGGATGGACAAGGTCCTGATGAATTGTTGGGGGTTTGGGATGGATAAGGCACTGAGGAGTTGTTGGGAGTTTGGGATAGACAAGGTGCTGATGAGTTGTTGGGAGTTTTGGATGGACAAGGCGCTGAGGAGTTGTTGGGAGTTTGGGATAGACAAGGTGCTGATGAGTTGTTGGGAGTTTTGGATGGACAAGGCGCTGAGGAGTTGTTGGGAGTTTGGGATAGACAAGGTGCTGATGAGTTGTTGGAAGTTTTGGATGGACAAGGCGCTGATGAGTTGTTGGGAGTTTGGGATAGACAAGGTGCTGATGAGTTGTTGGGAGTTTTGGATGGACAAGGCACTGATGAGTTGTTGCAGACTGCATGGCTTGGACTGGTCCTTATTGGTCAGTAGGGCTTCATGGTGGTATGAGTTGGTCCCAGTATGATAGCACCCTCTTCTGTACCGTGAGAAGGGAAATCTGCCCAGCTCAGACTGGCAAGCACTGTGGGAGAAGCTCCGATGGACTTGGAGGAGGTGGCTGCAGAATTCCAGATGGAATGTTTTTGTTATGCTGGAGTCACATTTGGATTGGTCTGGAAAGGTGACCACAAACTTCACTGCCATAAAGAAGGATTGGGGTGATAAGCTAGACTCTCACTGGTGGGTTTAGAGGGTCCAGCTGTCTCTGCATGCCTTGTCTTTTAGGGCCTCTATGGCTGGTTTGAATCCTCCTCATTAGTTAGGTTGAAGTATGTGTAGCTGTTAGTTGTGTAAAGGAAAAGGCTCTTTGTTTGTTTTGAGTTTTTCCTTTGGAGCGCTATGGTTTTTTTTCCCTTGAGTTGATAGTGCCCATGTGGCGCTGTATTTCTCCAGCACTTCTAGGCTGTCTTGTAGGCCTCTCTCTCTTGGTGACAAAAGTAGGAGGTCATCCGCATACAGCAGGAACTTCACCTCAGTGCTATGTAGAGTCAGTCTTGGTGCTGGGAAAGATTCTAGAGCTGCAGCCAGGTCATTGGTGTAGATGTTGAAGAGGGTTGGACTTAGGCTGCAGCCCTGTCTGACTCCCCTGTCCTGCTGGAAGTGCTCTGTTCTTTTCCCATTCACCTTTACTAGCTGTTCTCATTAACTGAACTCTTGATGACATAATTTTCCCCCCTTTTCCACTCCAATATTTTGAGAAACAGGCCTGGGTGCCACACTGAATCAAAGGCCTTCTTAAAGTCCACAAAACAGGTGAATATCTTCCCATGTATTGTATGGTGGACATGGTTCTTGATGAGACTGTGCAGGGTGTAGATGTGGTCTGTAGTGCAGTGGTTTGGCATGAACCCTGCTTGACTTCTCCTGAGGACCTTGTGTTGTGTCAGGAAATTGAGGATCCTGTTGAATAGTTTCCCAGCGTGCTGCTGACACATATCCCTCTGTAGTTGGCTGGGTCACACTGGTCGTCACTCTTATGGATGGTTGTTATGAGACCTTGGTTCCATACTTGAGGGTAGAAACCAGAACTCAGGACCAGATTGAACACTTTACATATTGCAGTGTGTACATCGGGGGAGCCGATGGCAGGATTCCGTCCATCCCACTGGCTTTTTTAGTTTGCAGATTCTCTCCATTTTTTCTTGTAGTGTAACCGGTACATCTAGGGGGTTCTGGAAATCCTTTATTTTTTCCTCCATATCATTTAGTCTTTCGATGATGTCTTTTTGTTCTACAGTTAGCACCTCCTCTAGAATATCTTTGTAGAGGTTCTTAAAGTAGTTGAGCCAGATGTCTCCATTTTGGATGTGGAGGATGTTTTTTCTGGGTGCTGAGCTAATATTCTTCCATTTTCCCAGAAAGAGTTTTCCAAAAGTGCCTCTTCTAACTGTTGCAGGTTTTTGGAGATGAAGTTTTGCTTTTGCTTTTTAACCCCTTCAATACCGGGCCCTTTCACCCCCTTCCTGCCTGATCAGCTTTCCGATAAACGGCACTTTCATGTTTACATGTGACCGGATGTGATTGGACACAGCCGATCACATGGTTAAGAGCCTGGTCATTGGTCCTAGGAACATGGCGTGACTGCGATCGCCATGCTGCGCGGCCCCCGTGAGCGCGCAATTGCGGTGAGACTGGGCGACATCATATGCTGTCGGCCCAGAATGAGAAGGGATCCCAACCACCAGGGGAGGTAGTTAAGGGGTTTGTTTGTATGTTTCCTGTAGGGTGCCATGGGCTCTCCTTAGGTCGGTGCTGTCAGGGTCTCTGTGTTTGTTATTGGAGACTGTCCGTAAGGTGTTGCTTAGTGCTTTGCATTCTTTGTCAAACCATTTATTGGATTGTTTGTGGGGTGTTTTTTTTGTAGTTGACTTTTCTCAGCTGGGCTGTTTCTGCAATTGTGATAAATAAATAATAATTTATGGTTGTCCTTTCCTGCCGGGTTCACGCCTCGTGAGAATATCTCATAGGTATTGTTTTGGAAGTTTTTGAGCTGTTTTTTGATGTCAGGTTCCTCAGTTACCTCTCTGTATTTTGTGGTGGACTGTTTGGATCATTTAAATGATGGTGGCAGGTTGCATAGAGAAGTCTGTGGAGTTTTGGAGACTCTTTGGACCAATTAAATGATGGTGGCAGGTTGCATAGAGAAGTCTGTGGAGTTTTGGAGACTCTTTGGACCAATTAAATGATGGTGGCAGGTTGCAGAGAGAAGTCCGGTGGAGTTTTGGAGACTTATTGGACCAATTAAATGATGGTGGCAGGTTGCTTAGAAAAGTCCGTGGAGTTTAGAAACTCTTTGGACCAATTAAATGATGGTGGCAGGTTGCAGAGAGAAGTCCGGTGGAGTTTTGGAGACTCTTTGGACCAATTAAATGATGGTGGCAGGTTGCAGAGAGAAGTCCGGTGGAGTTTTGGAGACTCTTTGGACCAATTAAATGATGGTGGCAGGTTGCAGAGAGAAGTCCGGTGGAGTTTTGGAGACTCTTTGGACCAATTAAATGATGGTGGCAGGTTGCAGAGAGAAGTCCGGTGGAGTTTTGGAGATGATTTGTTAGAAGATTTAATATATAGCAGTAGTTGGTTGTGGTCTGACAGGTGTGTTTGTGGGGTGACTGTAAAGCCATTGATGAGTGCAGGGTTCATATCTGTGAGGGCATAGTTTACCACACTGCTGCCTACGTGGGAGTTTAATATGTATATTCCCAGAGAGTCTTCCTTGGTACGGCTGTTGAGGATGTAGACACAGATTCAGCAATTTTCTTCTTTTTCTGTTGACTATACTGTCATTGCTGTTTCTTTGTATCCTTATCAACTCATGACAGTAATTTGCTGGGCCCAGTATGTTGCCATCAGAACTTATATAGTAATTTTCCCTTCCTGTCCTAGAATTGAGGTCTCCAAAGATGAGCACTTATCCTAGGTAATGGAAGTGGATGACCTCACTTTGTAGGACCTCATAGGTGTCTGGTCTGAAATATGGGGACTCTGGTGGGGCAATGTATGCTGCACACGGGTAGATGCCAGACTGAGAGGTGAGGAAGGAGCTTCCTATTCTTATCTAGGTATGGCTCTCTCCTTTTTTTATTGCATTGATGTGCTCATGTAGCTCCTCCTTATACCAGACTAGTATTCCTCCTGAACTCTGACCCAGTTTGATGTGTCTATCCTTCTGTGCGGGGACAGAGAATACCCTATAGCCAGTAGGTACCGATGGTTCATCCTGTGCCCGGGTCCATGTTTCCAGGAGGATTTGTATGTCCGTCTCACATAGTCTTTGAAATCCAGATCATTTACTTTGGATCCGAAGGCTGAAGCGTTCAGATCCTGAATGTTCCAGCTACTGATCACTAATAATGTCATTTTATAGTTCTATATCTTGTAATGAGTACATTTCCTGGGACAACCCGGATTATGATTGGTTGTCATTGTCTTTTGTGCTTTTTAGGCTTAGTTACATTCGTTTATTGTCTAATTGTTGTCTGAGGATGGTTCTTATCTCCTCCATTATTCTGCTCTGTGGTGGTTACCTCCATTCTTGCCATCTTTGTGGCCCTGTTTTTGGGTTGATTGTCATCTTTTTGTTCTGGATTGATGGAGAGGTTTGGGGTCTTCTGGCGGTTGTAATTGTGTTTGTCTGAGAATGGTTTATGCCGGGTCCAGGGTTGTGGGTTCTCTTCAGTACCATGTCTTTGAATACTCTTGTCAGGTGACTGACCCCTTGTTTGTTGAGGTGTTGGGGCATTATGGAAGGATGTTGTACCCGGTGAATGGAAGGCTTTGACCCTCTCTGTCTCTTCTCTCCTCTCTCTTATCTCCTTCTCTTCTCTCTCTGACTCTTCTCTCCTCTCCCCTCTACTTCTCTTCTCTCCTCTCTCTTCTCTCCTCTCCTTCTCTTCTCTCCTCTCTCTTCTCCCCTCTCTGTCTCTTCTCTCTCTTCTCTCCTTCTCTTCTCTCTCTGACTCTTCTCTCCTCTCCCCTCTACTTCTCTTCTCTCCTCTCTCTTCTCTCCTCTCTCTTCTCTCCTCTACTCTCCTCTTCTCTCTTCTCTTCTCTCCTCCCTCTCCTCTCCTCTCTATCCTCTCCTCTTCTCTCTTCTCTTCTCTCCTCTCCTCTCTTCTCTCTCCTCTCTCTTCTCTCCTCTCCTTCTCTTCTGTCCTCTCTCTTCTCTCCTCTCCTCTTCTCTCCTCTCCCCTTCCCTCTTCTCTCCTCTCTTTCTTCTCTCCTCTTCCCTCCTCTCTCTTCTCTCCTCTTCTTCTCTCCTCTTTCTCTCCTCTCTCTGTCTCTCATTTCCTCTCCTTCTCTCCTCTCTCTCTTCTCTTTCTCTCCTCTCTCTGTCTCTTAAATATTCTTTCGTTTCTCTCTCTCTCTTCACTCTTTCTCTCTTCTCTTCTCTTCTCTTCTCTTCTCTTCTCTTCTCTTCTCTTCTCTTCTCTTCTCTTCTCTTCTCTTCTCTTCTCTTCTCCTCTCTTCTCTTTCTCTCCTTTCCTCTCTGTCAACTCAGTTCAATTCAATTCTGTTCAAATAAGCATTATTGGCAGGACCAAATACATTTCAGCATTGCCAAAGCAATTGAGTTTGGATGAGTTTAGATGGGAAGGGGGGGGGGAGGGGATACAAAAGGCAGAGAGTCCATGTAAAGTCCCCTTCAGTCTGTGAGATTTTCACCTTCTCTTGTCTCTCTTTCCTCTCCCCTCCCCCCTTTTCTCTTATTTCGGGGATTACATTCTGCCTAGCACTCTCTTTCCTCTCCCCTCCCCCCCTTCTCTCTTATTTCGGGGATTACATTCTGCCTTGCACTCTCTTTCCTGTCTCTCTTTCCCACGCTTCTCTCTTTACAAATGCTCCCTCCCCCGCTGCCCCTTCCTACTCCCATCACTGTCACTCACTGTGTGATGTCATCCGGTGTTTCCATGGCGACTGTCTTTCCCGTCTCCTCTGCCATATCCTTATGTGTGCTTCCTTCCTCTCTGCTCCGTGTGACATCATCAGTGTGTGTGTGATGTCAGCGATGTCCTGGGGGGCTCCCACACGTCTTCTGTAATCTGGGAACAGAGGCCCCTCCTCCACTTCCGGCAGTTCTGACCCACCGATGACCCAACAGTCCCACCATGGGCTCCATTCATCGGAGGTCCTCCACATCCCCCCCACCTTTCTTCTTTGGTCCTTTCCTGACGCCACACTTCTATATCCCCCCCCCGTCCCCACAGCCTTGTCTTTATTACACAGCCCCCCTCCCAGTCTTGTCTTACCTTTATTACTCAACCCCCCCAGTCTTGTCTTACCTTTATTACACAGCCCCCCCTCCCAGTCTTGTCTTACCTTTATTACTCAACCCCCCCAGTCTTGTCTTACCTTTATTACACAACCCCCCCAGTCTTGTCTTACCTTTATTACACAGCCCCCCTCCCAGTCTTGTCTTACCCTTATTACACAGCACCCCCCCAGTCTTGTCTTACCTTTATTACACAGCCCCCCCAGCCTTGTCTTACCTTTATTACACAGCCCCCCCCCAGTCTTGTCTTACCTTTATTACACAGCCCCCCCAGCCTTGTCTTACCTTTATTACACAGCCCCCCTCAGCCTTGTCTTACCTTTATTACACAGCCCCCCTCAGCCTTGTCTTACCTTTATTACACAGCCCCCCCAGCCTTGTCTTACCTTTATTACACAGCCCCCCCCCCCAGTCTTGTCTTACCTTTATTACACAGCCCCCCCAGCCTTGTCTTACCTTTATTACACAGCCCCCCCCCCTCAGCCTTGTCTTACCTTTATTGCACAGCCCCTCCCCCGTCTGTGGATTGTGATGTGTCAGCAGACTTCATTCATAAATACATTGTTCCTGGATTACAGTTGTTACATTGTCTGCAGACTCGTCCTGTTCCTGCAGACCTGCAAAGGGTTAAAGAGAAGGTTCCCATTTAACCCTTTAACAACTCCTCCTCCCCTCCCCCACACACTATTTTTATACTATTCCTGGCGCTGCGATGGAACGAATGGTGGATTAGGTGGTGGATGAAGAGACGGCGGAGATCCCAGACTGAAGGAAAACCTGGCTGGTCATATGCTAATAAATAAACCACGCCTACTTTAGATAAGCCACGCCCATTTCTAAGCTGTTTTCTCATGAACCAAAAAGTAGAAATTGATCCAAATTGATGAAAAATGATTTGTTTCCACGCTTTGATCGTCATCCCCATCCGCAGGATTCCTTATCCAAAATGGTGTGCAGGGGTCAAAAGAATGTATAACAGGCAGTGCAACTATTGTAGTATAGGGCTGCCTAGGGACAGTTCCCACAAAAGCCGCTAGGTGGCAGCACAATACAAAATCAGTAATAAAAAGTTCAGTCTAGGCTCCACCCACAAGGATCTCTGGACAAACTCTACCCACAGAGATCTTTGGACAGACTCCACCCACAGAGATCTTTGGACAGGTTCCATCCACAGGGATCTCTGGACAGGTTCCATCCACAGGGATCTCTGGACAGGCTCCATCTACAGGGATCTGTGGACAGACTCCACCCACAGGGAGCTCTGGACAGGCTCCACCCACAGGGATCTCTGGACAGACTCCACCCACAGGGAGCTTTGGACAGGCTCTACCCACAATGATCTTTGGACAGGCTCCACCCACAGTGATCTCTGGACAGGCTTCACCCACAGGGATCTCTGGACAGGCTCCATCCACAGGGATCTCTACACAGGCTCCATCCACAGGGATCTCTGGGCAGACTCCACCCACAGGGATCTCTGGACAGGCTCCATCCACAGGGATCTCTAGACAGGCTCCATCCACAGGGAGCTCTGGACAGGCTCCACCCACAGGGATCTCCAGACAGGCTCCATCCACAGGGATCTCCAGACAGGCTCCATCCACAGGGATCTCTAGACAGGCTCAACCCACAGGGATCTCTGGACAGACTCCACCCACAGGGATCTCTGAACAGGCTCCACCCACAGGGATTTCTGGACAACCTCCACCCACAGGGATTTCTGGAATGCTCCACCCAGAGGGATCTTCAGACAGGCTCCATCCACTGGGATCTCTGGACAGGCTCCATCCACTGGGATCTCTGGACAGGCTCCATCCACGGGGATCTCTGGAAAGACTCCACCCACAAGGATCTCTGGACAGGCTCCACCCACAAGGATCTCTGGACAAACTCTACCCATAGAGATCTTTGGACAGGCTCTATCCACAGGGATCTCTAGGCAGGCTCCATCCACAGGGATTTCTGGACAACCTCCACCCACGGGGATTTCTGGACAACCTCCACCCACGGGGATTTCTGGACAACCTCCACCCACGGGGATTTCTGGACAACCTCCACCCACAGGGATCTCTGGAAGGCTCCACCCAGAGGGATCTTCAGACATGCTTCTGTCGTGGAAATTCCACTTTACGCTACGTGTAATCCATGTCTCCTGCACTAATAAGGAACCATTTAAGCCTTTTGGTATAACGCATATTAGTAAACCCGTGTTTCCTGAGTAAAACAAACATGACCACCATCCTCAAATCCTTAGCTCCACAGGCCGACCCGTTTCTGGAGACTCTGTGTTGTTTATTCATAGTACTTAACAATAGAGCTTGTTAGCTTCACAATCGGCCAATCAAGCACAGGCATTCCTTCAAACAGGAGGAGTTATACAAATCTCAACCAATGAACAATGACTAGGGGAGTTTATGGGCGTGTCTGGGCAGGGGCAGTGTGTATGATTCCCCGCCCCTTGTACCACATGGCTGGCCTAAGGACTCATGAACACTGCCCCCCGACCACAACGCACACAAAGACTCCCATTTTTTCAGAGAACAACGCATACCCGGATTATACTACCGTTCCTGAGGATGGGAGATTGCATGAACACACCATAGTCCTCCTATGTGCTGATCAGACACACGAGCGTACATCCCCCATAACCGATAATCTCTTTACAGAGTGAACACATCCCCCCAGACGATCGTCTGTGCATTGCACAGGGGCCCTTCACTGGTGGACATATCCCCACTCTGCAAACACTTCTCTACATCTTACAGGAAGATTTTCACTACCAAAACGAGTCTCAACTGGCGTCAGTCTGCCCCAGTCTGCTCTTTAGAGCTGCGGGAGAACTAACACTGGGAGACACTGTGACAATACATATTAAATACATCTTCATAAAATTTCCACAACACTCCACCCACAGGGTTCCCTGGACAGGCTCCATCCATGGGGATTTCAGAACAGGCTCCACCCACAGGGATCCCTGGAAGGCTCAACCCACAGGGAAATCCACCCATAGGGATTTCTGAACAAGCTCCACTCACAGGGATCTCTGGAAGGCTCCACCCATAGGGATTTCTGAACAAACAAGCTCCACCCACAGGGATCTCTGGACAGGCTCCACCCATAGGGATTTCTAGACAGACAGGCTCTACCTACAGAGTTCTCTGGAAGGCTCCACTCACAAGGATCTCTGGACAAGCTCTACCCATAGGGACCCCCAGACAGGCTCCACCCACAGGGATTTCTGGACAGGCTCTACCCACAGAGATCTCTGTAAAGGCTCCACCCATAGGGATTTCTGGACAAACTCCACTCACAGGGATTTCTAGAAGGCTCCACCTAGAGGGATCTTCAGACAGGCTATGCCCACAGGGATCTCCAGACCATCTCTACCCACAGGGTTCTCTGAACAGGCTCCACCTATAGGGATTTCTGGACAGGCTCCACCCACAGAGATCCATCAAAGTCTCCACCAACAGGGAAATCCACCCATGGGGATTTCTGGACAATCTCCACCCACAGGGATCTCTGAACAGGCTCCACGCATAGGGATTTCTGGACAAGCTCCACCCACAGGGATCTCTGGAAGGCTCCACCCACAGAGATCCATCAAAGTCTCCACCAACAGGGAAATCCACCCATGGGGATTTCTGGACAATCTCCACCCACAGGGATCTCTGAACAGGCTCCACCCATAGGGATTTCTGGACAAGCTCCACCCACAGGTATCTCTGGAAGGCTCCAGCCAGAGGGATCTTCAGACAGGCTCCACCCACAGGGATCTCCAGACAGACTCCACATGAGGAAGACAAAAGGATTCTCTGGTCTGGATGTCCAGGTAGTGGCAGAAGTCTCAGGGATGCCTCTACAATGAGGTAGCTGAAGATACAGGGCCACCCCACTGGAAAGGCATTATTCTGAGGCCAACTAGCTGAGGGCTCCTCCACAGATGAAGCTGCATTCTCTTGCTCCCTCATCTGGTGGACCAGGAACAATGAATGAGGACCCCACCTGGTGACAGAAAACGTGCCTAGTCACTGCATCTGAGGGATTTATACCCCTAGATGTTACCTGGACTAGGTGTGTCCAAGAGTCCTGGGAATTGTGGGAGCCCAGAGGGTCATGGGAAATGGGATTAAAGGGGCCTGAACAAGGTGGGTAAAGAAGGACTCCAACAGTGTCAGTGACATATCACACACTTGCCAACAGCCCAGGTTTACTTCTCTCACACAGTTGTCTTTGTCTGCTTGAAACTGTCTGCACCCCCAGTCCTGCCCCCCAACTATATCTGTCCCCTCCCCTATGCTCTAATAATTGGGCCGATTGAAGGGACAGAACGTTGTGTGTGACTATAATGGGCTGAAAGTGGGAGGGACTTAAAGGAGCAAAATGCACATATGCAGCAGTCCTTGTACCCACAAAATACACTCTCATCACTGTGCTACAAGGAAAAGCCTCACAGACACACATAAACCCCGGCACAATGCGTGTTAAAGTATATGTCCAGCCAAAACATTTTTTTAGTTTTGGATGGAGTAGGGAAGGATTAGAACCCCTATCAGGGTTTTACTGCTCTCTGTTGCTCCATTGCAGAGATTTCCCCTCACAACCTGACTTGATGACACCGTTTAACAGATAGGAAGTCAGAGGAACACAGACAGAAATCCAACCTAGTAGGTGAAGGCTAGAATCCCTGTAAGGTTTTTATTTCTGTCTGTGTTCATATTACAGAGTTCCCCTTACTTCCTGTCTGTTACAGAGTTCCCCTTACTTCCTGTCTGTTACAGAGTTCCCCTTTCTTCCTGTCTGTTATAGAGTTCCCCCTTTCTTCCTGTCTGTTACAGAGTTTCCCCACTTCCTGTCTGTTACAGAGTTCCCCTACTTCCTGTCTGTTAGAGAGTTCCCCTTACTTCCTGTCTGTTACAGAGTTCCTCCTTACTTCCTGTCTGTAAGAGAGCTCCCCCTTCTTTTCTGTTACAGAGTTCCCCTTACTTCATGTCTGTTATAGAGTGCCTCCTTAATTCCAGTCTGTTATAGAGTTCCCCCTTACTTCCTGTCTGTTAGAGAGTCCCCCTTACTTCCTGTCTGTTATAGAGTTCTTACTTCCTGTGTGTTACAGAGTTCCCCTTACTTCATGTCCTTATAGAGTTCCCCTTACTTCCTGTCTGTTACAGAGTTCCCCTTACTTCCTGTCTGTTACAGAGTTCCCCTTACTTCCTGTCTGTTACAGAGTTCCCCTACTTCCTGTCTGTTATAGAGTTCCCCTTCCTCCCCTTACTTCCTGTCTGTTAGAGCGTTCCCCTCCGCATTCTTTGCCTCCGCAATGACTCCTGGGAACAATGACACAAGCTCCCAGGAGCCAGTGCGGCTGAAAGGAAATGACGGAATTTCCACACAATACCCGCCCATATCCGCAGAATAGACAGACAGGAAGCAGAGAGTAACATCTGCAAAACACAGGTACTGTTGAAAAAAAAAAGGTCAGATTTTATGTCATTACATGACTGCAATCTGAATGAGCTAATCTTATAAAATAGGGTGGAGCTCCGATTTCATGTCTGTTATAGAGTTCCTCCTTACTTCCTGTCTGTTATAGATTTCTCCTTACTTCCTGTCTGTTACAGAGTTCTCCTTGCTTCCTGTTTGTTACAGCGTTCCCCTTACTTCCTGTCTGTTACAGAGTTCCTCCTTACTTCCTGTCTGTTATAGAGTTCTCCTTACTTCCTGTCTGTTACAGAGTTCCCCTTACTTCCTGTCTGTTACAGAGTTCCCCTTACTTCCTGTCTGTTACAGAGTTCTTACTTCCTGTCGGTTACAGAGTTCTCCTTACTTCCTGTCTGTTACAGAGTTCCCCTACTTCCTGTCTGTTACAGAGTTCCCCTTCCTCCCCTTACTTCCTGTCTGTTACAGAGTTCCCCTTACTTCCTGTTGGTTACAGTGTTCTCCTTACTTCCTGTCTGTTACAGAGTTCTCCTTACTTCCTGTCTGTTACAGAGTTCTTCTTCCTGTCTGTTACAGTGTTCCCCTACTTCCTGTCTGTTACAGAGTTCTACTTACTTCCTGTCTGTTACAGAGTTCCCCTACTTCCTGTCTGTTACAGAGTTCCCCTTTCTCCCCTTACTTCCTGTCTGTTACAGAGTTCCCCTTACTTCCTGTCGGTTATAGAGTTCTCCTAACTTCCTGTCTGTTACAGAGTTCCCCTTACTTCCTGTCTGTTACAGAGTTCCCCTTACTTCCTGTCTGTTACAGAGTTCTTACTTCCTGTCGGTTACAGAGTTCTCCTTACTTCCTGTCTGTTACAGAGTTCCCCTACTTCCTGTCTGTTACAGAGTTCCCCTTCCTCCCCTTACTTCCTGTCTGTTACAGAGTTCCCCTTACTTCCTGTTGGTTACAGTGTTCTCCTTACTTCCTGTCTGTTACAGAGTTCTCCTTACTTCCTGTCTGTTACAGAGTTCTTCTTCCTGTCTGTTACAGTGTTCCCCTACTTCCTGTCTGTTACAGAGTTCTACTTACTTCCTGTCTGTTACAGAGTTCCCCTACTTCCTGTCTGTTACAGAGTTCCCCTTTCTCCCCTTACTTCCTGTCTGTTACAGAGTTCCCCTTACTTCCTGTCGGTTATAGAGTTCTCCTAACTTCCTGTCTGTTACAGAGTTCCCCTTACTTCCTGTCTGTTACAGAGTTCCCCTTACTTCCTGTCTGTTACAGAGTTCTCCTTACTTCCTGTCTGTTACAGAGTTCCCCTACTTCCTGTCTGTTACAGAGTTCCCCTTCTTCCCCTTAATTCCTGTCTGTTACAGAGTTCGCCTTACTTCCTGTCTGTTAAAGAGTTCCTCCTTACTTCCTGTCTGTTACAGGGTTCATATTACTTCCTGTCTGTTACAGAGCTCCCCTACCTCCTGTCTGTTACAGAGTTCCCCTTCCTGTCTGTTACAAAGCTCCCCCTACTTCCTGTCTGATACAGAGTTCCCCTTACTTCCTGTCTGTTACAGAATTCATCTTACTTCCTGTCTGTTACATAGTTCCCCTTACTTCCTTTCTGTTACAGAGTTCCCCTTCCTCTCCTTACTTTCTGTCTGTTACAGAATGCCCCCTTCTTCCTGTCTTTTAGAGTTCCCCTTACTGCTTGTCGGTTACAGAGTTACTCCCTCTTCTTGTCTGTTACAGAGTTCACCTACTTCCTGTATGTTACTGAGTTCCACTTATTCCCTGTCTGTTAGAGAGTTCCCCTTACTTCCTGTCTGTTAGAGAGTTCCCCTTACTTCCTGTCTGTTATAGAGTTCCTCCTTACTTCCTGTCTGTTAGAGAGTCCCCCCTACTTCCTGACACAGAGTTCCCCTACTTCCTGTCTGTTACAGAGTTCCCCCTTACTTCATGCCTGTTACAGAGTTCCCCTTACCTCCTGTCTGTTACAGAGTCCCCCCTTACTTCCTGTCTGTTACAGAGTTCCCCTTACTTCCTGTCTGTTACAGAGTTTCCCTTAGTTCCTGTCTGTTACAGAGTTCCCCTTACTTCCTGTCTGTTATAGAGTTCCCCTTACTTCGTGTCGGTTACAGAGTTTTCCTTACTTCCTGTCTGTTAGAGAGTTCCCCTACTTCCTGTCTGTTATAGAGTTCATCCTTCCTGTCTGTTAGAGAGTTCCCCGTACTTCCTGTCTGTTATAGAGTTCCTCCTTACTTCCTGTCTGTTAGAGAGTTCCCCCTTACTTCCTGTCTGTTACAGCGTTCCCCCTTACTTCCTGTCAGAGAGTTCCCCCTTACGTCCTGTCTGTTATAGAGTTCCCCTTACTTCCTGTCTGTTACAGAGTTCCTCCTTACTTCCTGTCTGTTATAGAATTCTCCTTACTTCCTGTCTGTTACAGAGTTCCCCTTACTTCCTGTATGTTACAGTGTTCCCCTTACTTCCTGCCTGTTAAATAGTCCTCCCTTAATTCCTGTCTGTTACAGAGTTCCCCCTTACTTCCTGTCTATTACAGAGTTCCCCTTACTTCCTGTCTGTTACAGAGTTCCCCCTTACTTCCTGTCTGTTACAGAGTTCCCTTACTTCCTGTCTGTTACAGAGTTCCCCTTACTTCCTGTCTGTTATAGAGTTCCCCTTACTTCCTGTCGGTTACAGAGATCTCCTTACTTCCTGTCTGTTAGAGAGTTCCCCTTACTTCCTGTCTGTTATAGAGTTCATCCTTACTTCCTGTCTGTTAGAGAGTTCCCCTTACTTCCTGTCTGTTACAGAGTTCCCTTACTTCCTGTCTGTTAGAGAGTTCCTCCTTACTTCCTGTCTGTTAGAGAGTTCCCCTTTACTTCCTGTCTGTTACAGTGCCCCCCTTACTTCCTGTCTGTTATAGAGTTCCTCCTTACTTCCTGTCTGTTAGAGAGTTCCCCCTTACTTCCTGTCTGTTACAGCTTTCCCCCATACTTCCTGTCTGTTATAGAGTTCCTCCTTACTTCCTGTCTGTTAGAGAGTCCCCCCTTACTTCCTGTCTGTTATAGAGTATCTCTTTACTTCCTGTCTGTTAGAGAGTTCCCCCTTACGTCCTGTCTGTTATAGAGTTCCCCTTACTTTCTGTCTGTTAGAGTTCTCCTTACTTCCTGTCTGTTACAGAGTTCTCCTTACTTCCTGTTTGTTACAGTGTTCCCCTTACTTCCTGTCTGTTACAGAGTTCCTCCTTACTACCTGTCTATTATAGAGTTCTCTTTACTTCCTGTCTGTTACAGAGTTCCCCTTACTTCCTGTCTGTTACAGAGTTCTCCTTACTTCCTGTCGGTTACAGAGTTCTCCTTACTTCCTGTCAGTTACAGAGTTCTCCTTACTTCCTGTCTGTTATAGAGTTCCTCCTTACTTCCTGTCTGTTAGAGAGTTCCCCCTTATGTCCTGTCTGTTATAGAGTTCCCCTTACTTCCTGTCTGTTACAGAGTTCCTCCTTACTTCCTGTCTGTTATAGAGTTCTCCTTACTTCCTGTCTGTTACAGAGTACCCCTTACTTCCTGTCTGTTGCAGAGTTCATCTTACTTCCTGTCTGTTACATAGTTCCCCTTACTCCCTTTCTGTTACAGAGTTCCCCTATATCCCCTTACTTCCTGTCTGTTACAGAATGCCCCTTCTTCCTGTCTTTTAGAGTTCCCCTTACTGCTTGTCTGTTACAGAGTTACTCCCTCTTCTTGTCTGTTACAGAGTTCACCTACTTCCTGTATGTTACTAAGTTCCACTTACTTCCTGTCTGTTAGAGAGTTCCTCTTTCTTCCTGTCTGTTATAGAGTTCCTCCTTACTTCCTGTCTGTTAGAGAGCCCCCCCTACTTCCTGTCTGTTACAGAGATCCCCTATTTCCTGTCTGTTATAGAGTTCCTCCTTCCTGTCTGTTAGAGAGCTCCCCCTTAATTCCTGTCTGTTACAGAGGTATCCCTTACTTCCTGTCTGTTACAGAGTTCCCCTTACTTCCTGTCTGTTACAGAGTTCCCCCTTACTTCCTGTCTGTTACAGAGTTCCCCTTACTTCCTGTCTGTTACAGAGTTCCCCTTACTTCCTGTCTGTTATAGAGTTCCCCTTACTTCCTGTCGGTTACAGAGTTCTCCTTACTTCCTGTCTGTTAGAGAGTTCCCCTTACTTCCTGTCTGTTAGAGAGTTCCTCATTACTTCCTGTCTGTTAGAGAGTTCCCCCTTACTTCCTGTCTGTTATAGAGTTCCTCCTTACTTCCTGTCTGTTAGAGAGTTCCCCCTTACTTCCTGTCTGTTATAGAGTTCTTACTTCCTGTGTGTTACAGAGTTCCCCTTACTTCAAGTCCTTATAGAGTTCCTCCTTACTTTCTGTCTGTTACAGAGTTCCTCTTACTTCCTATCTGTTACAGAGTTCTCCTTACTTCCTGTTTGTTACAGCATTCCCCTTACTTCCTGTCTGTTACAGAGTTCCTCCTTACTTCCTGTCTGTTACAGAGTTCTCCTTACTTCCTGTCTGTTACAGAGTTCCCCTTACTAACTGTCTGTTACAGAGTTCTTACTTCCTGTCGGTTACAGAGTTCTCCTTACTTCCTGTCTGTTACAGAGTTCCCCTACTTCCTGTCTTTTACAGAGTTCTCCTTCCTCCCCTTACTTCCTGTCTGTTACAGAGTTCACCTTACTTCCTGTTGGTTACAGAGTTCTCCTTACTTCCTGTCTGTTACAGAGTTCTTCTTACTTCCTGTCTGTTACAGAGTTCTTCTTCCTGTCTGTTACAGTGTTCCCCTACTTCCTGTCTGTTACAGAGTTCCTCCTTACTTCCTGTCTGTTGTAGAGTTCTCCTTACTTCCTGTCTGTTACAGAGTTCCCCTTACTTCCTGTCTGTTACAGAGTTCTCCTAACTTCCTGTCTGTTACAGAGTTCTCCTTACTTCCTGTCTGTTACAGAGTTCCCCTTACTTCCTGTCTGTTACAGAGTTCCTCCTTACTTCCTGTCTGTTGTAGAGTTCCCCTTACTTCCTGTCTGTTACAGAGTTCTCCTTACTTCCTGTCTGTTACAGAGTTCCCCTTACTTACTGTCTGTTACAGAGATCTCCTTACTTCCTGTCGGTTACAGAGTTCTCCTAACTTCCTGTCAGTTACAGAGTTCTCCTAACTTCCTGTCAGTAACAGAGTTCTCCTTACTTCCTGTCTGTTACAGAGTTCCCCTTACTTCCTGTCTGTTACAGAGTTCCTCCTTACTTCCTGTCTGTTACAGAGTTCTCCTTACTTCCTTCTGTTACAAAGTTCCTCTTACTTCCTGTCTGTTACAAAGTTCCCCTACTTCCTGTCTGTTATAGAGTTCCCCTTCCCCTCCTTACTTCCTGTCTGTTACAGAGTTCCCCCTTACTTCCTGTCTGTTACAGAGTTCCCCTTACTTCCTGTCTGTTACAGCGTTCCCCTTACTTCCTGTCTGTTACAAAGTTCCCCTGACTTCCTGTCTGT
Organism: Aquarana catesbeiana; assembly: GCF_042186555.1. Classification (NCBI taxonomy): domain Eukaryota; kingdom Metazoa; phylum Chordata; class Amphibia; order Anura; family Ranidae; genus Aquarana; species Aquarana catesbeiana. Next base: position 745,009,460 of record NC_133326.1, on the reverse strand, counting down.
TACAAAGTTCCCCTTACTTCCTGTCTGTTACAATGTTCCCCTACTTCCTGTTACAGAGTTCCCCTTCCTCCCCTTACTTCCTGTCTTTTACAGAGTTCCCCTTACTTCCTGTCTGTTACAGCGTTCCCCTTACTTCCTGTCTGTTACAGCGTTCCCCTTGCTTCCTGTCTGTTACAGCGTTCCCCTTACTTCCTGTCTGTTACAGCGTTCCTCTACTTCCTGTCTGTTACAGAGGTCTCCTTACTTCCTGTCTGTTACAGAGTTCCCCTACTTCCTGTCTGTTACAGAGTTCCCCTACTTCCTGTCTGTTACAAAGTTCCCCTACTTCCTGTCTGTTACAGAGTTCCTCTACTTCCTGTCTGTTACAGAGTTCCCCTACTTCCTGTCTGTTACAGAGTTCCCCTACTTCCTGTCTGTTACAGAGTTCCCCTACTTCCTGTCTGTTACAAAGTTCCCCTTGCTTCCTGTCTGTTACAAAGTTCCCCTTACTTCCTGTCTGTTACAAAGTTCCCCTTACTTCCTGTCTGTTACAAAGTTCCCCTTACTTCCTGTCTGTTACAAAGTTCCCCTATTTCCTGTCTGTTAGAGTTCCCCTTCCTCCCCTTTCTTCCTGTCTATTACAGAGTTCCCCTTACTTCCTGTCTGTTACAGCGTTCCCCTTACTTCCTGTCTGTTACAGCGTTCCCCTTACTTCCTGTCTGTTACAGTGTTCCCCTACTTCCTGTCTGTTACAGAGATCTCCTTACTTCATGTCTGTTACAGAGTTCCCCTACTTCCTGTCTGTTACAAAGTTCCCCTATTTCCTGTCTGTTAGAGTTCCCCTTCCTCCCCTTTCTTCCTGTCTATTACAGAGTTCCCCTTACTTCCTGTCTGTTACAGCGTTCCCCTTACTTCCTGTCTGTTACAGCGTTCCCCTTACTTCCTGTCTGTTACAGTGTTCCCCTACTTCCTGTCTGTTACAGCGTTCCCCTTACTTCCTGTCTGTTACAGTGTTCCCCTACTTCCTGTCTGTTACAGAGATCTCCTTACTTCATGTCTGTTACAGAGTTCCCCTACTTCCTGTCTGTTATTGAGTTCCCCTACTTCCTGTCTGTTATTGAGTTCCCCTACTTCCTGTCTGTTACAGAGTTCCCCTACTTCCTGTTTGTTATTGAGTTCCCCTACTTCCTGTCTGTTACAGATGGGATTGCCACCTTTTCTTCAAGTAAAACCCGAACACTTTAGAGGTGCACAGCATTTTTTTATAGTATAATCTATAGCTATATTTTCCTATTAAATAACATTTCTAATCATATGATGTTAATAACACAAGTCCCCCTTTACATCAGAGTCCACAGAGTCCCCCTTTTATATCTGAACTCACAAAGTTCCCTTTCAGGGGGAACTCTGCGGACTCTGATGTAAGGGAGAACTCTGGGGAATCTGACATAAGGGATGCGCTGGGAACCCTGATTTAAGGGGGAACACTGAGAACTCTGATGTAAAGGGGGACGCTTATGTAAGGGGGAATACTGTGGACTCTGGTGTAAAGGGGAACTCTGATGTAAGGGGGAATACTGTGGCCTCTGGTGTAAAGGGGAACTCTGATGTAAGGAGGAATACTGTGGTCTCTGGTGTAAAGGGGAACTCTGATGTAAGGGGGAATACTGTTGACTCTGGTGTAAAGGGGAACTCTGATGTAAGGGGGAATACTGTTGACTCTGGTGTAAAGGGGAACTCTGATGTAAGGGGGAATACTGTTGACTCTGGTGTAAAGGGGAACTCTGATGTAAGGGGGAATACTGTGGACTCTGGTGTAAAGGGGAACTCTGGTGTAAAGGGGAACTCTGATGTAAGGGGGAATACTGTGGCCTCTGGTGTAAAGGGGAACTCTGATGTAAGGGGGAATACTGTGGCCTCTGGTGTAAAGGGGAACTCTGATGTAAGGGGGAATACTGTGGCCTCTGGTGTAAAGGGGAACTCTGATGTAAGGGGGAATACTGTGGACTCTGGTGTAAAGGGGAACTCTGATGTAAGGGGGAATACTGTGGCCTCTGGTGTAAAGGGGAACTCTGATGTAAGGGGGAATACTGTGGCCTCTGGTGTAAAGGGGAACTCTGATGTAAGGGGGAATACTGTGGCCTCTGGTGTAAAGGGGAACTCTGATGTAAGGGGGAATACTGTGGCCTCTGGTGTAAAGGGGAACTCTGGTGTAAAGGGGAACTCTGATGTAAGGGGGAATACTGTTGACTCTGGTGTAAAGGGGAACTCTGATGTAAGGGGGAATACTGTGGACTCTGGTGTAAAGGGGAACTCTGATGTAAGGGGGAATACTGTGGACTCTGGTGTAAAGGGGAACTCTGGTGTAAAGGGGAACTCTGGTGTAAAGGGGAACTCTGATGTAAGGGGGAATACTGTTGACTCTGGTGTAAAGGGGAACTCTGATGTAAGGGGGAATACTGTGGACTCTGGTGTAAAGGGGAACTCTGATGTAAGGGGGAATACTGTGGACTCTGGTGTAAAGGGGAACTCTGATGTAAGGGGGAATACTGTGGACTCTGGTGTAAAGGGGAACTCTGGTGTAAAGGGGAACTCTGGTGTAAAGGGGAACTCTGATGTAAGGGGGAATACTGTTGACTCTGGTGTAAAGGGGAACTCTGATGTAAGGGGGAATACTGTGGACTCTGGTGTAAAGGGGAACTCTGATGTAAGGGGGAATACTGTTGACTCTGGTGTAAAGGGGAACTCTGATGTAAGGGGGAATACTGTTGACTCTGGTGTAAAGGGGAACTCTGATGTAAGGGGGAATACTGTGGACTCTGGTGTAAAGGGGAACTCTGATGTAAGGGGGAATACTGTTGACTCTGGTGTAAAGGGGAACTCTGATGTAAGGGGGAATACTGTGGACTCTGGTGTAAAGGGGAAATCTGCTGTAAGAGGTGCTCTGACAGCTCAGTGTACAGAGCGCAGGGACCAGGAGTATATAATATACAGTGTACATTGATCAGAAGTATACCGTGTATAGCTCAGTGTACAGAATGCAGGGACCAGGAGTGACATAGGGTTGGGGGAGGGGTGGATCATAAGGGGTGGGTGCCACGGCTTGCGTGGGGGAGGGGTGGGTGCCACGGGGTGCGTGGGGGAGGGGTGGGTGCCACAGACCAGAGGCACATCTTCATCACCAGATTACACCCAATAGACACCATTTAATCCTTTTGCCATTTTTTGCTTTTATTTGGACAAATGTTTAGGCCTGAAGATTACATAACACCCCATCACAGAACCCCGTCACGGAACCCCGTCACAGAACTCCGTCACGGAACCCCGTCACAAAACCTTGTCACGGAACCCCGTCACGGAACCCCATCACAGAACTCCGTCACGGAACCCCGTCACAAAACCTTGTCACGGAACCCGTCACGGAACCCCATCACAGAACTCCTTCACGGAACCCTGTCATGGAACCCCTGTCACGGAACTCCGTCACGGAACCCCATCACGGAACTCCGTCACGGAACCCCGTCATGGAACCCCTGTCACAGAACTCCGTCACAGAACCCCATCACAGAACTCCGTCACAGAACCCCATCACAGAACTCCGTCACGGAACCCCGTCATGGAACCCCTGTCACGGAACTCCGTCACCGAACCCCATCACAGAACTCCGTCACCGAACCCCATCACAGAACTCCGTCACGGAACCCGTCACAAAACCCCATCACAAAACCCCATCACAGAACCCCATCATGGAACCCCGTCACCGAACCCCATCACGGAACCCCATCATGGAACCCCGTCACGGAACCCCGTCACAAAACCCCATCACGGAACCCCGTCACAAAACCCCATCACAAAACCCCATCACAGAACCCCGTCACACTCCGCTGGAGTTCTTCCGTCAGTACACGGCTTCCTCCAGTCTGGACCTTCAGATATCAGATATTACAGTTCATATATTGTAACCAAGAACCAGGCCAGACTAGCTCAGTTACACACTGGAACATGGAATGTTTATTGAGCAAACTCACCCAAATATATACACCAGGAGGACCCCCCCGATCATATTACCCGAACATTACAAACTGTCACCAGAAACAGAATTAAGTAGTCCCTTAAAGCAGCCGAGGTGACTCCAGGGTATGACCTTTCAGGTCAGCCTTGCCGTCTTCTAGCTCAGAAGACACAATCCACATTATCAGAAGTATAAACACAGAACTCCTTCTCACAATAGCAGGAAACCCCAGTAGCAGACTGTCCGTCTCCTACATTGTACAGAGGCCAATGTGATCAGCTCTTTCGATTAACATGTTGAGTTCAGAATCAAACCAGGAATAGTCTTTGTATATTTCCTAGGAGATATTGTGGATATATATTACTGTTCCATTTTAAGTAATCCAATCCACATTTTCTCGGTCACCCTGTGCCCCTAATAGACACAGGGTGACTTAGACATAAGAGGTGCATGGGGAGCTGAAACAAGGTTTGTCAACCTCTACAAGGGACCCCGGGCTCCACAAGCCCCGTGCCTAAAGTGACTCCCTTCACATCTCTCCTCTTTCGGCAGCAGACTAACACAGGAGGAGACCCCAGGCGGGTTGACTCTGAAGTTAGTCGGTAGTTCCAGTCCCCTAATGCCAGTATCCACACAGTACACCAAACACATTGTCCCAAACAGAGCATTACTCACCCAGCCAACCTCTGCCTGTCTCGTAGAACATAACCACTGCTGGGGAAGTGCGGACTGGTCCTTCTCCCTGGAGTCCCTTCAGACGCTGAAGAGAAGACGGGGGACTGGGCTTACTCCATCATGCTGTTGGGGATCTGGGCTGACTGCCCAACATCCCTAGGAAAGTCCAGGGCATGGGCTGGTGGCCCTTGGGCCCAGTGCCAACACTTTGACAGGTGACTCATCATCCATAACATCCTCTGATGAAAAGTCAATGAAATCCCTGCTTTCTGTGCTCCATGTCTGGAGAATGAGGACAGCTTCCTCTTCTCCCAAGCCCTTGAACTGCCATCGGACAGACACATTTCTCCATCCAAGCTCATCCTGTGCAGAAACAGGTTCATCAAGGTCAGTCAACACTTGCTGCATCCACCATAAGACCTCCGCTTCCATAGCTGTGGGCGGAGATGGGCAAAGCACACTGTTTTTCTGCCCCATTACTGACACTTCAGCTGGGATTTTAGGACTGTCGTCTGGTACTTCTGGATAGTTCCAGGCAAAGGGAGCCCAGCCCTGGCGCTGAGCAGTCTAGCAGCCATCTGTAGGCGATCTCCAGCTCCCATTCCTGAAGGGCCAGAAACTCTATATCTTCTAGTGCCCAGTGCACTTCCGAGACATTCAGTATCTCTTCTCTGAAATCCATGATTTCGTCCAACCACCACTCCAAATCGCTCCCAAAGTTGTTTTTTTTTTTTGTTTTTGTTTTTTGCCACTTCAGCAAAGTGTTTATGTGGGTGATATTGTTTCAACTTACAAGTCAATCTCGTCCCTTAACAATTTCACATCATTGTGGCTTCGTTTTTTCATCATCCGGTTATTGAAAGATAGTAATTGAAACATACCATACAAATATCCCCCAAAATTTTTTTACCCCTAGAACCCACCCCCCCGTCTCTAGACGCTATTCCCAATCCCCCCAGCCCTACCCCCCGACTGGTCTCACAAGAGTCATGACTTGTACCTATCACGATCCTCCTCCTTCTCTTTTACACTATTTGAGTGTGAGTCATCTAGTTACAGTTTATGTTTAAATTTCTGTTGGGTGAGTTGTCCGGCTAAGTTTCCCACACCTCTGCCGCCTGAAGTGAGGATTTATATTTTACCCAGTCCCTCCACGTCTCTTCATACTCTTCCATCTCTAACCCTTCACTGTATCTCAAATATTCCAGGAAGTGAATTTCCTCTATTTTATTGAACCACTCCCGCATTGTGGGTCTCCTTCTGTCTAACCAGTGTCTAGGAATAAGACTTTTAGCGGCATTGAGGAGGTGCGGTAACAGTGATTTCCTCTTTGTGGGCATGTTGCTCCCATGATGTAGGCATACCCAGGGGTCATTCGGGACCCTCGCACTGGTGATCTCAGCAAATCGCTCCCTAAGTTAGGGTCCCCTGTCAGCTTCACATACAACAGTCCCAAGCCGCCGTAGCGAAAGCCTTCCATTGGGCTGTCATCCACTATCCAGGGACATGCTTGAGATACATGCCACCGGAGGGCTCTGTAGCTCTCATCCAACCACATCTCTGCCCAGACCAGCCTGCTATACTCAGCCGTCTGCTCCTTGTGCGGTTTTTCTCCCAAAAGCAGCACCCGCAATCCGTACTGCGACCAGTACCTTTCCTGGATGGAGGGGAGAACTTTTCCCTGGTGTCGCTGCTCACGGGCTAGCGCTTCCTTCCAGAGTTCACAGTGGATAGAATCAAACCATCCCAGCAGGACCTGCTCTGATACTGGTCCTCTGTGCTGTGTCTGCATCTCTCGCAACCTCCTTCTGAATTCCTCATCCATGGCGGCTGGTATCTGTAGCTCTCCTCTTCTAAAAACCGGACCTTGGATCCCGGTGGAGGTTTGGATGTCCCAGACTGCAGGAAGCAACCCACTGCTGCCACCAATGTCATGGAACCCTGTCGCACTCTGCTTGAGTGCTTCCATCAGTACACTGCTTCCTCCAGTCTGGATCTTTAGATATCAGATATTACAGTCCATATATTGCAACCAAGAGCCAGGTGAGACTAGCTCGGTTACAAAGCTGCAACATGGAATATATATTGGAACAAACTCACACAAATATATACACTAGAAGGTCATTCCTCCCCTCTGATCATATAACCGTAGCAATACAAACTAACCAGAAACAGAATTAATATAGCTGATTAACTAGTCTCTTAAAGCAGCCGAGGTGACTTCAGGGTTTGACCTTTCAGGTCAGCCTTACCATCTTTTAGCTCAGAAGACACAATCCACATTATCATAAGTATAAACACAAGACACCTTAATAAACAGACAATAGCAGGAGTCCCCAGTAGCAGACTGTCCGGCTCCTGAGGCCAAGGTGACCAGCTCTTTCGATTGACATGTATAGTTCAGAATCAAACAAACCAGGAATATTCTTTATATATTTCCTGGGAGATATTGTGGATAAATATTTTTGTTTGGTGGTTTGGTAGTTTTGTAGTTTCTTGGTTTGGTGGTTTTGTAGTTTCTTGGTTTGGTAGTTTGGAGGTTTTGTAGTTTCTTGGTTTGGTAGTTTGGTGGTTTGGTAATTTGGTGGTTTGGTAGTTTGGTGGTTTGGTAATTTAGTGGTTTGGTAGTTTGGTTGTTTGGTAGTTTGTGAGTTTGGTTGTTTGGTGGTTTTGTAGTTTGGTGGTTTTGTAGTTTGGTGGTTTTGTAGTTTGGTGGTTTGTAGTTTGGTGATTTTGTAGTTTGGTGGTCTGGTTTTGTAGTTTGTCTGTGCTGCTATTGGTGATTGTTGAGTAGTGGAGTGATTGTTTTGGGAGTACTGGCTGATATGTAAGAGAGGGGAGTGTTTGTCCTAAGTGGTGCCTAAATAATGTTGTATGTAATGTGGTAGTAAACCACCGGGTGTTTTTTGGAAACCTGAAAGGTAATGGTATAATGTGTAGATATGGAATAAAAGGCCATGGTATAATGTGAGGGATACATTGCACACTATGGAAGGCCATGGTATAATGTGAGGGATACATCGCACACTATGGAAGGCTATAGTATAATGTGAGGGGTACATCAAATACTATGGAAGGCTATGGTATAATGTGAGGGGTAACTATGGAAGGCCATGGTATAATATGAGGGGTACATCACATACTATGGAAGGCTATGGTATAATGTGAGGAGTACATCATATACTATGGAAGGCCATGGTATAATGTGAGGGATACATCACATACTATGGAAGGCTATGGTATAATGTGAGGGGTAACTATGGAAGGCCATGGTATAATATGAGGGGTACATCACATACTATGGAAGGCCATGGTATAATGTGAGGAGTACATCACATACTATGGAAGGCCATGGTATAATGTGAGGGGTACATCACATACTATGGAAGGCCATGGTATAATTTGAGGGGTACATCACATACTATGGAAGGCCATGGTATAATGTGAGGGGTACATCACATACTATAGAAGGCCATGGTATAATGTGAGGGGTATATCACATACTATGGAAGGCCATGGTATAATGTGAGGGGTACATCACATACTATGTAAGGCTGGTATAATGTGAGGGGTAACTATGGAAGGCCATGGTATAATGTGAGGGGTAACTATGGAAGCCATGGTATAATGTGAGGAGTACATCACATACTATGGAAGGCCATGGTATAATATGAGGGGTACATCACATACTATGGAAGGCCATGGTATAATGTGAGGGGTACATCACATACTATGGAAGGCCATGGTATAATGTGAGGAGACATCACATACTATGGCAGGCCATGGTATAATGTGAGGAGTACATCACATACTATGGAAGGCCATGGTATAATTTGAGGGGTACATCACATACTATGGAAGGCCATGGTATAATGTGAGGGGTACATCACATACTATGGAAGGCCATGGTATAATGTGAGGGGTATATCACATACTATGGAAGGCCATGGTATAATGTGAGGGGTACATCACATACTATGGAAGGCCATGGTATAATGTGAGGGGTACATCACATACTATGGAAGGCCATGGTATAATGTGTAGATATGTAATGGAAGGCCATGGTATAATGTGAAGGGTACATCACATACTATGTAAGGCTGGTATAATGTGAGGGGTAACTATGGAAGGCCATGGTATAATGTGAGGGGTAACTATGGAAGCCATGGTATAATGTGAGGAGTACATCACATACTATGGAAGGCCATGGTATAATTTGAGGGGTACATCACATACTATGGAAGGCCATGGTATAATGTGAGGGGTACATCACATACTATGGAAGGCCATGGTATAATGTGAGGGGTATATCACATACTATGGAAGGCCATGGTATAATGTGAGGGGTACATCACATACTATGGAAGGCCATGGTATAATGTGAGGGGTACATCACATACTATGGAAGGCCATGGTATAATGTGTAGATATGTAATGGAAGGCCATGGTATAATGTGAAGGGTACATCACATACTATGTAAGGCTGGTATAATGTGAGGGGTAACTATGGAAGGCCATGGTATAATGTGAGGGGTAACTATGGAAGCCATGGTATAATGTGAGGAGTACATCACATACTATGGAAGGCTATGGTATAATATGAGGGGTACATCACATACTATGGAAGGCCATGGTATAATGTGAGGGGTACATCACATACTATGGAAGGCCATGGTATAATGTGAGGAGTACATCACATACTATGGCAGGCCATGGTATAATGTGAGGAGTACATCATATACTATGGAAGGCCATGGTATAATGTGAGGAGTACATCACATACTATGGAAGGCCTTGGTATAATGTGAGGAGTACATCATATACTATGGAAGGCCATGGTATAATGTGAGGGGTACATCACATACTATGGAAGGCCTTGGTATAATGTGAGGGGTACATCACATACTATAGAAGGCCTTGGTATAATGTAAAGAGTACATCATATACTATAGAAGGCCTTGGTATAATGTGAGGAGTACATCATATACTATGGAAGGCCATGGTATAATGTGAGGGGTACATCACATACTATGGAAGGCCATGGTATAATGTGAGGGGTACATCACATACTATGGAAGGCCTTGGTATAATGTGAGGAGTACATCATATACTATGGAAGGCCATGGTATAATGCGAGAGGTACATCACATACTATAGAAGGCCATGGTATAATGTAAAGAGTACATCATATACTATGGAAGGCCATGGCATAATGTGAGGGGTACATCACATACTATGGAAGGCCATGGTATAATGTGAGGAGTACATCATATACTATGGAAGGCCATGGTATAATGTGTAGATATGGAATAGAAGGCCATGGTATAATGTGTTTATATGGAGTAGAAGGCCATGGTATAATGAGTAGATATGGAATGGAAGCCCTCGTATAATGTGAGGGGCACATCGCATAGTATGGAAGGCCATGGTATAATGTGAGGGGTACATCACATACTATGGAAGGCCATGGTATAATGTGAGGGGTACATCACATACTATGGAAGGCCATGGTATAATGTGAGGAGTACATCACATACTATGGAAGGCCATGGTATAATGTGAGGAGTACATCACATACTATGGAAGGCCATGGTATAATGTGAGGAGTACATCACATACTATGGAAGGCCATGCTATAATGTGAGGAGTACATCACATACTATGGAAGGCCATGGTATAATGTGAGGGGTACATCACATACTATGGAAGGCCATGGTATAATGTGAGGAGTACATCACATACTATGGAAGTCCATGGTATAATGTGTAGATATGGAATAGAAGGCCATGGTATAATGTGTTTATATGGAGTAGAAGGCCATGGTATAATGAGTAGATATGGAATGGAAGCCCTCGTATAATGTGAGGTGCACATCGCATACTATGGAAGGCCATGGTATAATGTGAGGAGTACATCACATACTATGGAAGGCCATGGTATAATGTGAGGAGTACATCACATACTATGGAAGGCCATGGTATAATGTGAGGAGTACATCACATACTATGGAAGGCCATGGTATAATGTGTAGATATGGAATAGAAGGCCATGGTATAATGTGTTTATATGGAGTAGAAGGCCAATGGTATAATGAGTAGATATGGAATGGAAGCCCTCGTATAATGTGAGGTGCACATCGCATACTATGGAAGGCCATGGTATAATGTGAGGAGTACATCACATACTATGGAAGGCCATGGTATAATGTGAGGAGTACATCATATACTATGGAAGGCCATGGTATAATGTGAGGAGTACATCACATACTATGGAAGGCCATGGTATAATGTGAGGAGTACATCATATACTATGGAAGGCCATGGTATAATGTGAGGAGTACATCACATACTATGGAAGTCCATGGTATAATGTGTAGATATGGAATAGAAGGCCATGGTATAATGTGTTTATATGGAGTAGAAGGCCATGGTATAATGAGTAGATATGGAATGGAAGCCCTCGTATAATGTGAGGTGCACATCACATACTATGGAAGGCCATGGTATAATGTGAGGAGTACATCACATACTATGGAAGGCCATGGTATAATGTGAGGAGTACATCACATACTATGGAAGGCCATGGTATAATGTGAGGAGTACATCACATACTATGGAAGGCCATGGTATAATGTGTAGATATGGAATAGAAGGCCATGGTATAATGTGTTTATATGGAGTAGAAGGCCAATGGTATAATGAGTAGATATGGAATGGAAGCCCTCGTATAATGTGAGGTGCACATCGCATACTATGGAAGGCCATGGTATAATGTGAGGAGTACATCACATACTATGGAAGGCCATGGTATAATGTGAGGAGTACATCATATACTATGGAAGGCCATGGTATAATGTGAGGGGTACATCACATACTATGGAAGGCCATGGTATAATGTGAGGGGTACATCACATACTATGGAAGGCCATGGTATAATGTGTAGATATGGAATAGAAGGCCATGGTATAATGTGATTTTACGGAGTGGAATGCCATGGTATAATGAGTAGATATGGAATGGAAGGCCCTCGTGTAATGTGACGGGTACATGGCATACTAGCACATTATGTGATACTCACCTGAAAACTAAGCCCTCCAGTGCCACGCTGTCACCACTGAAGGCGCTTGCGGCTCATTGCTGGAGCCGCAATGACGTCACTCCCGTACAGGACTCCCAAGGAACGGCACGGGTATGCTCTTCATTCATAGCGCATGCACCAATGACATTGTGACGGGAGTCACTTTGGGCGGGGGGGCTTGTGGAACCCAGCTTACCTCGGAGAGCTCTGGAATCTCCTTGTCCAGCTCCCCTGACCCCTCCTATGTGTAAGTAACCCTGTGTCTATTAGGGGCACAGGGTGACCGAGAACCCCAGTCTGATCTGCACTAATCAGACTTCACTGTACAACCACACTGGAATATTGTGTGTGCGTATATATATATATATATATATATATATATATATATATATATATATACAGTCAGGTCCATAAATATTGGGACATCGACACAATTGTAATCTTTTTGGCTCTATACACCACCACAATGGATTGTTAATGAAACAAACAAGATGTGCTTTAACTGCAGTTACAAATCCTTTGCAGTCAATTACAGCCTGAAGTCTGGAACGCATAGACATCACCAGACGCTGGTTTTCATCCCTGGTGATGCTCTGCCAGGCCTTTACTGCAACTGTCTTCAGTTCCTGCTTGTTCTTGGGGCATTTTCCCTTCAGTTTTGTCTTCAGCAAGTGAATTGCATGCTCAATCGGATTCAGGTCAGGTGATTGACTTGGCCATTGCATAACATTCCACTTCTTTCCCTTAAACTCTTTGGTTGCTTTCGCAGTATGTTTCGGGTCATTGTCCATCTGCACTGTGAAGAGCCGTCCAATGAGTTCTGAAGCATTTTGCTGAATATGAGCAGATAATATTGTCCGAAACACTTCAGAATTCATCCTGCTGCTTTTGTCAGCAGTCACATCATCAATAAATACAAGAGAACCAGTTCCATTGGCAGCCATACATGCCCACGCGATGACACTACCACCACCATGCTTCACTGATGAGGTGGTATGCTTTGGATCATGAGCAGTTCCTTTCCTTCTCCATACTCTTCTCTTCCCATCACTCTGGTACAAGTTGATCTTGGTCTCATCTGTCCATAGGATGTTGTTCCAGAACTCTGAAGGCTTTTTTAGATGTTGTTTGGCAAACTCTAATCTGGCCTTCCTGTTTTTGAGGCTCACCAATGGTTTACATCTTGTGGTGAACCCTCTGTATTCACTCTGGTGAAGTCTTCTCTTGATTGTTGACTTTGACACACATACACCGACCTCCTGGAGAGTGTTCTTCATCTGGCCAACTGTTGTGAAGGGTGTTTTCTTCACCAGGGAAAGAATTCTTCGGTCATCCACCACAGTTGTTTTCCGTGGTCTTCCGGGTCTTTTGGTGTTGCTGAGCTCACCGGTGCGTTCTTTCTTTTTAAGGATGTTCCAAACAGTTGATTTGGCCACACCTAATGTTCTTGCTATCTCTCTGATGGGTTTGTTTTGTTTTTTCAGCCTAATGATGGCTTGCTTCACTGATAGTGACAGCTCTTTGGATCTCATATTGAGAGTTGACAGCAACAGATTCCAAATGCAAAGAGCACACTTGAAATGAACTCTGGACCTTTTATCTGCTCCTTTTAAATGGGATAATGAGGGAATAACACACAGCTGGCCATGGAACAGCTGAGCAGCCAATTGTCCCATTACTTTTGGTCCCTTAAAAAGTGGGAGGCACATATACAAACCGTTGTAATTTCTACACCGTTCACCTGATTTGGATGTAAATACCCTCAAATTAAAGCTGAATGTCTGCAGTTAAAGCAAATCTTGTTCATTTCATTTCAAATCCATTGTGGTGGATAGAGCTAAAAAGATTAGAATTGTGTCCATGTCCCAATATTTATGGACCTGACTGTATATTGCATATTGTCTCATGTACTGTTGTAGACTCTTTACTAGATCGTTTGAGGTGTGGCTGTAGCCCATTGTTCTATTGTTTGTGTCTGCTTGGGAGCAACCTACTATGGGGTGTGAATGTGGATTAGCTGTGAGGAGGGGGGGGATTCCTCCAACAGTTCTCCCTGCTGAAAGGACAGTCTACTGATGAGACGTTTGAATACAGCCGTGTGTCTGTTACTGAATGTGGTCTACCCCGCCCTGTGTCATTATACAAAGAAGGGGGGTTGTACTCTGAGGGGATATCTCTGTGTTCAAATAATATATTCCAGCTTTGCAGCCAAACGAGTCCTGCCTAGTTCTTGGTTGTAATATGTGGCTACAATATCTCATATCTATATTCAGACTGGAGGAAGTGGGATATGATGGAAGCACTCAAGCGGAGCGTGGGACGTTCTGTTACAGACATCCCTGACTGCATCTACAGTAATTATCTCCTAAACTGCACACGTTTACAGCACCTATAGGTCATATATAGGTCATATATAGGGCATATATAGGGCATACATTGGGAGGTTACTCTTTCCAAGTGCAGCACATAAAAACAGCAAACTTTCCTATCCATCCATATATGTCTCCATCCATCCATCCATCCATCCATATATGTCTCCATCCATCCATCCATCCATCCATATATGTCTCCATCCATCCATATATGTCTCCATCCATCCATATATCCATCCATCCATCCATGTATCTATCCATTCATGTCTCCATTCATCAATCCATCCATATATGTCTCCATCCATCCATCTGTAATGGAAATGTGTAAGTTCTGTATATAATTGTATTGTATTTTGTATGTATTGCACACGGCCCTCACTGTGCACACGGCACTAATAATGTTTTCAGTAAATGTTTACATTCTTTAGAGTCCTGATTAGAATTAGCCTGCCTATGTTACGCCCCTTGTTACCATAAACCTACAATTGTAATATTAATGTGATACCTACGTAATCATGTGCATAAAAACCTTCAATTGCGTCATAATAAAGCAGAACAGTAATTTGGAAAGATGCTGAGCGTATATTTTGTGTCTGTTCCCTACTGCAGTAGTTATTATTAATTTGGAACCACTAATCAATATGAGGATAGGAGTTGCCTATCATCAATTTAACTGAGTCACATCCATCCATCCATCCATCCATCCATCCATCCATTCATGTCTCCATCCATTCATGTCTCCATCCATCCATTCATGTATCCACCCATTCATCCATTCATGTCTCCATCCATCCATCCATCCATCCATCCATCCATATATGTCTCCATCCATCCATCCATCCATCCATCCATCCATGTCTCCATCCATCCATCCATGTCTCCATCCATCTATCCATCCATGTCTCCATCCATCCATATATGTCTACATCCATCCATGTCTCCATCCATTCATGTCTCCATCCATCCATCCATCCATCCATCCATATATGTCTCCATTCATCAATATATCGATCCATCCATTCATGTATCTATCCATTCATGTCTCCATCCATCCATCCATATATGTCTCCATCCATCCATCCATTCATGTATCCACCCATTCATCCATTCATGTATCCACCCATCCATCCATCCATCCATCCATCCATATATGTCTCCATCCATCCATTCATGTCTCCATCCATCCATCCATATATGTCTCCATCCATCCATTCATATATCTATCCATTCATGTCTCCATCCATCCATCCATCCATCCATCCATTCATGTCTCCATCCATCCATCCATCCATCCATCCATCCATCCATCCATTCATGTCTCCATCCATTCATGTCTCCATCCATCCATCCATCTATTCATCCATTCATGTCTCCATCCATTTATGTCTCCATCCATCCATCCATCTATCCATCCATCCATCCATCTATTCATGTCTCCATCTAATCTTTCATGTCTCCCATCCATCCATCCATTCATGTCTCCATCCATCCATCCACCCATACATGTCTTCATCCATCCATCCACCCATACATGTCTTCATCCATCCATGTGTCCATCCCCCATCCATTCATGTCTCCATCCATTCATTTCTCCATTCAACCATCCATCCATATATGTCTCCCTCCATCCATCCATTCGTGTCTCCATCCATCCCTGCATGTCTCCATCTATAAATCCATCCATTCATGTCTCCATCCATCCATGTCTCCATCTGTCCATCCATATATGTCTCCATTCATCCATCCATTCATGTCTCCATCCATCCATTCATGTATCCACTCATTCATCCATTCGTATCTCCATCCATCCATTCATGTCTCCATCCATCCATCCATTCATGTATCCATCTATTCATCCATTCATGTCTCCATCCATTCATGTCTCCATCCCTCCATGTCTCCATCTATCCATCCATATATGTCTCCATTCATCCATCCATTTATGTCACCATCCATCCATTCATGTATCCACTCATTCATCCATTCATGTCTCCATCCATCCATTCATGTCTCCATCCATCCATTCATGTATCCATCTATTCATCAATTCATGTCTCCATCCATTCATGTCTCAATCCATCCATCCATTCAAGTATCCATCTATTCATTCATTCATATCTCCATCCATTCATTCATGTCTCCATCCATCCATCCATCCATCCATCCATTCATGTATCCATCTATTCATCCATTCATGTCTCCATCCATTCATTCATGTCTCCATCCATATATCCATCCACTCATGTCTCCATCCATCCATCCATCCATCATGTCTCCATCTATCCATTCATGTCTCCATCCATCCATCCACCCATACATGTCTCATCCATCCATGTGTCCATCCCCCATCCAGTCATGTCTCCATCCATTCATTTCTCCATTCAACCATCCATCCACATATGTCTCCCTCCATCCATCCATTCATATCTCCATCCATCCATGCATGTCTCCATCTATAAATCCATCCATTCATGTCTCCATCCATCCATGTCTCCATCCATCTCTCCATCCATGTCTCCATCCATTCATTCATATCTCTAGCCATTCATTCATGTCTTTATCCATCCATTTATGTCTCTATCCATCCATCCATTCATGTATCCATCCATTCATGTGTCCATCCATTCATGTCCATCTAGTCCATCCATGTCTCCATCTATCCATCCATCCAAGTCTTCATCCATCCAAGTCTTCATCCATTCATATCTCTGTGACAGAATGCTTGGCACCCTGCTTAGGTGCTTCCACAAACAGTGCCTCCTGCCCCCCAAACCCTTCCAGCAGACCAAGAGCTAATACCAGCCCTTCCCCCAAACATCATACACAGACAAGATGTGGGTATAGAACCAAAGGAAGGACTCTTTATTGAACAGAAATACAGGTTTTTATACACTTCAATAGTAGGTCAGTCACCACATGACCAATAAAACCAAATATTACATCACACAAGGGTTAGATAACGAGGTAGAGCTGACACCAGACTAATCCCATCATAGAGGACCCTCCAAGAGTTAGCCAACAGACAGAAACATTAGGTGACTCTACTAACAATGGGAATGCACACAATGGGAGAGACACACTTAATAAACAGATAATGTCAGGAGGCCCTAGAATCAGGAACATCTGCTCTGAGTATCACAATTTAAAGCAGTCATTACTGGTTTGGGCCTAGAGACCCCAAATATGAATCTGGGTTCTCCAGTTCCCAGAGTCCCCATGTTTTGGGGAGACATGAACTTGAATCAGAAGCAAGACCACTCCAAGGGCCCCCAGGCACCCACCTCCCAAAGAGCAGTGTTCCCTTAAAAGCCAAGGTCCATAGTCAATGGGTAAGAGGCTTGCCCCTAGTCTGCTCCAAAAGCCTCTGTCCCAGTTTGATCTGTCACAGTCTCCATCCATCCATTCATCCATCCTAACCATTCGTCCATCCATTCATGTCTCCATTCATCCATCCATACATCCATGTCTCCATCCATCCATTCATGACTCCATCCATTCATTCATGTCTCCATCTATCCATTCATGTATCCATCAACCCATTCATGTCTCTATCCATCCATCCATTCATTCACCCATCCATCCATTCATCCATCCTAACCATCCATCCATCCATTCATGTCTTCATCCATCCATTAATGTCTCCATCTATCCATTCATGTCTCCATCCATCCATCCATCCATTCACCCATCCATCTATCCATTCATTCCTGTCTTCATCCATTCATCCATTTATCCATCCTAACCATACATCCATCCATTCATGTCTCCATCCATGTCTCCATCCATCATTCATCCATTCAAGTCTCCATCCACGTATCCATGCATGTCTCCATCCATCTATCCATCCATGTCTCCGTCTATCCATCCATCCATCCATGTCTCCATATATCCATCCAGGTCTCCATCCATCCATCCATCCATCCATGTCTCTATCTATCCAGGTCTCCATCTATCCATCCAGGTCTCCATCCATCCAGGTCTCCATCCATCCATCCATCCATCCAGGTCTCCATCCATCCAGGTCTCCATCCATCCAGGCCTCCATCTATCCATCCAGGTCTCCATCCATCTAGGCCTCCATCTATCCAGGTTTCCATCTATCCATCCAGGTCTCCATCCATCTATCCAGGTCTCCATCCATCCATCCATCCATCCATGTCTCTATCCATCCAGGTCTCCATCCATCCATCCATCCATTCATCCATCCATCCATCCAGGTCTCCATCCGTCCAGGCCTCCATCTATCCATCCAGGTCTCCATCCATCTAGGCCTCCATCTATCCATCGAGGTCTCCATCCATCCAGGTTTCCATCTATCCATCCAGGTCTCCATCCATCTATCCAGGTCTCCATCCATCCATCCATCCATCCAGGTCTCCATCCATCCAGGTCTCCATCCATCCAGGCCTCCATCCAATCATCCAGGTTTCCATCTATCCATCCAGGTCTCCATCCATCCAGGTTTCCATCTATCCATCCAGGCCTTCATGCTTTATTTTGTTGAGAAATCACTTTGAAAAACACCCCCTAACATTTCTAGCTGTGGCCATCTTGTGAAAGGGCAGATGATTCATGTAGCATTTCCTTCCTGGAATCAATCTGCCAATAGCTCAGACATGCAGGCAGGAGGGTGTGCTTAGCTGAGAAAATCCCTCCTCCCATAAAGACTCCCGGGATAGATGACATCATTGTGGCCTAGGCCAGAAACCAGGAAGTAACTGAAGAAATGTAACAAAAAGGTATAAAACCAGTAAATGTAATCTTCCTTCCTATCTGTTACTGATGATGGGGGGGATGAGGATTACCCAGAGTTCCTGGTGACTGAGAGAGTGATGTCCCACTATTAATAGAACCCGTATACAGTGCACACATATACAGTTTATACCACGGCCCTTCTACTCACAATATGGAAGTATTACAGCGCCACACATAAAACCTCAGTACTAAGATCCATTTTCCTTATATATGATTTCCTCTACACAGAATACAGAGAGCTGACCCTGTCTGACTTTCATTTATTAATCAGCAATGCTAAAACAAGGAACGGTTTGTTCAGGAGAACATAATATACAACACAGAGTATAGAGGTCAGGGGTCAGGAGTATGTAATATACAACACAGAGTATATAGGTCAGGGGTCAGGAGAATGTAATATACAACACAGAGTATAGAGGTCAGGGGTCAGGAGTATGTAATATACAACACAGAGTATAGAGGTCAGGGGTCAGGAGAACATAATATACAACACAGAGTATAGAGGTCAGGAGTCAGGAGAATGTAATATACAACACAGAGTATAGAGATCAGGGATCAGGAGAATGTAATATACAACACAGAGTATAGAGGTCAGGGGTCAGGAGTATGTAATATACAACACAGAGTATATAGGTCAGGGGTCAGGAGAATGTAATATACAACACAGAGTATAGAGATCAGGGATCAGGAGAATGTAATATATAACACAGAGTATAGAGGTCAGGGGTCAGGAGTATGTAATATACAACACAGAGTATAGAAGTCAGGGGTCAGGAGAACATAATATACAACACAGAGTATAGAGGTCAGGAGTCAGGAGAATGTAATATACAACACAGAGTATAGAGATCAGGAGAATGTAATATACAACACAGAGTATAGAGATCAGGGGTCAGGAGAATGTAATATACAACACAGAGTATAGAGATCAGGGATCAGGAGAATGTAATATACAACACAGAGTATAGAGATCAGGGGTCAGGAGAATGTAATATACAACACAGAGTATAGAGGTCAGGAGAATGTAATGTACAACACAGAGTATAGAGGTCAGGAGAACATAATATACAACACAGAGTATAGAGGTCAGGGGTCAGGAGAATGTAATATACAACACATATTATAGAGATCAGGGGTCAGGAGAATGTAATATACAACACAGAGTATAGAGGTCAGGGGTCAGGAGAATGTAATATACAACACAGAGTATAGAGGTCAGGGGTCAGGAGAATGTAATATACAACACAGAGTATAGAGGTCAGGGGTCAGGAGTATGTAATATACAACACAGAGTATAGAGGTCAGGGGTCAGGAGTATGTAATATACAACACAGAGTATAGAGGTCAGGAGTATATAATATACAACACAGATTATAGAGCTCAGGGGTCAGGAGTACGTAATATACAACACATAGTATAGAGGTCAGGGGTCAGGAGAACATAATATACAACACAGAGTATAGAGGTCAGGAGAACATAATATACAACACAGAGTATAGAAGTCAGGAGAACATAATATACAACACAGAGTATAGAGGTCAGGGGTCAGGAGAATGTAATATACAACACAGAGTATAGAGGTCAGGAGAATGTAATATACAACACAGAGTATAGAGATCAGGGATCAGGAGAATGTAATATACAACACAGAGTATAGAGGTCAGGGGTCAGGAGAACATAATATACAACACAGAGTATAGAGGTCAGGAGTCAGGAGAATGTAATATACAACACAGAGTATAGAGGTCAGGGGTCAGGAGAATGTAATATACAACACAGAGTATAGAGGTCAGGGGTCAGGAGAATGTAATATACAACACAGAGTATAGAGGTCAGGAGAATGTAATATACAACACAGATTATAGAGATCAGGGATCAGGAGAATGTAATATACAACACAGAGTATAGAGGTCAGGGGTCAGGAGAACATAATATACAACACAGAGTATAGAGGTTTAGGAGTCAGGAGAATGTAATATACAACACAGAGTATAGAGGTCAGGGGTCAGGAGAATGTAATATACAACACAGAGTATAGAGGTCAGGGGTCAGGAGAATGTAATATACAACACAGAGTATAGAGGTCAGGAGAATGTAATATACAACACAGAGTATAGAGGTCAGGAGAATGTAATATACAACACAGAGTATAGAGGTCAGGAGTCAGGAGAATGTAATATACAACACAGAGTATAGAGGTCAGGGGTCAGGAGTATGTAATATACAACACAGAGTATAGAGGTCAGGAGAATATAATATACAACACAGAGTATAGAGGTCAGGAGAACATAATATACAACACAGAGTATAGAGGTCAGGAGAACATAATATACAACACAGAGTATAGAGGTCAGGAGAATATAATATATCTGTACATTATACCAGGCACAGCTCTGTGCATTATACTGGACACCGGGCACAGCTCTGTACATTATACCGGACATCGGGCACAGCTCTGTACATTATACTGGGCACAGCTCTGTATATTATACCGGACACCGGGCACAGCTCTGTACATTATACTGGGCACAGCTCTGTATATTATACCGGACACCGGGCACAGCTCTGTACATTATACCAGGCACAGCTCTGTAGATTATACCTGGCACAGCTCTGTAAATTTTACTGGGCACAGCTCTGTACATTATACCGGGCACAGCTCTGTACATTATACTAGGCACAGCTCTATACATTATACCGGACACCGGGCAAAGCTCTGTACATTATACTGGGCACATCTCTGTACGTTATACTAGACACCGGGCACAGCTCTGTACATTATACTGGGCACAGCTCTGTATGTTATACAGGGCACCAGGCACAGCTCTGTACATTATACTGGGCACAGCTCTGTACATTACACTTGGCACATCTCTGTACGTTATACTGAGCACCGGGCACAGCTCTGTACATTATACCGGGCACAGCTCTGTACATTATACTGGGCACATCTCTGTACGTTATACTAGACATTGGGCACAGCTCTGTACATTATACCGGGCACAGCTCTGTACATTATACTGGGTACAGCTCTGTACATTATACTAGGCACATCTCTGTATGTTATACTGAACACCGGGCACAGCTCTGTACATTATACTGGGCGCAGCTCTGTACATTATACTGGGCACAGCTCTGTACATTATACTGGGCACAGCTCTGTACATTATACTAGGTACATCTCTGTACGTTATACTGAACACCGGGCACAGCTCTGTACATTATACTGGGCACAGCTCTGTACATTATACTGGGCACAGCTCTGTACATTATACTAGACACATCTCTGTACGTTATACTGAACACCGGGCACAGCTCTGTACATTATACTGGGCACAGCTCTGTACATTATACTAGGCACATCTCTGTGCGTTATACTGAACACTGGGCACAGCTCTGTACATTATACTGGGCACATCTCTGTACGTTATACCGGGCACAGCTCTGTGATGAGGAATTATAGCAGACATATTTTCCATGTATTGGAATTGTGAACATCAGCTGACTCTCCTCCATGGCGCTCTGATGGGCCCTCACTCCTTCATATATCAGCATATTAAATGTTATTTTTGGGGCCCCCTATGGGGGGTTCTATGCAGTGAGGGCCAATATTCCTTCCCAGAGGTAACCTAGGTATATGGGGGGTATACGGGGGTATATGGGGTATACGGGGGTATACGGGGGTATATTGGGGGTATATGGGGGTTGATGTCTCTGGAAATGTGCAGCTGTTGGTATACGGCTCCTGACTGGTGACTATGGGGTGGTCTTATTCCGGGGCAGACTGGAGCCTCATCCATTGGATAAGATGGTGAAAGATTATGAGGTCACGACGGACATCTGCAGGAAGTGATGTGGAATGGTATTGTGAGGTGGTTCTGCTACCAAGCGTTATCCGGGTAATATTTATACCCATTACACTGGGTGTCTCTATGGAAACTCCAGACATGTATGTTGCTTGGTAACCAAAGTAACTTGACTGAATGAAGAAGTGTAAAAGTTTCTGACAGAAGAGTAAAAGTTAATTGGTGTGGATTCTGGGATCTGGATGCCAACCATATAAGGATCCCGGTTATGGGGGTTGGAGGATCAGTATTGGATATGAATGGGCAGCAGTGTAAGAATCCTGGCTGGTGGGAGGTTAGGATCAGGATCTGGATGGGCAGCAGTGTAAGGATTCTAGATGGTGAAAGGTTAGGATTTAGATTTGGATGGGCAGCAGTGTAGGGATTCTAAATGGTGAGAAGTTCTGGATGGGCAGCAGTGTAAGGATTATGGCTGTTGAGAGGTTAGGATCAGGATCTGGATGGGCAGCAGTGGATGGATTCTGGATGGTGAGAGGTTAGGATCAGGATGGGCAGCAGTATAAGGATTATGGCTGGTGAAAGGTTAGGATCAGGATCTGGATGGGCAGCAGTATAAGGATTATGGCTGGTAAGAGGTTAGGATCAGGATCTGGATGGGCAGCATAAATAAGGATTATGGCTGGTGAGAGGTTAGGATCAGGATCTGGATGGGCAGCAGTATAAGGATTATGGCTGGTGAGAGGTTAGGATCAGGATCTGGATGGGCAGCATAAATAAGGATTATGGCTGGTGAGAGGTTAGGATCAGGATCTGGATGGGCAGCAGTATAAGGATTATGGCTGGTGAGAGGTTAGGATCAGGATCTGGATGGGCAGCAGTATAAGGATTATGGCTGGTGAGAGGTTAGGATCAGGATCTGGATGGGCAGCAGTGGAAGGATTCTGGATGGTGAGAGGTTAGGATCAGGATGGGCAGCAGTATAAGGATTATGGCTGGTGAGAGGTTAGGATCAGGATCTGGATGGGCAGCAGTATAAGGATTATGGCTGGTGAGAGGTTAGGATCAGGATCTGGATGGGCAGCAGTATAAGGATTATGGCTGGTGAGAGGTTAGGATCAGGATCTGGATGGGCAGCAGTATAAGGATTCTGGTGGAGTGGGGGATTAATAGACTTGATCTAGTTGGGGATCTGCAGTCAGAGACCTAGTTGAGGATCAGTACAAGAATGTGGGGTGAGGTGTTGGAATAATAGAAGAGATCTAGTTTGGGATCTGTTTATACAATTAAAAATTTTAGAGATTTATTTGGGGATCAATATAAAGATCTGGGGTGAGGTGTTGGATTGCTAGAAGAGATATGGTTTGAGAACATTGGTAGGATGAAATGTCCTAGATCTAGTTATGGATCAGTATAAAGATCCAGGGTGAGGTGACTTATAAAGAGAAGAAACCTGTTTTGGGATCTGCAGTCAGGAATCTAGTTGGGGATCAGTTTAAGGATCTAAGGTGAGGTATCAGTTTAATAGAAGAGATCCGGTTTGGGATCTGCAGTCAGAGCTCTAGTCGGGGATCAGTATAAGGGTCTGGGACGAGGTGCTGTATTACTCGAAGAGATCTGGTTCGGGATCTGCTGTCAGTGATGTAGTTGGGAATCAGCATAAAGATCCAGGCTGAGGTGTCGGAATAATAGAAGAGATCTGATTTGGAATCTGTTGGTAGGATGAAATTTCAG
Source organism: Aquarana catesbeiana (assembly GCF_042186555.1). Lineage (NCBI taxonomy): Eukaryota > Metazoa > Chordata > Amphibia > Anura > Ranidae > Aquarana > Aquarana catesbeiana. The sequence continues at coordinate 744,985,053 of NC_133326.1, read as the reverse complement.
AGATCTAGTTGGGGATCATTGTAAAGATCTAGGGTGAGGTGGTGGATTAAAAAATAGATCTGGTTGGGGATCAGTATAAAAATCTCTGGTGAGGTGATGGATTAACAGAAGTGATCTGGTTTGGAATCTGCAGTCCAAGATCCAGTTGGGGATCTATATAAGGATCTGAGCCTGGGTGAGGTGTCGAGTTAATATAAGAGATCTGGATTGGGATCTGTTGGTAGAATAAAATGTAAGAAATCTAGTTGGGGACCAGTATAAATATCTAGGGTGAATTGTCAGATTAATAGAAGAGATCTGATTTGGGCTTTGCTGTTAGAGATCTAGTTGATGATCAATATAAAGATCCAGAATGAGGTGGCTGAATAATAGAAGATATTTGGTTCAGGATTTGTTGATAGGGTGAAATGTCAGAGATCTAGTTGGGAATCAGTATAAAGATCCACAGTGAGTTGGCGGATTCTTAGAAGACATTTGGTTTGTGATCTGCAGAGATCTAGTTGGGGATCAATATAAAGATCCAGGGTGAGGTAGTGGATTAGATCTGGTTCAGGATCTGTTGGTAGGATGAAATGTCAGAGATGTAGTTGGGGATCAGTATAGGGATCAGGGTAAGGTAGCAGATTCATAGAAGAGATCTAGTTTGGGATCTGCAGTAGAGATGTAGTTGGGGGATCAGTATAGGGATCCAGGGAGAAGTGGCGAATTAATAGAAGGGATCTGCAGTCAGAGATTTAGTTGTGTATCAGTATAGAGATCCAGGGTGAGGTGGTGGATTCCTAGAAGAGATCTGGTTTGGGTCCTGCAGTCAGAGATGTAGTTAGGAATTAGTATAGGGATCTGGTATGAGGTGGCGGATTCATAGAAGAGATGTGATTTGGGTTCTTCAGTGAGGGATTTAGTTGGGAATCAGTAGAAGGATCCAGGGTGAGGTGGAAGAGATTTGGTTTGGGATCTGCAGTCAGAGATGTAGTCGGGGATCAGTATAGGGATCCGGGATAAAGGGGCAGATTCATAGAAGAGATCTAGTTGGGAATGAATAGAAGGATCTGGGGTGAGGTGTCAGATTGATAGAAGAGATCTGGTTTGGGATCTGTAGTCAGGAATCTAGCTGGGGATGAGTAGATGGATCCAGCGTGAGGTGTTGGATTAATAGAAGGAATCTGGTCTAGAACCTGCAGTCAGGGATCCAGCTGGGGATTAGTATAGGGAGCTGAGGTAAGGTGTTGGATTCATAGAAGATATCTGGTTTGGGATCACCAGTTAGAGATCTAGGTGGGGATCCATATAGGAATCTGGGGTGAGGTGGCAGATTGATAGAAGAGATTTGGTTTGGGATCTGCAGTAGAGATATAGTTGGGGATGAGTTGAAGGAAGGATCCAGGGTGAAGTGTCGGATTGATAGAAGAGATCTACAGTCAGAGATCTAGTTGGGGTAAGTAGAAGGATCTGTGATGAAGTGGAAGATTGATGGAAGAGATTTGGTTTGGGATCTGCAGTCAGGAATCTAGTTGGGGGCTGAGTAGAAGGGTCCAGGGTGAGGTGTTGGATTAATAGAAGGAATCTGGTTTGGAACCTACAGTCAGGGATCCAGTTGAGGATTAGTATAGGGAGCTGGGGTAAGGTGTCGGATTCATGGAAGAGATCTGATTTCGGATCTGCAGTTAGAGATCTCGTTGGGGATCCATATAGGGATCCGGGATGAGGTGGAAGATTGATAGAAGAGATTTGGTTTGGGATCTGCAGTAGAGATGTAGTTGGGGATGAGTTGAAGGAAAGATCGAGGGTGAAGTGTCGGATTGATAGAAGAGATATACTGTCAGGGATCTAGTTGGGGTTGAGTAGAAGGATCTGTGATGAAGTGGCAGATTGATAGAAGAGATCTGGTTTGGGATTTGTAGTTAGAGATCTAGATGGGGATCGGTATTGGTATCTGGGTAAAGTGGCAGATTCATAGAAGATCTGGTTTAGGATCTGAAGTCTAGTTGGGGATGAGTAAAAGGATCTGAGGTGAGGTGTCGGAATGATAGAAGAGATTTGGTTTGGAATTTGCAGTCAGGGATCTAGTTGGAGATTAGTACAGAGATCCGGGGTGAGGTGGCAGATTCATGGAAGAGATCTGCCATCAGAGATCTAGTTGGGGGTGAGCAGAAGGATCCGGGATGAGGTGTCAGATTGATAGAAGAGATTTGGTTTGGGATCTGCAGTAGAGATGTAGTTGGGGATGAGTTGAAGGAAAGATCGAGGTTGAAGTGTCGGATTGATAGAAGAGATATACTGTCAGGGATCTAGTTGGGGTTGAGTAGAAGGATCTGTGATGAAGTGGCAGATTGATAGAAGAGATCTGGTTTGGGATTTGTAGTTAGAGATCTAGATGGGGATCGGTATTGGTATCCGGGTAAAGTGGCAGATTCATAGAAGATCTGGTTTAGGATCTGAAGTCTAGTTGAGGATGAGTAAAAGGATCCGAGGTGAGGTGTCAGAATGATAGAAGAGATCCGGGGTGAGGTGGCAGATTCATGGAAGAGATCTGCCATCAGAGATCTAGTTGGGGGTGAGCAGAAGGATCCGGGATGAGGTGTCAGATTGATAGAAGAGATTTGCTTTGGGATCTGCAGTAGAGATGTAGTATGGGATGAGTTGAAGGAAAGATCGAGGTTGAAGTGTCGGATTGATAGAAGAGATATACTGTCAGGGATCTAGTTGGGGTTGAGTAGAAGGATCTGTGATGAAGTGGCAGATTGATAGAAGAGATCTGGTTTGGGATTTGTAGTTAGAGATCTAGATTGGGATCGGTATTGGTATCCGGGTAAAGTGGCAGATTCATAGAAGATCTGGTTTAGGATCTGAAGTCTAGTTGGGGATGAGTAAAAGGATCTGAGGTGAGGTGTCGGAATGATAGAAGAGATCCGGGGTGAGGTGGCAGATTCATGGAAGAGATCTGCCATCAGAGATCTAGTTGGGGGTGAGCAGAAGGATCCTGGGTGAGGTGTCAGATTGATAGAAGAGATTTGGTTTTGGATCTGCAGTGGAGATCTAGTTGGAGATGAGTAGATGGTTCCAAGGTGAGCTGTCAGACTGATAGAAGAGAGCTGGTTTGGGATCTGCAGTCAGGGATCTAGTTAGGGATCAGTATAGGAATCCAGGGTAAGGTGTCGGATAGATAAAAGAGATCTAGTTTGGAATCTACAGTCAGGGATGTAGTTGGGGATCAGTAGAAAGATCTGGGGTGAGGTGGCAGATTCATAGAAGAGATCTGCAGTCAGAGATTTAGTTGGGGATGAGTAGAAGAATCCTGAGTGAGGTGTTGGATTGATAGAAGAGATTTGGTTTGGGATCTGCAGTAGAGATCTAGTTGGAATGAGTAGAAGGATCCACGATGAAGTGGCAGATTAATAGAAAAGATCCAGTTTGGGATCTGCAGTCAAGGATCTATTTGGGGATCAGTATCGGGATCCAGGGTGAAGTGGCAGATTCATAGAAAAGATCTAGTTTGGGAACTTCAGTCTCGGGGATGAGAAGAAGGATCTGGGATGAGTTATCGGATTGATAGAAAAGATTTGGTTTGGAATCTGCAGTCAAGGATCTAATTGGGGATCGGTAGAAGGATCCAGGCTGGGGGAAGTATATTGGACAAGGTGGTGGATGGATAGAAGGGATCTAGTCAGGGATCAGTGGAAGGATCCAGGCTGGGGGGAAGTATATTGGGTGAAGTGGTGGATTGATAGAAGAGATCTAGTTAGGGATCGGTAGAAGGATCCAGGCTGGGGGTAAGTATATTGGGCCAGGTGGCGGATGGATAGAAGGGATCTAGTCAGGGATCAGTCAAAGGATCCAGGCTGGGGGAGAGTATATTTGGCGAGGTGGTGAATTGATAGAAGGGATCTAGTCAGGGATCAGTAGAAGGATCCAGGCTGGGGGGAAGTATATTGGATGAGGTGGAGGATGGATAGAAGGGGTTTAGTCAGGGATTGGTAGAAGGATCCAGGCTAGGGGGAAGTATATTGGGTGAGGATTCAGATGGATAGAAGGGATCTAGTCTGGGGGGAAGTATATTGGGCGAGGTGGTGGATGGATAGAAGGGATCTAGTCTGGAGGAAGTATATTGGAAAGGTGGTGGATGAATAGAAGGGATTTAGTCTGGGATCTAGTCTGGGATCCTGGTTGGGAGGAAGTATATTGGATGAGGTGGTGGATGGATAGAAGGGATCTAGTCATGGATCTAGTCTGGGGGAAGTATATTGGGTGAGGTGGCGGATGGATAGAAGGGATCTAGTCTGGGGGGAGTATATTGGACAGGTGGTGGATGGATAGAAGGGACCTAGTCAGGGATCTAGTCTGGGATCCTGGCTGGGGGAAGTATATTGGATGAGGTGGTGGATGGATAGATGGGATCTAGTCAGGGATCAGTAGAAGGATCCAGGCTGGGGGAAGTTTATTGGACAGGTGGCAGATGGATAGAAGGGATCTAGTCTGCGATCTAGTCTGGGATCCTGGCCGGGGGAAGTATATTGGGCGAGATGGTGGATGGATAGAAGGGATCTAGTATGGGATCCTGGCAGGAGGAAGTATATTGGGTGAGGTGGCAGATGCATAGAAGGGATCTAGTCATGGATTATAGTCTGGAATCCTGGCTGGGGAAGTATATTGGGCGAGGTGGTGGATGGATAGAAGGGATCAAGTCATGGATCTAGTCTGGGATCCTGGCTGGGGGAAGTATATTGGGCGAGGTGGCAGATGGATAGAAGGGATCTAGTCAGGGATCAGTAGAAGGATTCAAGCTGGGGGAAGTATATTGGACAGGTGGTGGATGGATAGAAGGGATCTAGTCTGGGATCAGAAGGATCCAGACTGGGGGGAAGTATATTGGAGAGGTGGTGGATGGATAGAAGGGATCTAGTCTTGGATCTAGTCATGGATCTAGTCTGGGATCCTGGCTGGGGGAAGTATATTGGGTGAGATGGTGGATGGATAGAAGGGATCTGATCTGGGATCTAGTCTGGAATCCTGGCTGGGGAAAGTATATTGGACAGGTGGTGGATGGATAGAAGGGATCTAGTCATGAATCTAGTCTGGTATCCTGGCTGGGGGGAAGTATATTGGACGAGGTGGCGGATGGATCAAAGGAATCTAGTCATGAACCTAGTCTTGGATCCTGGCTGGGGGAAGTATATTGGGCGAGATGGCGGATGGATAGAAGAGATCTAGTCTGGGATCTATTCATGGATCTAGTCTGGAATCCTGGCTGGGGAAAGTATATTGGACAGGTGGCAGATGGATAGAAGGGATCTAGTCTGAGGTCCTGGATGGGTGGAAGTATATTGGATAGGTGGTGGATGGATAGAAGGGATCTAGTCTGGAATCCAGGTTGGGGGAAGTATATTGGATGAGGTGGCGGATGGATTGAAGGGATCTAGTCTGGGATCCTGGCTGGGGGAAGTATATTGGACAGGTGGTGGATGGATAGAAGGGATCTAGTCTGGGATCCTGGCGGGGGGAAGTATATTGGACAAGGTGGTCGATGGATAGAAGGGATCTAGTCAGGGATCAGTGGAAGGAACCAGGCTGGGGGGAAGTATATTGGGTGAAGTGGTGGATTGATAGAAGAGATCTAGTTAGGGATCTAGTCTAAGATCCAGGTTGGGGAAAATATATTGGACAGGTGGTGGATGGATAGAAGGGATCTAGTCAGGGATCTAGTCTGGGATCCTGGCTGGGGGGAAGTATATTGGACAGGTGGTGGATGGAGAGAAGGGATTTAGTCTGGGATCCTGGCTGGGGGGAAGTATATTGAACAGGTGGTGGATGGATAGAAGGGATCTAGTCATGGATCTAGTCATGGATCTAGTCATGGAACTAGTCTGGGATCCAGGTGGGGGAGTATATTGGGTGAGGTGGCTGATGGATAGAAGAGATCTAGTCTGGGATCTAGTCATGGATCTAGTCTGGGATCCTGGCTGGGGGAAGTATATTGGACAGGTGGTGAATGGATAATAGGGATCTACTCTGGGATCCTGGTTGGGGGAAGTATATTGGACAGGTGGCAGATGGATAGAAGGGATCTAGTCTGGGATCCTGGCTGGGGGAAGTATATTGGACAGGTGGTGGATGGATAGAAGGGATCTAGTCTGGGATCTTGGCTGGGGGAAGAATATTGGACAGGATGCGGATGGATAGAAGGGATCTAGTCTGGGATCCTGGTTGGGGGAAGTATATTAGACAGGTGGCGGATGGATAGAAGGGATCTAATCTGGGATCCTGGTTGGGGGAAGTATATTGGACAGGTGGTGGATGGATAGAAGGGATCTAGTCTGGGATTCTGGCTGGGGGGAGTATATTGGACAGGTGGTGGATGGATAGAAGGGATTTAGTCTGGGATTCTGGATGGGGGAGTATATTGGACAGGTGGCGGATGGATAGAAGGGATCTAGTCTGGGATCTTGGCTGGGGGAAAGTATATTGGACAGGTGGTGGATGGATAGAAGGGATCTAGTCTGGGATCCTGGTTGGGGGAAGTATATTGGACAGGTGGTGAATGGATACAAGGGATCTAGTCTGGGATCCTGGTTGGGGGAAGTATATTGGGTGAGGTGGCAGATGGATAGAAGGGATCTAGTCTGGGATCCTGGCTGAGGGAAGTATATTGGACAGGTGGTGGATGGATAGAAGGGATCTAGTCTGGGATCCTGGTTGGGGGAAGTATTTTGGACAGGTGGCAGATGGATAGAAGGGATCTAGTCTGGGATCCTGGTTGGGGGAAGTATATTGAAAGGTGGCGGGTGGATAGAAGGGATCTAGTCTGGGATCCTGGTTGGGGGAAGTATATTGAAAGGTGGCGGGTGGATAGAAGGGATCTAGTCTGGGATCTAGTCTGGGATCCTAGCTGGGGGGAAGTATATTGGACAGGTGGCAGATGGATAGAAGGGATCTAGTCTGGGATCCTGGGTGGGAGGAAGTATATTGGACAGGTGGTGGATGGATAGAAGAGATCTAGTCTGGGATCCTGGCTGGGGGGAGTATATTGGACAGGTGGTGGATGGATAGAAGGGATCTAGTCTGGGATCCTGACTGGGGGGAAGTATATTGGACAGGTGGTGGATGGATAGAAGGGATCTAGTCTGGGATCCTGGTTGGGGGAAGTATATTGGACAGGTGGTGGATGGATAGAAGGGATCTAGTCTGGGATTCTGGCTGGGGGGAGTATATTGGACAGGTGGCGGATGGATAGAAGGGATCTAGTCTGGGATCCTGGCTGGGGGGAAATATATTGGACAGGTGGCAGATGGATAGAAGGGATCTAGTCTGGGATCTTGGCTGGGGAAAGTATATTGGACAGGTGGTGGATGGATAGAAGGGATCTAGTCTGGGATCCTGGTTGGGGGAAGTATATTGGACAGGTGGCGGATGGATAGAAGGGATCTAATCTGGGATCCTGGTTGGGGGAAGTATATTGGACAGGTGGCGGATGGATAGAAGGGATCTAGTCTGGGATCCTGGCTGGGGGGAAATATATTGGACAGGTGGCGGATGGATAGAAGGGATCTAGTCTGGGATCTTGGCTGGGGGAAAGTATATTGGACAGGTGGTGGATGGATAGAAGGGATCTAGTCTGGGATCCTGGTTGGGGGAAGTATATTGGACAGGTGGCGGATGGATAGAAGGGATCTAATCTTGGATCCTGGTTGGAGGAAGTATATTGGACACGTGGCAGATGGATAGAAGGGATCTAGTCTGGGATCCTGATTGGGGGAAGTATATTGGACAGGTGGCGGATGGATAGAAGGGATCTAGTCTGGGATCCTGGCTGGGGGGAGTATATTGGACATGTGGCGGATGGGTAGAAGGGATCTAGTCTGGGATCCTGGTTGGGGGGAGTATATTGGACAGGTGGCGGATGGATAGAAGGGATCTAGTCTGGGATCCTGGCTGGGGGGAAATATATTGGACAGGTGGCAGATGGATAGAAGGGATCTAGTCTGGGATCTTGGCTGGGGAAAGTATATTGGACAGGTGGTGGATGGATAGAAGGGATCTAGTCTGGGATCCTGGTTGGGGGAAGTATATTGGACAGGTGGCGGATGGATAGAAGGGATCTAATCTGGGATCCTGGTTGGGGGAAGTATATTGGACAGGTGGCGGATGGATAGAAGGGATCTAGTCTGGGATCCTGGCTGGGGGGAAATATATTGGACAGGTGGCGGATGGATAGAAGGGATCTAGTCTGGGATCTTGGCTGGGGGAAAGTATATTGGACAGGTGGTGGATGGATAGAAGGGATCTAGTCTGGGATCCTGGTTGGGGGAAGTATATTGGACAGGTGGCGGATGGATAGAAGGGATCTAATCTTGGATCCTGGTTGGAGGAAGTATATTGGACACGTGGCAGATGGATAGAAGGGATCTAGTCTGGGATCCTGATTGGGGGAAGTATATTGGACAGGTGGCGGATGGATAGAAGGGATCTAGTCTGGGATCCTGGCTGGGGGGAGTATATTGGACATGTGGCGGATGGGTAGAAGGGATCTAGTCTGGGATCCTGGTTGGGGGGAGTATATTGGACAGGTGGCGGATGAATAGAAGGGATCTAGTCTGGGATCCTGACTGGGGGAAGTATATTGGACAGGTGGCAGATGGATAGAAGGGATCTAGTCTTGGATCCTGGTTGGGGGAAGTATATTGGACAGGTGGTGGATGGATAGAAGGGATCTAGTCTGGGATTCTGTCTGGGGGGAGTATATTGGACAGATGGCGGATGGATAGAAGGGATCTAGTCTTGGATCCTGACTGGGGGGAAGTATATTGGACAGGTGGTGGATGAATAGAAGGGATCTAGTCTGGGATCTTGGCTGGGGGAAGTATATTGGACAGGTGGCGGATGGATAGAAGGGATCTAGTCTGGGATCCTGGTTGGGGGAAGTATATTGGACAGGTGGCGGATGGATAGAAGGGATCTAATCTGGGATCCTGGTTGGGGGAAGTATATTGGACAGGTGGCGGATGGATAGAAGGGATCTAGTCTAGGATCTTGGTTGGGGGAAGTATATTGGACAGGTGGCGGATGGATAGAAGGGATCTAGTCTGGGATCTTGGTTGGGGGAAGTATATTGAACAGGTGGCGGATGGATAGAAGGGATCTAGTCTGGGATCCTGGTTGGGGGAAGTATATTGGAAAGGTGACAGATGGATAGAAGGGATCTAGTCTGGGATCCTGGTTGGGGGAAGTATATTGGACAGGTGGCGGATGGATAGAAGGGATCTAGTCTGGGATCTTGTTTGGGGAAGTATATTGGACAGGTGGCGGATGGATAGAAGGGATCTAGTCTAGGATCTTGGTTGGGGGAAGTATATTGGACAGGTGGCAGATGGATAGAAGGGATCTAGTCTGGGATCTTGGTTGGGGGAAGTATATTGGACAGGTGGTGGATGGATAGAAGGGATCTAGTCTGGGACCTTGGTTGGGGGAAGTATATTGGACAGGTGGCGGATGGATAGAAGGAATCTAATCTGGGATCCTGGTTGGGGGAAGCATATTGGACAGGTGTGGATGGATAGAAGGGATCTAGTCTGGGATCCTGGCTGGGGGAAGTATATTGGACAGGTGGTGGATGGATAGAAGGGATCTAGTCTGGGATCCTGGTTGGGAGAAGTATATTGGACAGGTGGCGGATGGATAGAAGGGATCTAATTTGGGATCCTGGTTGGGGGAAGTATATTGGACAGATGGCGGATAGATAGAAGGGATCTAGTCTGGGATCTTGGTTGGGGGAAGTATATTGGACAGGTGGCGGATGGATAGAAGGGATGTAGTCTGGGATCCTGGTTGGGGGAAGTATATTGGACAGGTGGCGGATGGATAGAAGGGATCTAGTCTGGGATCCTGGTTGGGGGAAGTATATTGGACAGGTGGCGGATGGATAGAAGGGATCTAGTCTGGGATCTTGGTTGGGGGAAGTATATTGGACAGGTGGCGGATGGATAGAAGGGATCTAGTCTAGGATCTTGGTTGGGGGATGTATATTGGACAGGTGGCAGATGGATAGAAGGGATCTAGTCTGGGATCTTGGTTGGGGGGAGTATATTGGACAGGTGGCGGATGGATAGAAGGGATCTAGTCTGGGACCTTGGTTGGGGGAAGTATATTGGACAGGTGGCGGATGGATAGAAGGAATCTAGTCTGGGATCCTGGTTGGGGGAAGTATATTGGACAGGTGGCGGATAGATAGAAGGGATCTAGTCTGGGATCTTGGTTGGGGGAAGTATATTGGACAGGTGGCGGATGGATAGAAGGGATCTAGACTGGGATCCTGGTTGGGGGAAGTATATTGGACAGGTGGCGGATGGATAGAAGGGATCTAGTCTGGGATTCTGGTTGGGGGAAGTATATTGGACAGGTGGCGGATGGATAGAAGGGGTCTAATCTGGGATCCTGGTTGGGGGAAGTATATTGGACAGGTGGCGGATGGATAGAAGGGATCTAATCTGGGATCCTGGTTGGGGGAAGTATATTGGACAGGTGGCGGTTGGATAGAAGGGATCTAGTCTGGGATCATGGTTGGGGGAAGTATATTGGACAGGTGGCGGATGGATAGAAGGGATCTAGCCTGGGATCCTGGCTGGGGGAAGTATATTGGACAGGTGGCGGATGGATAGAAGGGATCTAGTCTGGGATCCTGGTTGGAGGGAGTATATTGGACAGGTGGCGGATGGATAGAAGGGATCTAGTCTGGGATCCTGGTTGGGGGAAGTATATTGGACAGGTGGCAGATGGATAAAAGGGATCTAGACTGGGATCCTGGCTGGGGGAAGTATATTGGACAGGTGGCGGATGGATAGAAGGGATCTAGTCTGGGATCCTGGCTGGGGGGAAGTATATTGGACAGGTGGTGGATGGATAGAAGGGATCTAGTCTGGGATCCTCTTTGGGGGGAGTAAATTGGACAGGTGGCGGATGGATAGAAGGGATCTAGTCTGGGATCTTGGTTGGGGGAAGTATATTGGACAGGTGGCGGATGGATAGCAGGGATCTAGTCTGGGATCCTGGTTGGGGGAAGTATATTGGACAGGTGGCGGATGGATAGAAGGGATCTAGTCTGGGATCCTGGCTGGGGGGAAGTATATTGGACAGGTGGTGGATGGATAGAAGGGATCTAGTCTGGGATCCTGTTTGGGGGGAGTATATTGCACAGGTGGCAGATGGATAGAAGGGATCTAGTCTGGGATCCTGGTTGGGGGAAGTATATTGGACAGGTGGTGGATGGATAGAAGGGATCTAGTCTAGGATCCTGGCTGGGGGGAAGTATATTGGACAGGTGGCAGATGGATAAAACGGATCTAGACTGGGATCCTGGCTGGGGGGAAGTATATTGGACAGGTGGCGGATGGATAGCAGGGATCTAGTCTGAGATCCTTTTTGGGGGGAGTATATTGGACAGGTGGCGGATGGATAGAAGGGATCTAGTCTGGGATCCTGGCTGGGGGGGAAGTATATTGGACAGGTGGTGGATGGATAGACGGGATCTAGTCTGGGATCCTGGTTGGGGGGAGTATATTGGACAGGCGGTGGATGGATAGAAGGGATCTAGTCTTGGATCCTGGTTGGGGGGAGTATATTGGACAGGTGGCGGATGGATAGAAGGGATCTAGACTAGGATCCTCTTTGGGGGAAGTATATTGGACAGGTGGCGGATGGATAGAAGGGATCTAGTCTGAGATCCTGGTTGGGGGGAGTATATTGGACAGGCGGTGGATGGATAGAAGGGATCTAGTCTTGGATCCTGGTTGGGGGAGTATATTGGACAGGTGGCAGATGGATAGAAGGGATCTAGTCTGGGATCCTGGTTGGGGGGAGTATATTGGACAGGTGGCAGATGGATAGAAGGGATCTAGTCTGGGATCCTGGTTGGGGGGAGTATATTGGACAGGCGGTGGATGGATAGAAGGGATCTAGTCTGGGATCCTGGTTGGGGGAAGTATATTGGACAGGTGGCAGATGGAAAGAAGGGATCTAGTCTGGGATCCTGGTTGGGGGGAGTATATTGGACAGGCGGCGGATGGATAGAAGGGATCTAGTCTTGGATCCTGTTTGGGGGGAGTATATTGCACAGGTGGCAGATGGATAGAAGGGATCTAGTCTGGGATCCTGGTTGGGGGAAGTATATTGGACAGGTGGTGGATGGATAGAAGGGATCTAGTCTGGGATCCTAGTTGGGGGAAGTATTTTGGACAGGTGGCAGATGGATTGAAGGGATCTAGTCTGGGATCCTGGTTTGGGGAAGTATATTGGACAGGTGGCAGATGGATAGCAGGGATCTAGTCTGGGATCCTGGTTGGGGGAAGTATATTGGACAGGTGGTGGATGGATAGAAGGGATCTAGTCTGGGATCCTGGCTATGGGGAAGTATATTGGACAGGTGGTGGATGGATAGAAGGGATCTAGTCTGGGATCCTGTTTGGGGGGAGTATATTGCACAGGTGGCAGATGGATAGAAGGGATCTAGTCTGGGATCCTGGTTGGGGGAAGTATATTGGACAGGTTGTGGATGGATAGAAGGGATCTAGTCTAGGATCCTGGCTGGTGGGAAGTATATTGGACAGGTGGCAGATGGATAAAAAGGATCTAGACTGGGATCCTGGCTGGGGGGAAGTATATTGGACAGGTGGCGGATGGATAGAAGGGATCTAGACTGGGATCCTGGCTGGGGGGAAGTATATTGGACAGGTGGTGGATGGATAGCAGGGATCTAGTCTGGGATCCTTTTTGGGGGGAGTATATTGGACAGGTGGCGGATGGATAGAAGGGATCTAGTCTGGGATCCTGGCTGGGGGGGAAGTATATTGGACAGGTGGTGGATGGATAGACGGGATCTAGTCTGGGATCCTGGTTGGGGGGAGTATATTGGACAGGCGGTGGATGGATAGAAGAGATCTAGTCTTGGATCCTGGTTGGGGGGAGTATATTGGACAGGTGGCGGATGGATAGAAGGGATCTAGACTGGGATCCTCTTTGGGGGAAGTATATTGGACAGGTGGCGGATGGATAGAAGGGATCTAGTCTGAGATCCTGGTTGGGGGAGTATATTGGACAGGTGGCGGATGGATAGAAGGGATCTAGTCTGGGATCCTGGTTGGGGGAAGTATATTGGACAGGTGGTGGATAAATAGAAGGGATCTAGTCTGGGATCCTGGTTGAGGGGAGTATATTGGACAGGTGGCGGATGGATAGAAGGGATCTAGTCTGGGATCCTGGCTGGGGGGAAGTATATTGGGCGAGCTGTTGGGAGATGATGACTCCTCTCTCTCCTCCTCCTCCTCCCAGTCTCCATCGTCTGTCGCTGTGCAGAGCTGCTACATTGAGCTGTGTTCTCCCCCCTGCAGGCCGTCTTTTCCTCCGTCTCTCTCCCCATTGTGTCCGTCTGTCTGTCTGCAGTCTGATCATTATGAAGAATAAGCATCGGCTGCAGTCTGTCTGTCTTTGTGTGGTAGGTGGTCTCTCTCTATTCTTGTGCCTGAATGGACGGAGGATGGGAAGTGCGTTGTATGCGGGCTGCGGAGAAGAAGGACGCTTCATTATTATTCTTCTATTCCTTCATCATTAACCCTTTCCTGCTTCCTCCTCTTATTTCTGATCCATTGTGTCTGTCTTCTGTCTGCTGCATTCCGTCTACATCTCCACCAATACATCATATCAGGCCTGACCTCATTGAATAACTCCTCCCCTCATCCCATATCAGACCTGACCTCATTGAATAACTCCTCCCCTCATCCCATATCAGGCCTGACCTCATTGATTAACTCCTCCCCTCATCCCATATAAGGTCTGTCCTCATTGAATAACTCTTCCCCTCATCCCATATCAGGCCTGACCTCATCGAATAACTCCTCCCCTCATCCCATATCAGGCCTGACCTCATTGAATAACTCCTCCCCTCATCCCATATCAGGCCTGACCTCATTGAATAACTCCTCCCCTCATCTCATATCAGGCCTGACCTCACTGAATAACTCCTCCCCTCATCCCATATCAGGCCTGACCTCATTGATTAACTCCTCCCCTCATCCCATATAAGGTCTGTCCTCATTGAATAACTCTTCCCCTCATCCCATATCAGGCCTGACCTCATTGAATAACTCCTCCCCTCATCACCATATCAGGCCTGACCTCATTGATTAACTCCTCCCCTCATCCCATATAAGGTCTGTCCTCATTGAATAACTCTTCCCCTAATCCCATATCAGGCCTGACCTCATTGAATAACTCCTCCCCTCATCTCATATCAGGCCTGACCTCATTGAATAACTCCTCCCCTCATCCCATATCAGGCCTGACCTCATTGATTAACTCCTCCCCTCATCCCATATAAGGTCTGTCCTCATTGAATAACTCTTCCCCTCATCCCATATCAGGCCTGACCTCATTGAATAACTCCTCCCCTCATCCCATATCAGGCCTGACCTCATTGAATAACTCCTCCCCTCATCCCATATCAGGCCTTGCCTCATTGAGTAACTCCTCCCCTCATCCCATATCAGGCCTGGCCTCATTGAATAACTCCTCCCCCCATCCCATATCAGGCCTGACCTCATTGAATAACTCCCCCCTCACCCCATATAAGGTCTGACCTCATTGAATAACTCCTCCCCCCATCCCGTATCAGGCCTGACCTCATTGAATAACTCCTCCCCTCATCCCATATCAGGTTTGACCTCATTGAATAACTCCCCCCTCATCCCATATAAGGTCTGACCTCATTGAATAACTCCTCCCCCCATCCCATATCAGGCCTGACCTCATTGAATAACCCCTCCCCTCATCCCATATCAGGCCTGACCTAATTGAATAACTCCTCCCCTCATCCTGTATAAGTCCTGTCCTCTTTGAATAACTCCTCCCACATCCCATATCAGGTCTGTCCTCATTGAATAGTTCCTCCCCACATCCCATATAAGGTCTGTCCTTATTCAATAACTTCTCCCCTCATCCCGTATAAAGCCTGACCTCATTGAATAACTCCCACCTCATCCCGTATAAGGCCTGATCTCATTGAATAACCCCTCCCCTCATCTCGTATAAGGTCTGACATCATTGAATAATTCTTCCCCTTATCCGATATAAGGCCTGACATTAAATAGCTCCTCCCCTCATCCCATATAAGGCCTGTCCTCATTGAATAACTCCTCCCCTCATCCCATATAAGACCTGACCTCACTGAATAACTCCTCCCCTTATCCAGTATAAAGCCTGACCTCATTAATTAACTCCTCCCCTCATCCTATATAAGGTCTGACCTCACTGAATAACTCCTCCCCTTATCCAGTATAAGGCCTGACCTCATTAATTAACTCCTCCCCTCATCCCATATAAGGTCTGACCTTATTGAATAACTCCTCCCCTCATCCCATATAAGGCCCGACCTCACTGAATAACTTCTTCCCCTCATCCCATATAAGGACTGGATTTACTGAATAACTCCTCCCCTCATTTTGTATGAGGCCTCTTATTATTAATTAACTCCTCCCCTAATTCCGTATAAGGCCTGATCTCATTGAATAATTCCTCCCCTAATCCTGTATAAGGCCTGACCTCATTGAAGAACTCCTCCCCTCATCCCATAGATGGCCTCTCCTCATTGAATACCTCCTCCCCTTACCCCATATAAGGCCTGACCTCACTAAATAACTCCTCCCTTCACCCTGTATAAGGCCTGACCTCTTTGAAGAACTCTGCCCCTCATCCCATAGAAGGCCTCTCCTTGGTGAATAACTTCTCCCCTCTTTTCGTAAAAGGCCTGACCTCATTGAATAACTTCTGCCCTCAATCCATAGAATGCCTGACCTCATTGAATAACTCCTCCCCTCAATCCATATCAGACCTGTCCTCATTGAATAACCGCTCACCCTTCCATATAAGGCCTGGCCTCATTGAGTAACCCTCCACCCCATTTAAGGCCTGTCCTCACTCCATTACTCCTCCTCTCCTTCCATATAAGGGCTGTCCTCATTATATAACTCCTCCCTTGATTCTGTATATGGCATGTCTGTGCTCCATTACTCCTCCCCTCACCCCATATAAGGCCTGACCTCATTTCATACCTGCTCCCTTTATTCCTCATTATGGTCTCCTATACTTCACAAGTCTTATAAGATCTCTCCTCACACCATAACTCCTCCCCTTACTCCATATAAGGTCTCTGCTCTTACCATAACTCCTCCCTTTACTCCATATAAGGTCTCTGCTCTGACCATAACTCCTCCCTTTATTCCATATAAGGTCTCTGCTCTGACCATAACCCCTCAACTCCTTCAATATAAGGGCCTCTCCTTACTCCATAACTACACCCCTATTGGTCCTCTTGTTATTCTATAGCTCCTCCCCTTATTACAATAGGAGCCTGCCTCCATTTCATAAACCCGCCCCTCCCTTATTTCATACAAGGCTTCTCCTCACTCCATAGCTCCACCTCACATTCCATATAGTTCTTTATTGCCTCCATCCTCTCATTCCATAACTCCTCCCCTATTTTCATATAAAGTATCTTTTTATGCCATAACTCCTCACCTTATTCTATAAAACACACCTCATTTTCTTTGTCATTCTATAGCTCATCTCCAGGTTGCCTAAAATGCCTCCCACTGCATCATAACTCCTCCCCTCCTCACATACAACACCTCCCACATTTTATAACTTCTACCTTTATTGTATATAACACCCCTCATTCCATATAACACGCCTCCTCCTATAAATACTCCCATCACATTATAACTCCTCCCCCTCCTCACTTATAACACCTCCCTCATTCCACATAACTCCCCTCCTCCTATAAATACTCCCATCACATTATAACTCCTCCCCTCCTCACTTATAACACCCCTCATTCCACATAACTCCCCTCCTCCTATAAATACTCCCATCACATTAAAACTCCTCCCCCTCCTCACTTATAACACCTCCCTCATTCCACATAACTCCCCTCCTCCTATAAATACTCCCATCACATTAAAACTCCTCCCCCTCCTCACTTATAACACCCCTCATTCCATATAACACCCCGTCTCCTATAAATACTCCCATCACATTATAACTCCTCCCCCTCCTCACGTATAACACCCCTCATTCCATATAACACCCCTCCTCCTATAAATACTCCCATCACATTATAACTCCTCCCCCTCCTCACTTATAACACCCCTCATTCCATATAACACGCCTCCTCCTATAAATACCCCCATCACATTATAACTCCTCCCCCTCCTCACTTATAACACCCCTCATTCCACATAACACCCCTCGTTATATATAACACCCCTCTTCCTATAAATACTCCCATCACCTTACAACTCCTCCCCCTCCTCACTTATAACACCTCCCACATTCCATTTAACACCCTCCTCCTATAAATACTCCCATCACATTAAAATTCCTCCCCCTCCTCACTTATAACACCCCTATTTCCATATAACACGCCTCCTCCTATAAATGTTCCCATCACATTATAACTCCTCCCCTCCTCACGTATACCACCCCTCATTCCATATAACACCCCTCCTCCTATAAATACTCCCATCACATTAAAACTCCTCCCCCTCCTCACTTATAACACCCCTCATTCCATATAACACGCCTCCTCCTATAAATACTCCCATCACATTATAACTCCTCCCTCTCCTCACGTATAACACCCCTCATTCCATATAACAGCCCTCCTCCTATAAATACTCCCATCACATTAAAACTCCTCCCCCTCCTCACTTATAACACCTCCCACATTTCACATAACACCCCTCCACCTATAAATACTCCAATCACATCATAACTCCTCCCCCTCCTCACGTATAACACCCCTCATTCCATATAACACCCCTCCTCCTATAAATACTCCCATCACATTATAACTCCTCCTCCTCCTCACTTATAACACCTCCCACATTTCACATAACACCCCTCCACCTATAAATACTCCAATCACATCATAACTCCTCCCCCTCCTCACGTATAACACCCCTCATTCCATATAACACCCCTCCTACGATAAATACTTCCATCACATTATAACTCCTCCCCCTCCTCACTTATAACACCCCTCATTCCATATAACTCCCCTCCTCCTATAAATACTCCCATCACATTATAACTCCTCCCCTCCTCACTTATAACACCCCTCATTCCACATAACTCCCCTCCTCCTATAAATACTCCCATCACATTAAAACTCCTCCCCCTCCTCACTTATAACACCTCCCACATTCCATATAACACGCCTCCTCCTATAAATACTCCCATCACATTATAACTCCTCCCCTCCTCACTTATAACACCCCTCATTCCACATAACTCCCCTCCTCCTATAAATACTCCCATCACATTAAAACTCCTCCCCCTCCTCACTTATAACACCTCCCACATTCCATATAACACGCCTCCTCCTATAAATACTCCCATCACATTAAAACTCCTCCCCCTCCTCACTTATAACACCCCTCATTCCATATAACACCCCGTCTCCTATAAATACTCCCATCACATTATAACTCCTCCCCCTCCTCACGTATAACACCCCTCATTCCATATAACACCCCTCCTACTATAAATACTCCCATCACATCATAACTCCTCCCCTCCTCACTTATAACACCCCTCATTCCACATAACTCCCCTTCTCCTATAAATACTCCCATCACATTAAAACTCCTCCCCCTCCTCACTTATAACACCCCTCATTCCATATAACACCCCTCCTCCTATAAATACTCCCATCACATCATAACTCCTCCCCCTCCTCACTTATAACACCCCTCATTCCACATAACACCCTTCCTCCTATAAATACTCCCATCACATTATATCTTCTCCCCCTCCTCACATATAACACCCCTCATTCAATATAACTCCCCTCCCCCTATAAATACTCCCATCACATTATAACTCCTCCCCCTCCTCACTTATAACACCTCCTATAAATACTCCCATCACATCATAACTCCTCCCCCTCCTCACTTATAACACCCCTCATTCGATATAACACGCCTCCTCCTATAAATACTCCCATCACATCATAACTCCACCCCCTCATCACATATAACACCCCTCATTCCACATAACACCCCTCATTATATATAACACCCCTCCTCCTATAAATACTCCCATCACCTTATAACTCCTCCCCCTCCTCACTTATAACACCTCCCACATTCCATATAACACCCCTCCTCCTATAAATACTCCCATCACATTATAACTCCTCCTCCTCCTCACATATAACACCCCCCATTCCATATAACACCCTTCCTCCTATAAATACCCCCATCATATCATAACTCCTCCCTCTCCTCACTTATAACACCCCTCATTCCATATAACACCCTTCCTCCTATAAATACTCCCATCATATCATAACTCCTCCACCACCTCACTTATAACACCCCTCATTCCATATAACACCCTTCCTCCTATAAATACTCCCATCATATCATAACTCCTCCCCCTCCTCACTTATAACACCCCTCATTCCATATAACATGCCTCCCCCCTATAAATACTCCCATCACATCATAACTCCTCCCCCTCATCACATATAACACCCCTCATTCCACATAACACCCCTCCTCCTATAAATACTCCCATCACCTTATAACTCCTCCCCCTCCTCACTTATAACACCCCTCATTCCATATAACACCCCTCCTCCTATAAATACTCCCATCACATAATTACTCCTCCCCCTCATCACATATTACGCCCCTCATTCCATATAACACCCCTCCCCCTATAAATACTCCCATCACATCATAACTCCTCCCCCTCCTCACTTATAACACCCCTCATTCCACATAACACCCCTCCTCCTATAAATACTCCCATTGCATCAAAACTCTTCCCCCTCTTCACTTATAACACCCCTCATTCCATATAACACCCCTCATTATAGATAACACCCCTCCTCCTATAAATACTCCCATCACCTTATAATTCCTCCCCCTCCCCACTTATAACACCTCCCACATTCCATTTAACACCCCTCCTCCTATAAGTACTCCCATCACATCATAACTACTCCCCCTCCACACTTATAACACCCCCCATTCCATATAAATCCCCTCCCCCTATAAATACTCCCATCACATCATAACTCCTCCCCCTCCTTACTTATAACACCTCCCACGTTCCATATAACACCCCTCCTCCTATAAATACTCCCATCACATCATAACTCCTCCCCCTCCACACTTATAACACCCCTCATTCCATATATCTCCCCTCCCCCTATAAATACTCCCATCACATCATAACTCCTCCCCCTCCACACTTATAACACCCCTCATTCCATATAACAGCCCTCCTCCTATAAATACTCCCATCACATTATAACTCCTCCTCCTCCTCACTTATAACACCTCCCACATTTCACATAACACCCCGTCTCCTATAAATACTCCCATCACATTATAACTCCTCCCCCTCCTCACGTATAACACCCCTCATTCCACATAACACCCCTCCTACTATAAATACTCCCATCACATTATAACTTCTCCCCCTCCTCACTTATAACACCCCTCATTCCATATAACACCCCTCCTACTATAAATACTCCCATCACATCATAACTCCTCCCCCTCCTCACTTATAACACCCCTCATTCCATATAACACCCCTCCTCCTATAAATACTCCAATCACATTATAACTCCTCCCCCTCCTCACTTATAACACCCCTCATTCCACATAACTCCCCTCCTCCTAGAAATACTCCCATCACATTATAACTCCTCCCCCTCCTCACTTATAACACCCCTCATTCCATATAACATGCCTCCTCCTATAAATACTCCTATCACATCATAACTCCTCCCCCTCCTCACTTATAACACCCCTCATTCCATATAACACCCCTCCTCCTATAAATACTCCCGTCACATTATAACTCCTCCCCCTCATCACATATAACACCCCTCATTCCACATAACACCCCTCCTCCTATAAATACTCCCATCACATTATAACTTCTCCCCCTCCTCACTTATAACACCCCTCATTCCATATAACATGCCTCCTCCTATAAATACTCCCGTCACATTATAACTCCTCCCCCTCATCACATATAACACCCCTCATTCCACATAACTCCCCTCCTCCTATAAATACTCCAATCACATTATAACTCCTCCCCCTCCTCACTTATAACACCCCTCATTCCATATAACATGCCTCCTCCTATAAATACTCCCATCACATTATAACTCCTCCCCCTCCTCACTTATAACACCCCTCATTCCATATAACACCCCTCCTACTATAAATACTCCCATCACATTATAACTCCTCCCCCTCCTCACTTATAACACCCCTCATTCCATATAACATGCCTCCTCCTATAAATACTCCCATCACATCATAACTCCTCCCCCTCCTCACTTATAACACCCCTCATTCCATATAACACCCCTCCTCCTATAAATACTCCCGTCACATTATAACTCCTCCCCCTCATCACATATAACACCCCTCATTCCACATAACACCCCTCCTCCTATAAATACTCCCATCACATTATAACTTCTCCCCCTCCTCACTTATAACACCCCTCATTCCATATAACACCCCTCCTACTATAAATACTCCCATCACATCATAACTCCTCCCCCTCATCACATATAACACCCCTCATTCCACATAACACCCCTCCTCCTATAAATACTCCCATCACATTATAACTTCTCCCCCTCCTCACTTATAACACCCCTCATTCCATATAACATGCCTCCTCCTATAAATACTCCCATCACATTATAACTTCTCCCCCTCCTCACATATAACACCTCCCTCATTCCACATAACTCCCCTCCTCCTATAAATACTCCCATCACATTAAAACTCCTCCCCCTTCTCACTTATAACACCTCCCACATTCCATTTAACACCCTCCTACTATAAATACTCCCATCACATTATAACCCCTCCCCCTCCTCACTTATAACACCTCCCTCATTCCACATAACTCCCCTCCTCCTATAAATACTGCCATCACATTATAACTCCTCCCCCTCCTCACTTATAACACCTCCCTCATTCCACATAACTCCCCTCCTCCTATAAATACTGCCATCACATTATAACTCCTCCCCCTCCTCACTTATAACACCCCTCATTCCATATAACACGCCTCCTCCTATAAATACTCCCATCACATCATAACTCCTCCCCCTCATCACATATAACACTCCTCCTCCTATAAATACTCCCATCACATCATAACTCCTCCCCCTCCTCACTTATAACACTCCTCCTCCTATAAATACTCCCATCACATCATAACTCCTCCCCCTCCTCACTTATAACACTCCTCCTCCTATAAATACTCCCATCACATCATAACTCGTCCCCCTCCTCACTTATAACACTCCTCCTCCTATAAATACTCCCATCACATCAAAACTCCTCCTCCTCACTCCATAGTGCATTAGTTAATTTCATATAATGCCTCCAATCACATCATAACTCCACCCCTCCTTACAAATAACTCCTCCTCTCATTCTATAACTTCTCCTCTTAGTCCATATAACCCCTCCTCTAATTTTATAACCCCTCCTCTCATTTTATAACTCCTCCTCTCATTCTATAGCGCCTGACCTAGTTCCATATAACTTCTCCTCTCGTTCTAAAACTCCTCCCCCTATTCCATTTGACTCCTCCTCTTATTTTCCGTATAACTCCTCCTCTCATTATTCCATATACCCGCCCTCTAATTCTAGATGTCCTTCCCTTGTATATTTCCATCCTCCTATTTTCTATCATTCCACGCATTTCACATGACTCCTCCTCAGTCATACAACTCCTCCCCTTATTCCTCATATGTCTGCTTGTTCTTTAAATCTCCTCCCTAACCCATGAACTTCCCTTATTTCAAAGCGAAATAGCCCCTCCCATTCTTTCCTACAACCCCTCCCCTTATGTATTTTACCAGCTATTCTTCCAGTTCATATACATTGCAGCCATCACTCCTCCCCTATAACTCCTCCCAATATCCCCTCCTATCATTACAAATAACCCCTCCCATTATTTGTCACCATTGGAAAGCCTTTCAAGTTTCCATAGTAACTCCTCCTCCTCCCATCTGTATTCCTCCCACTGCAATACATAGCCACTCCCACTAGTCATATTACCCCTCCCATTATTTTACTTTACCCCTCCCACTTCTCATGTATCTTCCACTGATTGACATTTCCTCTCAGACTCAATCGTTATTCTCTCCAGCCCAGTACAATCTCTTCTGCCAATCTGATTGTATGAGGTGATGAGAAGACAGACTGTACAATGCGGTTACCTATGGTGGAGATTGGGGCAGGTTGGGTGCTGGAGGCATAGGGGACATGGATACTTCCAGAGCCTGCACAAACATTGAGAAACAAGAAAGAGGTGACATTCTCCACTCTTCTGGAAAATCCCAATATGGCGGATCGGTGAATACAGTATGTGACAAAAGTAAGTACACCCCTCAGTGACATGTTTGTAAATCTTTTCTTCTATCTTTTCATGTGACAACACTGAAGAAATGACACTTGTCTACAATGTAAAGTAGTGAGTGTACAGCTTGTATAACAGTGTAAATTTACTGTCCCCTCAAAATAACTCAACACACAGCCATTAAAGTCTAAACTGCTGACAACAAAAGTCAGTACACCCCTAAGTGAAAATATCCAAATTGGGCCCAATTAGCCATTTTCCCTCCCCGGTGTCATGTGACTCGTTAGTGTTACAAGGTCTCAGGTGTGAATGGGGAGCAGGTGTGTTAAATTTGGTGTTATCACTCTCACTCTCTCATCCTGGTCACTGGAAGTACAACATGGCACCTCATGGCAAAGAACTCTCTGAGGATCTGATATAAAGAATTGTTGCTCTACATAAAGATGGCCTAGGCTATAAGAAGATTGCCAAGACCCTGAAACTGAGCTGCAGCACGGTGGCCAAGACCATACAGCGGTATAACAGGACAGGTTCCACTCAGAACAGGCCTCGCCATGGTCCACCAAAGAAGTTGAGGTCACGTGCTCAGCGTCATATCCAGAAGTTGTCTTTGGGAAATAGACGTATGAGTGCTGCCGGCACTGGGGGGCTACAGATCATTGAAGGAACCATAAATGCCAACATGTACTGTGACATACTGAAGCAGAGCATGATCCCCTCCCTTCAGAGACTGGACCGCAGGGCAGTATTCCAACATGATAACCACCCCAAACACACCTCCAAGACCACCACTGCCTTGCTAAAGAAGCTGAGGGTAAAGGTGATGGACTGGCCAAGCATGTCTCCAGACCTAAACCCTATTGATCATCTGTGGGACATCCTCAAATGGAAGGTGGAGGAGCGCAAGGTCTCTAACATCCACCAGCTCCGTGATGTCATCATGGAGGAGGGGAAGAGGACTCCAGTGACAACCTGTGAAACTCTGGTGATCTCCATGCCCAAGAGGGTTAAGGCAGTGCTGGAAAATAATGGAGGCCACACAAAATATTGACACTTTGGGCCCAATTTGGAGATTTTCACTTAGGGGTGTACTGACTTTTGTTGCCAGCGGTTTAGACATTAATGGCTGTGTGTTGAGTTATTTTGAGGGGACAGTAAATTTACACTGTTATACAAGCTGTACACTCACTACTTTACATTGTAGACAAGTGTCATTTCTTCAGTGTTGTCACATGAAAAGAGAGAAGAAAAGATTTACACAAATGTCACTGAGGGGTGTACTTACTTTTGTCACATACTGTATATAGGGGCGGTATGGAGAGAGTTATGGAGAGCAGTATAGAGAGTGATAAAGAGAGCGGTATAGAGGGTGGTATAGAGAGCGATATTGAGAGTGGTAGAGGGAGGTTTAGAGAGAGGTATAGAGAGCGCTACAGAGAGTGGTATAGAGAGAGCTACAGGGGGCAGTATAGAGGGCAGTACAGAGAGCCTTATAGAGGGCAGTATGGAGGGCGGTACGGAGGGCTGTACAGAGAGCAATATAGAGGACGGTACAGAGAGCGGTACAGAGGGCAGTATAGAGGGCTGTACAGAGATCAGTATAGAGGGTGGTAAAGAGAGCAGTATGGAGGGCGGTACAGATAGCGATATAGAGGGCGGTACAGAGAGCGGTACAGAGGGTGGTACAGAGAGCAGTATAGAGGGTGGTACAGAGGGCGGTACAGAGGGTGGTTTGGAGGGCGGTACAGAGAGCGATATAGAGGGCGGTATGGGGGGCGGTATGGAGGGCGGTACAGAGAGCAGTATAGAGGGTGGTACAGAGGGCGGTACAGAGGGTGGTATGGGGGGCGGTACAGAGAGCGATATAGAGGGCGGTACAGAGGGTGGTATGGGGGCGGTAAAGAGGGCGGTATGGAGGGCGGTACAGAGAGCGGTATAGAGGGTGGTACAGAGGGTGGTATGGAGGGCTGTACAGAGGGTGGTACAGAGGGCAGTATGGAGGGTGGTATGGAGGGCGGTACAGAGGGTGGTTTGGAGGGCGGTACAGAGAGCGATATAGAGGGCGGTATGGGGGGCGGTATGGAGGGCGGTACAGAGAGCAGTATAGAGGGTGGTACAGAGGGCGGTACAGAGAGCGGTACAGAGTGTGGTATGGGGGGCGGTACAGAGGTTGGTAAAGAGGGCGGTATGGAGGGTGGAACAGAGAGCGATATAGAGGGCGGTACAGAGGGTGGTTTGGGGGGCGGTAAAGAGGGCTGTACAGAGGGTGGTACAGAGGGCGGTATGGAGGGCAGAACAGAGAGCGATATAGAGGGTGGTACAGAGGGCGGTATGGAGGGCGGTACAGAGGGCGGTATGGAGGGCGGTACAGAGGGTGGTTTGGAGGGCGGTACAGAGAGCGATATAGAGGGCGGTATGGGGGGCGGTAAAAAGAGCGGTATGGAGGGCGGTACAGAGAGCGGTACAGAGGGTGGTACAGAGGGCAGTACAGAGGGTGGTATAGAGGGCGGTATGGAGGGCAGAACAGAGAGCGATATAGAGGGTGGTAGAGAGGACGGTATGGAGGGTGGTATGGAGGGCGGTACAGAGGGTGGTTTGGAGGGTGGTACAGAGAGCAATATAGAGGGCGGTACAGAGGGCGGTATAAGGGGCGGTAAAGAGGGCGGTATGGAGGGCGGTACAAAGAGCGGTACAGAGGGTGTTACAGAGGGCGGTACAGAGGGTGGTTTGGAGGGCGGTACAGAGAGCGATATAGAGGGTGGTACAGAGGGCGGTATGGGGGCGGTAAAGAGGGCGGTATGGAGGGCGGTACAGAGAGCGGTACAGAGGGTGTTACAGAGGGCGGTACAGAGGGCGGAATGGAGGGCGGTACAGAGAGCGATATAGAGGGCGGTATGGGGGGCGGTATGGAGGGCGGTACAGAGAGCAGTATAGAGGGTGGTACAGAGGGCGGTACAGAGAGCGGTACAGAGGGATGGTATGGGGGGCGGTACAGAGAGCGATATAGAGGGTGGTACAGAGGGTGGTTTGGGGGGGCGGTAAAGAGGGCAGTATGGAGGGCGGTACAGAGAGCGTTATAGAGGGTGGTACAGAGGGCGGTACAGAGGTTGGTAAAGAGGGCGGAATGGAGGGTGGAACAGAGAGCGATATAGAGGGTGGTACAGAGGGTGGTATGGAGGGCTGTACAGAGGGTGGTACAGAGGGCGGTATGGAGGGCAGAACAGAGAGCGATATAGAGGGTGGTACAGAGGGCGGTATGGAGGGTGGTATGGAGGGCGGTACAGAGGGTGGTTTGGAGGGCGGTACAGAGAGCGATATAGAGGGCGGTACAGAGGGCGGTATGGGGGGCGGTATGGAGGGCGGTACAGAGAGCGGTACAGAGGGTGTTACAGAGGGCGGTACAGAGGGCGGTATGGAGGGCAGAACAGAGAGCGATATAAAGGGTGGTAGAGAGGACGGTATGGAGGGTGGTATGGAGGGCGGTACAGAGGGTGGTTTGGAGGGCGGTACAGAGAGCGATATAGAGGGCGGTACAGAGGGCGGTATGGGGGGCGGTAAAGAGGGCGGTATGGAGGGCGGTACAGAGAGTGGTACAGAGAGCGGTACAGAGGGTGTTACAGAGGGCGGTACAGACGGCGGTACAGAGAGCGATATAGAGGGCAGTATGGGGGGGCGGTATGGAGAGCAGTATAGAGGGTGGTACAGAGGGCGGTACAGAGAGCGGTACAGAGGGTGGTATGGGGGGGGTACAGAGAGCGATATAGAGGGCGGTACAGAGGGTGGTTTGGGGGGCGGTAAAGAGGGCGGTATGGAGGGCGGTACAGAGAGCGTTATAGAGGGTGGTACAGAGGTTGGTAAAGAGGGCGGTATGGAGGGCGGTACAGAGAGCGATATAGAGGGTGGTACAGAGGGTGGTATGGAGGGCTGTACAGAGGGTGGTACAGAGGGCGGTATGGAGAGCAGAACAGAGAGCGATATAGAGGGTGGTACAGAGGGCGGTATGGAGGGCGGTACAGAGGGTGGTTTGGAGGGCGGTACAGAGAGCGATATAGAGGGCGGTATGGGGGGCGGTAAAGAGGGCGGTATGGAGGGCGGTACAGAGAGCGGTACAGAGGGTGTTACAGAGGGCGGTACAGAGGGCGGTACAGAGGGCGGTATGGAGGGCAGAACAGAGAGCGATATAAAGGGTGGTACAGAGGGCGGTATGGAGGGTGGTATGGAGGGCGATACAGAGAGCAGTATATTGTGTAAAGTACTGTGCAGAGTATTGCCCGGTGAGGGGTAATTACCGATATAGACGTTATGGTGATTTCTTGATGGTGGAATTGGATTGGTCGGATTGCTCAGCGTTCTCATGTCAGACTTTGGACCTTCTATGTATCTCTGAAGAAGGAACTGTATTGTGTGAAACGCGTTGGTCACTCGTTGCCGGTGCAGTATGATTGGGTGGAGTACTTGTATCAGTTTGCTCCAGAGCCTCACTGTCTGCATCTATGGACACACATAGCAGGACTTGGCCCCACCCCCATCACTAGCTTTGATTGACGGCCAATGGCTCCCGCTGCCCCAGCAAAGCTTGTGAGAGAAGGAAGCGAAGCTGCAGAGGGGCACAGCGCTGGATTCAATGGGGGCTCAGGTAAGTATAAGGGGGGAGGGGTACTGATGCCTAAACAAGGAATGCATTAACCGTTGCAAAGTTTTCATGATTGAAGCGCGAGACTTGGGGAGCCAGAATAGTACGGACTGACGCATTTCATCCATCTATATTCATAGATGGATTTCCTTTCAGCTGGTTTTGTATTGTACTCTGGAGCCCCCTGATGGCTCTATATGTAAATGACAGCTACAATCATCTCTTCCAATATTCTTTCTGGGTTTTAAAATGTGTTTTTTAGTTTTATTTTATTTATAGTTGGGTTGAAAAAAAGCCTCTCGTCCAATGGAGTTCAACCGATAGAAATAAGGAACAAAATAAATAGAAAAGCTCCATATATAAAAACGATCGTCACAGCTCAGCCAGACTATATATGATGATTGGAGGTAATTCCAGGCGTGTACCCTCAGGTGATTGGATGTTGGCAAAGCTTTCTAGGACCCGCCCCCTGGGGGCCTCCCCTATAACCCTCCCTCATGATGATCCAATGGGATCAGAACGCAGTGCACAGAGTCTCCTCGGGGGTTGAAGTTGCAGTGTTCAGGTGCGATAATAAATCCTTCTGGAGGAAGCTTTTCTTGTCTATAGCAAGGTAGGGGAAACACTGAAAAATTCCTCCATCCTTTAACACCTGGCTTTCGATGGCCACACCAATAAAGGCTCAAACTGAGAAGCCGGATGGAAGAGAGGGCATTGAGATAGCAGACTGGCCTGCTGGAGAAGAGCTCAGGGGTCCACCACGTTCTTCTGGGCCATTCTCTTCTCTTGTTTGATTTTCTTGAGCAGAAGATATGAAGGTGATGAACTCAGACCAGAGGATTATCAAGGCATCTGAGGCTGGAGGATCCTGGATCTGGCAACAAATGTTATTAAATCTGGAGGCAAGGATGTCCATATCCAGAATCCCCCAACTTTGGCATATCACATTGAGAACGCGGGGGGGGGACAGCTCCGCCTACCAGTTAAACAGGTCACATCCTATATCCGATACCAACCTAAATAGTCAGCTCACTACCACCACCTGATGGACAAATATGTCAAAAAGCTGCAATATTGCACATATCAAAAAAAAGGGAAAAAGCAAAACTTAAAACTTCACATCAGTTGTATAACTTTTCAAATGACAAAGTATGAAAGGGGCCTTACATGTTGAGGGTACTATGAGGGCTCCCTTTAACCAACAGCTGAGCCAATCTTCCGGGTCCTGGACAGATCCCATGATTCCTTCAGATATCTCCATCCACTAAAGAAAAGGGGCAAAGCTCACTCTTCATTAAGACCAGGTCTTCTATATGCTTTCAAATCATAGATCCATCTACTTTCTCTTTGCAGTATTTTCCTATCACGGTCCCTGCCCCTTGGGTGGGGGTGGATTTTATCCAATGCCACAAAGCGTAAACCCGCCATTTTGTATCCGTAAGTCTCAGCATTCAGACTTTATAAAGAATGCAATAAGAAATGTAAGGGTACAATAAGGACAGCTAAGATAGAACATGAAAGACACATAGCGGAGGAGAGCAAAAAAAATACCAAGAAATTCTTTAAGTATGTAAACAGTAAAAAAGGGAGGACAGACCATATTGGCTCCATAAAGAATGAGGAAGGACATCTGGTTACAAAGGATGAGGAGATGGCAAAGGTATTGAATTTATTCTTCTCCTCAGTCTTCACGAGTGAATCGGGGGGCTTCAGTAACCAAAACTGCAGTGTTTATCCTCATGACACAACACAGGAAGCACCTCCATGGTTAACAGAGGACGGAATTAAAATTAGACTTGAGAAACTTAACACTAATAAATCACCGGGACGAGATGGCTTGCATCCGAGGGTACTTAGGGAACTCAGTCAGGTGATTGCCAGACCGTTGTTCCTAATTTTTACAGTCTATTGACTGGAATGGTACCAGCTAATTGGAGAAAAGCCAATGTAGCACCAATATTTAAAAAGGGCCCAAAAAACATCCCTGGGAATTACAGACCAGTTAGCCTAACATCAATAGTATGTAAACTCTTGGAGGGGATGATAAGGGACTATATACAAGATTTTAGTAATAAGAATGATATCATTAGCAGTAATCAGCATGGATTCATGAAGAATCGTTCTTGCCAAACCAATCTATTAACCTTCTATGAGGAGGTGAGTTGCCATCTAGATAAAGGAAGGCCCGTAGACGTGGTGTATCTGGATTTTGCAAAAGCATTTGACACAGTTCCCCATAAACGTTTACTGTACAAAATAAGGTGCGTTGGCATGGACCATAGGGTGAGTACATGGATTGAAAACTGGCTACAAGGGCGTGTTCAGAGGGTGGTGATAAATGGGGAGTACTCAGAATGGTCAGGGGTGGGTAGTGGGGTTCCCCAGGGTTCTGTGCTGGGACCAATCCTATTTAATTTGTTCATAAACGATCTGGAGGATGGGATAAACAGTTCAATCTCTGTATTTGTGGACGATACTAAGCTAAGCATGGCAATAACTTCTCCGCAGGATGTGGAAATCTTGCAAGAAGATCTGAACAAATGAATGGGGGAGGGGCGACTACATGGCAAATGAGGTTCAATGTAGAAAAATGTAAAATAATGTATTTGGGTGGCAAAAATATGAATGCAATCTATAGACTGGGGGGAGAACCTCTGGGGGAATCTAGGATGGAAAAGGACCTGGGGGTCCTAGTAGATGATAGGCTCAGCAATGACATGCAATGCCAAGCTACTGCTAACAAAGCAAACAGAATATTGGCATTAACTCCAGAGATAAAACGATAATTCTCCCGCTCTACAAGACTCTGGTCCGGCCGCACCTGGAGTATGCTGTTTAGTTCTGGGCACCAGTCCTCAGGAAGGATGTACTGGAAATGGAGCGAATACAAAGAAGGGCAACAAAGATAATAAAGGGTCTGGAGGATCTTAGTTATGAGGAAAGGTTGTGAGCTCTGAACTTATTCTCTCTGGAGAAGAGACGCTTGAGAGGGGATATGATTTCAATTTACAAATACCGGACTGGTGACCCCACAATAGGGATAAAACTTTTTCGCAGAAGAGAGTTTAATAAGACTCGTGGCCACTCATTACAATTAGAAGAAAAGAGGTTTAACCTTAAACTACGTAGAGGGTTCTTTACTGTAAGAGCGGTAAGGATGTGGAATTCCCTTCCACAGGCGGTGGTCTCAGCGGGGAGCATTGATAGCTTCAAGAAACTATTAGATAATCACCTGAATGACCGCAACATACAGGGATATGTAAGGTAATACTGACACATAATCACACACATAGGTTGGACTTGATGGACTTGTGTCTTTTTTCAACCTCACCTACTATGTAACTATACTATGTAACTATGTAACTATATATATAGACTCACTGTGCTCCTAACCATCCACACATGCTTACCGAAATACCAAATCTATAGGCTAGATCTCCTCCCCTGAGAATAAAACAGAAATCCCCATGTAAGGAAGCCTACGGTATATTTTGATCCAGTACGGGCCCAAAACTCCTGAGCCAAACATCTGTGTCTTATATGGGCGGTCCCTACCCATGGCCACCGCCCCCTGCAGACCACCCATGCAGACCACATGGACATTACCCTCCATTTCCAGATCGCCATAGTTGATGTCCTTCACATGATCATGGATACTTTGCCAGCTTCGTTCTACCGATATAGAAAGGATCAGATCATTTAGACAATGCCCACAGTTTGGCAGTGGTGGGGTGAGTGATTTACCATTGGATAAGACATCAGGGGTATCTCTGTCAGTGTCTTTGCAGCATGTGCAATTACCACATGGATAACGTTCCACAAGGATCCCCTTAGAGTCAGACCGATTGTGACTTGGCACGACTATGTCTCCAATCGATGGATTTCTACAGAAAAGGATCAACTACTTCTCCCCAATTCTTATCTTTCAGTATGTGCCAGCGCTTTTATAACGGCCCCATAAAATCTTCGATTGAGTGTTAAATGTGGTAATAAATCGAGCTTTCTGAACGTCGTTTGTTGTCTCCCCCCTGAAAGAGAAGAAGGTCTCATGGACTGTTTTTGGTAGGTGTGTTTTAACCACTTGCTGACCACCAACAGTTTAGTTACTGCGGTTCCCTCAGGCAGGGCAACATTCCTGTACATCACGGTACTCGTGTGCGCCCCCTGGGGTGCGAAGAGGCATGATCTGCAGAACACAGCGGATTGTGGTGCCTGGTATCGGGCCGCTGGGAGCGTCTCAGATACCACGTGATCGCTGTGCCATAGTGACATAGTATAGAATTGTCATGAGTGGAATCCATTCATGACATCATTGTTTACTACTGTGTGTGATTTGTGATTGGTCACCACTGATCACATGGTACCAGTACCAATCACAGCACCATGTACCATGTGTTAGCTGTGGACCAATCATCACAATAGTGGAACAGTGAGTCATGAATGAAAGACATTTATGACGGTTCAAACTATTCATGACGGTTCAAACCATTCATGACAGGTTAAAACTATTCACGACGGTTCAAACTATTCACGACGGTTCAAACTATTCACGACGGTTCAAACTATTCACGACGGTTCAAACTATTCACGACGGTGCAAACTATTCATGACGGTTCAAACCATTCATGACAGGTTAAAACTATTAATGACGGTTCAAACTATTCACGACGGTTCAAACTATTCACGACGGTTCAAACTATTCACGACGGTTCAAACTATTCACGACGGTTCAAACTATTCACGACGGTTCAAACTATTCATGATGGTTCAAACTATTCACGACGGTTCAAACTATTCACGACGGTTCAAACTATTCACGACGGTTCAAACTATTCACGACGGTTCAAACCATTCACAACGGTTCAAACTATTCACGACGGTTCAAACTATTCACGACGGTTCAAACTATTCACGACGGTTCAAACTATTCACGACGGTTCAAACTATTCATGACGGTGCAAACCATTCACGACGGTTCAAACTATTCACGACGGTTCAAACCATTCATGACAGGATAAAACTATTCACGGAGGTTCAAACTATTCACGACGGTTCAAACTATTCACGACGGTTCAAACTATTCACGACGGTGCAAACTATTCACGACGGTTCAAACTATTCACGACGGTGCAAACTATTCACGACGGTTCAAACTATTCACGACGGTGCAAACTATTCACGACGGTTCAAACTATTCACGACGGTGCAAACTATTCACGACGGTTCAAACTATTCACGACGGTTCAAACTATTCACGACGGTTCAAACTATTCACGACGGTTCAAACTATTCACGACGGTTCAAACCATTCATGACAGGTTCAAACTATTCACGACGGTTCAAACTATTCACGACGGTTCAAACTATTCACGACGGTTCAAACTATTCACGACGGTTCAAACTATTCATGACGGTGCAAACCATTCACGACGGTTCAAACTATTCACGACGGTTCAAACCATTCATGACAGGATAAAACTATTCACGAAGGTTCAAACTATTCACGACGGTTCAAACTATTCACGACGGTTCAAACTATTCACGACGGTGCAAACTATTCACGACGGTTCAAACTATTCACGACGGTTCAAACCATTCATGACAGGATAAAACCATTCACGACGGTGCAAACTATTCACGACGGTGCAAACTATTCACGACGGTTCAAACTATTCACGACGGTGCAAACTATTCACGACGGTTCAAACTATTCACGACGGTGCAAACTATTCACGACGGTTCAAACTATTCACGACGGTGCAAACTATTCACGACGGTTCAAACTATTCACGACGGTTCAAACTATTCACAACGGTTCAAACCATTCATGACAGGATAAAACTATTCACGAAGGTTCAAACTATTCACGACGGTTCAAACTATTCACGACGGTGCAAACTATTCACGACGGTTCAAACTATTCACGACGGTGCAAACTATTCACGACGGTTCAAACTATTCACGACGGTGCAAACTATTCACGACGGTGCAAACTATTCACGACGGTTCAAACTATTCACGACGGTGCAAACTATTCACGACGGTTCAAACTATTCACGACGGTTCAAACTATTCACAACGGTTCAAACCATTCATGACAGGATAAAACTATTCACGAAGGTTCAAACTATTCACGACGGTTCAAACTATTCACGACGGTGCAAACTATTCACGACGGTTCAAACTATTCACGACGGTGCAAACTATTCACGACGGTTCAAACTATTCACGACGGTGCAAACTATTCACGACGGTGCAAACTATTCACGACGGTTCAAACTATTCACGACGGTGCAAACTATTCACGACGGTTCAAACTATTCACGACGGTTCAAACTATTCACGACGGTTCAAACTATTCACGACGGTTCAAACCATTCATGACAGGATAAAACTATTAATGACGGTTTAAACTATTCACGACGGTTCAAACTATTCACGACGGTTCAAACTATTCACGACGGTTCAAACTATTCACGACGGTTCAAACTATTCACGACGGTGCAAACTATTCACGACGGTTCAAACTATTCACGACGGTTCAAACTATTCACGACGGTTCAAACTATTCACGACGGTGCAAACTATTCACGACGGTTCAAACTATTCACGACGGTTCAAACTATTCACGACGGTTCAAACTATTCACGACGGTGCAAACTATTGCTGTTATATTGAACATCACATAATGTACAGGGAAAAAAATCCCCAATCACTCCCCAAGAGTACTACAGTGTTACTATGGTGACACTGACTACTCTGATGACAGTATGTAAAAAAAAACAAAAGAAAAAAACTTTAAAATGAATTAAAAAAATCTTTAATGAATGTTTTTGTTTTTTATTTACATACTGTCACCAGTATCTGATTGGCACCACACCAGCCATAGGATGGCGCTGTACTGCACTGGTGTATGTTAAAAAAAATTGTGGCATAAAATTATGACTTCAAAAACCTCGCCATGCCTCTTACTAAATATCTCAGAATGTCTTTCCAAAAAGGGGCCATATGGGGGTGTTTGTACTGGGGGTAATTTGGGGGGTATTTGTACTGGGGGTGATTTGAGGGATATTTGTACTGGGGGTGATTTGGGGGGTGTTTGTACTGGGGGTGATTTGAGGGATATTTGTACTGGGGGTGATTTGGGAGGGTATTTGTATGGGGGGGTGATTTGGGGGGGTATTTGTACTGGGGGGTGATATAGGGGGGTATTTGTACTGGGGGTGATTTGGGGGGTATTTGTACTGGGGGGTGATTTGGGGGGTATTTGTACTGGGGGGTGATTTGGGTGGTATTTGTACTGGGGGGTGATTTGGGGGGTATTTGTACTGGGGGGTGATTTGGGTGGTATTTGTACTGGGGGTGATTTGGGAGGGTATTTGTATGGGGGGGTGATTTGGGGGGGTATTTGTACTGGGGGTGATTTGGGGGGTATTTGTACTGGGGGTGATTTGGGGGGTATTTGTACTGGGGGGTGATTTGGGGGGTATTTGTACTGGGGGGTGATTTGGGTGGTATTTGTACTGGGGGTGATTTGGGAGGGTATTTGTATGGGGGGGTGATTTGGGGGGGTATTTGTACTGGGGGTGATTTGGGGGGTATTTGTACTGGGGGGTGATTTGGGGGGTATTTGTACTGGGGGTAATTTGGGGGGTATTTGTACTGGGGGTGATTTGGGTGGTATTTGTACTGGGGGTGATTTGGGAGGGTATTTGTATGGGGGGGTGATTTGGGGGGGTATTTGTACTGGGGGTGATTTGGGGGGTATTTGTACTGGGGGGTGATTTGGGGGGTATTTGTACTGGGGGTAATTTGGGGGGTATTTGTACTGGGGACGATTTGGGGGGTATTTGTACTGGGGGGTGATTTGGGGGGTATTTGTACTGGGGGTGATTTGGGGGGTAATTGTACTGGGGGTTGATTTGGGGGGTATTTGTACTGGGGACGATTTGGGGGGTATTTGTACTGGGGGGTGATTTGGGAGGTAATTGTACTGGGGGGTGATCTAGGGGGTATTTGTCCTGGGGGGTGATTTGGGGGTTATTTGTACTGGGGGTGTGATTTGGGAGGTATTTGTCCTGGGGGGTGATCTAGGGGGTATTTGTACTGGGGGTGATCTAGGGGGTATTTGTCCTGGGGGGTGATTTGGGGGTTATTTGTACTGGGGGTGTGATTTGGGAGGTATTTGTACTGGGGGTGATCTAGGGGGTATTTGTACTGGGGGTGATTTGGGGGTTATTTGTACTGGGGGGTGATTTGGGGGGTATTTGTACTGGGGGGTGATTTGGGTGGTATCTTTACTGGGGAGTGATTTTGGAGGTATTTGTACTGGGGTGATTTAGGGGGTATTTGTACCGGGGGTGATTTGGGGGTATTTGTACTGGGGGGTGATTTAGGGGGTATTTGTACCGGGGGTGATTTGGGGGTATTTGTACTGGGGGGTGATTTGGCGGGTATCTTTACTGGGGAGTGATTTTGGAGGTATTTGTACTGGGGTGATTTAGGGGGTATTTGTACCGGGGGTGATTTGGGGGTTATTTGTACTGGGGGTGATTTGGGGTTATTTGTACTGGGGGTGATTTGGGGGTTATTTGTACCGGGGGTGATTTGGGGGTTATTTGTACTGGGGGTGATTTGGGGGTTATTTGTACTGGGGGTGATTTGGGGGTTATTTGTACCGGGGGTGATTTGGGGGTTATTTGTACTGGGGGTGATTTGGGGGTTATTTGTACCGGGGGTGATTTGGGGGTTATTTGTACTGGGGGTGATTTGGGGGTTATTTGTACTGGGGGTGATTTGGGGGGTATTTGTACTGGGGGTTGATTTGGGGGGTATCTTTACTGGGGAGTGATTTTGGAGGTATTTGTACTGGGGTGATTTAGGGGGTATTTGTACCGGGGGTGATTTGGGGGTTATTTGTACTGGGGGTGATTTGGGGGTTATTTGTACTGGGGGTGATTTGGGGGGTATTTGTACTGGGGGTTGATTTGGGGGTTATTTGTACTGGGGTGATTTAGGGGGTATTTGTACTGGGGGTGATTTGGGGGTTATTTGTACCGGGGGTGATTTGGGGGTTATTTGTACTGGGGGGTGATTTGGGTGGTATCTTTACTGGGGAGTGATTTTGGAGGTATTTGTACTGGGGTGATTTAGGGGGTATTTGTACCGGGGGTGATTTGGGGGTATTTGTACTGGGGGGTGATTTGGGGGGTATCTTAACTGGGGAGTGATTTTGGAGGTATTTGTACTGGGGTGGTTTTGGGGGTATTTGTACTGGGGGTGATTTGGGGGGTATTTGTACTGGGGTTGATTTGGGGGGTATTTGTACTGGGGGTGATTTGGGAGGGTATTTGTATGGGGGGGTGATTTGGGGGGGTATTTGTACTGGGGGTCATTTGGGGGGGTATTTGTACTGGGGGTGATTTGGGGGGTATTTGTACCGGGGGGTGATTTGGGGGGTATTTGTACTGGGGGGTGATTTGGGAGGGTATTTGTACTGGTGGGGTCATTTGGGGGGGTATTTGTACTGGGGGTGATTTGGGGGGTATTTGTACCGGGGGGTGATTTGGGGGGTATTTGTACTGGGGGGTGATTTGGGAGGGTATTTGTATGGGGGGGTGATTTGGGGGGGTATTTGTACTGGGGGTCATTTGGGGGGGTATTTGTACTTCGGGGTGATCTGGGGGGTATTTACAGACTACGCTTCTGCTTGATCCCTACCTGCTATATCTACTACTGGACCCCAGGTTGTCACCTCTGGGTGGGGCGATCCTGAGGACCGTGACCTGGTACTAACGCAGCAAAACCCATCCCCACCATCAGGAGCTCTGGTGAATACCAATTAGATCTATAAGGGGTCCATATAGTGAACTTGGTGTTCTCTTTACGTTCATCACTGAGGACAAGGGGGTGCTCTATGTCTAGAAGAAAAGAGATTTTATCTCCAAATACGGAAAGGTTTCTTCGCAGTAAGAGGTGTGAAAATGTGGAATAGACTCCCTCCAGAGGTGGATCTGGTCAGATTTCTAGAAGAAAGGCCTGGATACTTTCCTAAATGTACAGAATAGAACTGGGTGACATTTATAGGTAAAGTCGATCGGGGGAGAATCTGATTGGCTCTCGGGGATCAGGAAGGAATTTTTTCCCCTGCCGTAGCAGATTGGAGCTCTGCTGGGGTTTTCACCTTCCTCTGGGTATATTGGATTGTACCATATTTTTTATTTATTTGTTTTTTTTATGGTTGAACTGGATGGACTTGTGTCTTTTTTCAACCTGACTAATTATGTGACTATATAAGATGGTAGACCTCGCACCTCGGGGGAGCCCGTGTCCTCCATCAGGGTGATCTGCTTGTATACTTATCCTGCTGATTGGTGGGAGCCTCTCTACTGCTATATCTACTGGTCTCCGAGCCTGACCCCTGACCCTTGACCCTTGACCCCTGATGAGGGGCCCCCACCATCCCTGTGCTGTGCTCATTATGAGGGGCCCCCACCATCCCTGTGCTCATTATGAGGGGCTCCCACCATCCCTGTGCTGTGCTCATTATGAGGGGCCCCACCATCCCTGTGCTGTGCTCATTATGAGGGGCTCCCACCATCCCTGTGCTGTGCTCATTATGAGGGGCCCCCACCATCCCTGTGCTGTGCTCATTATGAGGGGCTCCCACCATCCCTGTGCTCATTATGAGGGGCTCCCACCATCCCTGTGCTCATTATGAGGGGCTCCCCCCATCCCTGTGCTCATTATGAGGGGCTCCCACCATCCCCGTGCTCATTATTAAGGGCCCCCACCATCCCTGTGCTCATTATGAGGGGCCCCCACCATCCCTGTACTCATTATGAGGGGCTCCCCCCATCCCTGTGCTCATTATGAGGGGCTCCCACCATCCCTGTGCTGTGCTCATTATGAGGGGCTCCCACCATCCCTGTGCTGTGCTCATTATGAGGAGCTCCCACCATCCCTGTGCTCATTATGAGGGGCCCCCACCATCCCTGTGCTCATTATGAGGGGCTCCCACCATCCCTGTGCTCATTATGAGGGGCTCCCACCATCCCTGTGCTGTGCTCATTATGAGGGGCCCCCACCATCCCTGTACTCATTATGAGGGGCTCCCACCATCCCTGTGCTCATTATGAGGGGCCCCCACCATCCCTGTGCTGTGCTCATTATGAGGGGCTCCCACCATCCCTGTGCTGTGCTCATTATGAGGGGCTCCCCCCATCCCTGTGCTCATTATGAGGGGCTCCCACCATCCCCGTGCTGTGCTCATTATGAGGGGCCCCCACCATCCCTGTACTCATTATGAGGGGCTCCCACCATCCCTGTGCTGTGCTCATTATGAGGGGCTCCCACCATCCCTGTGCTGTGCTCATTATGAG
The DNA here is from genome assembly GCF_042186555.1 of Aquarana catesbeiana. Classification (NCBI taxonomy): domain Eukaryota; kingdom Metazoa; phylum Chordata; class Amphibia; order Anura; family Ranidae; genus Aquarana; species Aquarana catesbeiana. The sequence goes on along the minus strand of NC_133326.1, from coordinate 744,945,583 downwards.
GAGCTCCCACCATCCCTGTGCTCATTATGAGGGGCCCCCACCATCCCTGTGCTCATTATGAGGGGCTCCCACCATCCCTGTGCTCATTATGAGGGGCTCCCACCATCCCTGTGCTGTGCTCATTATGAGGGGCCCCCACCATCCCTGTACTCATTATGAGGGGCTCCCACCATCCCTGTGCTCATTATGAGGGGCCCCCACCATCCCTGTGCTGTGCTCATTATGAGGGGCTCCCACCATCCCTGTGCTGTGCTCATTATGAGGGGCTCCCCCCATCCCTGTGCTCATTATGAGGGGCCCCCACCATCCCTGTGCTCATTATGAGGGGCCCCCACCATCCCTGTGCTGTGCTCATTATGAGGGGCCCCCACCATCCCTGTGCTCATTATGAGGGGCCCCCACCATCCCTGTGCTGTGCTCATTATGAGGGGCTCCCACCATCCCTGTGCTGTGCTCATTATGAGGGGCCCCCACCATCCCTGTGCTGTGCTCATTATGAGGGGCCCCCACCATCCCTGTGCTCATTATGAGGGGCCCCCACCATCCCTGTGCTCATTATGAGGGGCCCCCACCATCCCTGTGCTGTGCTCATTATGAGGGGCTCCCACCATCCCTGTGCTCATTATGAGGGGCCCCCACCATCCCTGTGCTGTGCTCATTATGAGGGGCTCCCACCATCCCTGTGCTCATTATGAGGGGCTCCCACCATCCCTGTGCTCATTATGAGGGGCTCCCACCATCCCTGTGCTCATTATGAGGGGCTCCCACCATCCCTGTGCTGTGCTCATTATGAGGGGCCCCCATCATCCCTGTGCTCATTATGAGGGGCTCCCACCATCCCTGTGCTGTGCTCATTATGAGGGGCTCCCACCATCCCTGTGCTGTGATGACTTCCTGAGTTTTTAACTTTTAGGTTAGTTAACTTTTCCTAACAATTACGAATGTTCGTTATGAATTTGGATCTGAAATTTCGTATTTCGTACAGAATTCAGATGCATAAAAATCCCTATTTCGCATTGGTAGGAATCGCACGTGGCTAGTAGATGGGAGTGACTTGTCCCTGTATATTTCCTGTCTCTGTATACTTCTTGTCCCTGTATACTTCTTGTCCCTGTATACTTCTTGTCTCTGTATACTTCTTGTCCCTGTATACATCTAGTCTCTGTATACTTCCTGTCTCTGTATACTTCTTGTCTCTGTATACTTCCTGTCTCTGTATACTTCTTGTCTCTGTATACTTCTTGTCCCTGTATACTTCTTGTCTCTGTATACTTCTTGTCCCTGTATACATCTAGTCTCTGTATACTTCCTGTCTCTGTATACTTCTTGTCTCTGTATACTTCCTGTCTCTGTATACTTCTTGTCTCTGTATACTTCTTGTCTCTGTATACTTCTTGTCTCTGTATACTTCTTGTCCCTGTATACTTCTTGTCCCTGTATACTTCCTGTCTCTGTATACTTCTTGTCCCTGTATACTTCTTGTCCCTGTATACTTCCTGTCTCTGTATACTTCCTGTCTCTGTATACTTCTTGTCCCTGTATACTTCTTGTCCCTGTATACTTCCTGTCTCTGTATACTTCCTGTCTCTTTATACTTCTTGTCTCTGTATACTTCTTCTCTCTGTATACTTCTTGTCTCTGTATACTTCTTGTCCCTGTATACTTCTTGTCCCTGTATACTTCTTGTCCCTGTATACTTCTTGTCCCTATATACTTCTTGTCCCTATATACTTCTTGTCTCTGTATACTTCTTGTCCCTGTATACTTCTTGTCTCTGTATACTTCTTGTCTCTGTATACTTCTTGTCCCTGTATGCTTCTTGTCCCTGTATACTTCTTGTCCCTGTATACTTCTTGTCCCTGTATACTTCTTGTCTCTGTATACTTCCTGTCTCTGTATACTTCTTGTCTCTGTATACTTCTTGTCCCTGTATACTTCTTGTCCCTGTATACTTCTTGTCCCTGTATACTTCTTGTCCCTGTATACTTCCTGTCTCTGTATACTTCCTGTCTCTGTATACTTCTTGTCCCTGTATACTTCTTGTCCCTGTATACTTCTTGTCTCTGTATACTTCCTGTCTCTGTATACTTTCTTGTCTCTGTATACTTCCTGTCTCTGTATACTTCTTGTCTCTGTATCCTTCTTGTCTCTGTATACTTCCTGTCTCTGTATACTTCTTGCCCCTGTATACTTCTTGTCTCTGTATACTTCCTGTCTCTGTATACTTCTTGTCCCTGTATACTTCTTGCCCCTGTATACTTCCTGTCTCTGTATACTTCTTGTCTCTGTATACTTCTTGTCTCTGTATACGTCTTGTCCCTGTATACTTCTTGTCCCTGTATACTTTCTTGTCCCTGTATACTTCTTGTCTCTGTATACTTCCTGTCCCTGTATACTTCTTGTCTCTGTATACTTCTTGTCCCTGTATACTTCTTGTCTCTGTATACTTCCTGTCCCTGTATACTTCTTGTCTCTGTATACTTCTTGTCCCTGTATACTTCTTGTCCCTGTATACTTCTTGTCCCTGTATACTTCTTGTCTCTGTATACTTCCTGTCTCTGTATACTTCTTGTCCCTGTATACTTCTTGTCCCTGTATACTTCTTGTCTCTGTATACTTCCTGTCTCTGTATACTTTCTTGTCTCTGTATACTTCCTGTCTCTGTATACTTCTTGTCTCTGTATCCTTCTTGTCTCTGTATACTTCCTGTCTCTGTATACTTCTTGCCCCTGTATACTTCTTGTCTCTGTATACTTCCTGTCTCTGTATACTTCTTGTCTCTGTATACTTCCTGTCTCTGTATACTTCTTGTCTCTGTATACTTCTTGTCCCTGTATACTTTCTTGTCTCTGTATACTTCTTGTCCCTGTATACTTCTTGTCTCTGTATACTTCTTGTCTCTGTATACTTCCTGTCTCTGTATACATCTTGTCCCTGTATACTTCCTGTCTCTGTATACTTCTTGTCTCTGTATACTTCTTGTCCCTGTATACTTCTTGTCTCTGTATACTTCTTGTCTCTGTATACTTCCTGTCTCTGTATACTTCTTGTCTCTGTATACTTCTTGTCCCTGTATACTTTCTTGTCTCTGTATACTTCTTGTCCCTGTATACTTCTTGTCTCTGTATACTTCTTGTCTCTGTATACTTCCTGTCTCTGTATACATCTTGTCCCTGTATACTTCTTGTCTCTGTATACTTCTTGTCTCTGTATACTTCTTGTCTCTGTATACTTCCTGTCCCTGTATACTTCTTGTCTCTGTATACTTCCTGTCTCTGTATACTTCTTGTCTCTGTATACTTCTTGTCTCTGTATACTTCTTGTCTCTGTATACTTCTTGTCCCTGTATACTTCTTGTCTCTGTATACTTCTTGTCTCTGTATACTTCCTGTCTCTGTATACTTCTTGTCCCTGTATACTTCTTGTCTCTGTATACTTCCTGTCTCTGTATACTTCTTGTCTCTGTATACTTCCTGTCTCTGTATACTTTTTGTCTCTGTATACTTCCTGTCTCTGTATACTTCTTGTCTCTGTATACTTCTTGTCCCTGTATACTTCTTGTCTCTGTATACTTCTTGTCTCTGTATACTTCTTGTCTCTGTATACTTCTTGTCCCTGTATACTTCTTGTCTCTGTATACTTCTTGTCTCTGTATACTTCTTGTCCCTGTATACTTCTTGTCCCTGTATACTTCTTGTCTCTGTATACTTCTTGTCCCTGTATACTTTCTTGTCCCTGTATACTTCTTGTCTCTGTATACTTCCTGTCTCTGTATACTTCTTGTCTCTGTATACTTCTTGTCCCTGTATACTTTCTTGTCCCTGTATACTTCTTGTCCCTGTATACTTCTTGTCTCTGTATACTTCTTGTCCCTGTATACTTCTTGTCTCTGTATACTTCTTGTCCCTGTATACTTTCTTGTCTCTGTATACTTCTTGTCCCTGTATACTTCTTGTCCCTGTATACTTCATGTCTCTGTATACTTTTTGTCTCTGTATACTTCCTGTCTCTGTATACTTCTTGTCTCTGTATACTTCTTGTCTCTGTATACTTCTTGTCTCTGTATACTTCTTGTCTCTGTATACTTCTTGTCCCTGTATACTTCTTCTCTCTGTATACTTCTTGTCTCTGTATACTTTCTTGTCCCTGTATACTTCTTGTCCCTGTATACTTCTTGTCTCTGTATACTTCTTGTCTCTGTATACTTCTTGTCCCTGTATACTTTCTTGTCCCTGTATACTTCTTGTCTCTGTATACTTCCTGTCTCTGTATACTTCTTGTCTCTGTATACTTCTTGTCCCTGTATACTTTCTTGTCCCTGTATACTTCTTGTCCCTGTATACTTCTTGTCTCTGTATACTTCTTGTCCCTGTATACTTCTTGTCTCTGTATACTTCTTGTCTCTGTATACTTCTTGTCCCTGTATACTTTCTTCTCTCTGTATACTTCTTGTCCCTGTATACTTCTTGTCCCTGTATACTTCATGTCTCTGTATACTTCTTGTCCCTGTATACACATTGTCCCTGTATACTTCCTGTCCCTGTATACTTCTTGTCTCTGTATACTTCTTGTCCCTGTATACTTCCTGTCTCTGTATACTTCCTGTCTCTGTATACTTCTTGTCTCTGTATACTTTCTTGTCTCTGTATACTTCTTGTCTCTGTATACTTCTTGTCTCTGTATACTTCCTGTCTCTGTATACTTCTTGTCTCTGTATACTTCCTGTCTCTGTATACTTCTTGTCTCTGTATACTTCCTGTCTCTGTATACTTCTTGTCTCTGTATACTTCTTGTCTCTGTATACTTCCTGTCTCTGTATACTTCTTGTCTCTGTATACTTCTTGTCCCTGTATACTTCTTGTCTCTGTATACTTCCTGTCTCTGTATACTTCTTGTCCCTGTATACTTCTTGTCTCTGTATACTTCCTGTCCCTGTATACTTCTTGTCTCTGTATACTTCCTGTCTCTGTATACTTCTTGTCTCTGTATACTTCTTGTCCCTGTATACTTCTTGTCCCTGTATACTTTCTTGTCTCTGTATACTTCTTGTCTCTGTATACTTCCTGTCTCTGTATACTTCTTGTCCCTGTATACTTCCTGTCTCTGTATACTTCTTGTCTCTGTATACTTCCTGTCTCTGTATGCTTTTTGTCTCTGTATACTTCCTGTCTCTGTATACTTCTTGTCTCTGTATACTTCTTGTCCCTGTATACTTCTTGTCCCTGTATACTTCTTGTCTCTGTATACTTCTTGTCTCTGTATACTTCTTGTCCCTGTATACTTCTTGTCCCTGTATACTTCTTGTCTCTGTATACTTCTTGTCCCTGTATACTTCTTGTCTCTGTATACTTCTTGTCCCTGTATACTTCTTGTCCCTGTATACTTCTTGTCTCTGTATACTTCTTGTCTCTGTATACTTCTTGTCCCTGTATACTTCCTGTCTCTGTATACTTCCTGTCTCTGTATACTTCCTGTCTCTGTATACTTCTTGTCTCTGTATACTTCCTGTCTCTGTATACTTCTTGTCTCTGTATACTTCTTGTCTCTGTATACTTCTTGTCTCTGTATACTTCCTGTCTCTGTATACTTCTTGTCCCTGTATACTTCATGTCTCTGTATACTTCTTGTCCCTGTATACACATTGTCCCTGTATACTTCCTGTCCCTGTATACTTCTTGTCTCTGTATACTTCTTGTCCCTGTATACTTCCTGTCTCTGTATACTTCCTGTCTCTGTATACTTCTTGTCTCTGTATACTTTCTTGTCTCTGTATACTTCTTGTCTCTGTATACTTCTTGTCTCTGTATACTTCCTGTCTCTGTATACTTCTTGTCTCTGTATACTTCCTGTCTCTGTATACTTCTTGTCTCTGTATACTTCCTGTCTCTGTATACTTCTTGTCTCTGTATACTTCTTGTCTCTGTATACTTCCTGTCTCTGTATACTTCTTGTCTCTGTATACTTCTTGTCCCTGTATACTTCTTGTCTCTGTATACTTCCTGTCTCTGTATACTTCTTGTCCCTGTATACTTCTTGTCTCTGTATACTTCCTGTCCCTGTATACTTCTTGTCTCTGTATACTTCCTGTCTCTGTATACTTCTTGTCTCTGTATACTTCTTGTCCCTGTATACTTCTTGTCCCTGTATACTTTCTTGTCTCTGTATACTTCTTGTCTCTGTATACTTCCTGTCTCTGTATACTTCTTGTCCCTGTATACTTCCTGTCTCTGTATACTTCTTGTCTCTGTATACTTCCTGTCTCTGTATACTTTTTGTCTCTGTATACTTCCTGTCTCTGTATACTTCTTGTCTCTGTATACTTCTTGTCCCTGTATACTTCTTGTCTCTGTATACTTCTTGTCTCTGTATACTTCTTGTCTCTGTATACTTCTTGTCCCTGTATACTTCTTGTCTCTGTATACTTCTTGTCTCTGTATACTTCTTGTCCCTGTATACTTCTTGTCTCTGTATACTTCTTGTCCCTGTATACTTCTTGTCCCTGTATACTTCTTGTCTCTGTATACTTCTTGTCTCTGTATACTTCTTGTCCCTGTATACTTCCTGTCTCTGTATACTTCCTGTCTCTGTATACTTCCTGTCTCTGTATACTTCTTGTCTCTGTATACTTCCTGTCTCTGTATACTTCTTGTCTCTGTATACTTCTTGTCTCTGTATACTTCCTGTCTCTGTATACTTCCTGTCTCTGTATACTTCCTGTCTCTGTATACTTCCTGTCTCTGTATACTTCTTGTCTCTGTATACTTCTTGTCTCTGTATACTTCCTGTCTCTGTATACTTCTTGTCTCTGTATACTTCCTGTCTCTGTATACTTCTTGTCTCTGTATACTTCTTGTCTCTGTATACTTCCTGTCTCTGTATACTTCTTGTCTCTGTATACTTCTTGTCTCTGTATACTTCCTGTCTCTGTATACTTCTTGTCTCTGTATACTTCCTGTCTCTGTATACTTCTTGTCCCTGTATACTTCTTGTCTCTGTATACTTCTTGTCTCTGTATACTTCTTGTCTCTGTATACTTCTTGTCCCTGTATACTTCTTGTCTCTGTATACTTCTTGTCCCTGTATACTTCTTGTCTCTGTATACTTCTTGTCTCTGTATACTTCTTGTCCCTGTATACTTCTTGTCTCTGTATACTTCTTGTCCCTGTATACTTCTTGTCCCTGTATACTTCTTGTCCCTGTATACTTCTTGTCCCTGTATACTTCTTGTCTCTGTATACTTCTTGTCCCTGTATACTTCCTGTCTCTGTATACTTCTTGTCTCTGTATACTTCTTGTCTCTGAATACTTCCTGTCTCTGTATACTTCTTGTCTCTGTATACTTCCTGTCTCTGTATACTTCTTGTCTCTGTATACTTCTTGTCCCTGTATACTTCTTGTCTCTGTATACTTCTTGTCTCTGTATACTTCTTGTCTCTGTATACTTCTTGTCCCTGTATACTCCCTGTCTCTGTATACTTCTTGTCTCTGTATACTTCTTGTCTCTGTATACTTCTTGTCTCTGTATACTTCCTGTCTCTGTATACTTCCTGTCTCTGTATACTTCTTGTCTCTGTATACTTCCTGTCTCTGTATACTTCTTGTCTCTGTATACTTCTTGTCCCTGTATACTTCTTGTCTCTGTATACTTCTTGTCCCTGTATACTTCTTGTCCCTGTATACTTCTTGTCTCTGTATACTTCCTGTCTCTGTATACTTCTTGTCTCTGTATACTTCTTGTCTCTGTATACTTCTTGTCTCTGTATACTTCCTGTCTCTGTATACTTCTTGTCTCTGTATACTTCCTGTCTCTGTATACTTCCTGTCTCTGTATACTTCCTGTCTCTGTATACTTCTTGTCCCTGTATACTTCTTGTCCCTGTATACTTCTTGTCTCTGTATACTTCTTGTCTCTGTATACTTCTTCTCCCTGTATACTTTCTTGTCTCTGTATACTTCTTGTCCCTGTATACTTCTTGTCCCTGTATACTTCATGTCTCTGTATACTTCTTGTCCCTGTATACTCATTGTCTCTGTATACTTCCTGTCTCTGTATACATCTTGTCCCTGTATACTTCTTGTCTCTGTATACTTCCTGTCCCTGTATACTTCTTGTCTCTGTATACTTCCTGTCTCTGTATACTTCTTGTCTCTGTATACTTCTTGTCCCTGTATACTTTCTTGTCTCTGTATACTTCTTGTCTCTGTATACTTCTTGTCTCTGTATACTTCCTGTCTCTGTATACTTCTTGTCCCTGTATACTTCCTGTCTCTGTATACTTCTTGTCTCTGTATACTTCCTGTCTCTGTATACTTTTTGTCTCTGTATACTTCCTGTCTCTGTATACTTCTTGTCTCTGTATACTTCTTGTCCCTGTATACTTCTTGTCTCTGTATACTTCTTGTCTCTGTATACTTCTTGTCTCTGTATACTTCTTGTCCCTGTATACTTCTTGTCTCTGTATACTTCTTGTCTCTGTATACTTCCTGTCTCTGTATACTTCTTGTCTCTGTATACTTCTTGTCTCTTTATACTTCTTGTCCCTGTATACTTCTTGTCCCTGTATACTTCTTGTCTCTGTATACTTCTTGTCCCTGTATACTTTCTTGTCCCTGTATACTTCTTGTCTCTGTATACTTCCTGTCTCTGTATACTTCTTGTCTCTGTATACTTCTTGTCCCTGTATACTTTCTTGTCCCTGTATACTTCTTGTCCCTGTATACTTCTTATCTCTGTATACTTCTTGTCCCTGTATACTTCTTGTCTCTGTATACTTTCTTGTCTCTGTATACTTCTTGTCCCTGTATACTTCTTGTCCCTGTATACTTCATGTCTCTGTATACTTCTTGTCCCTGTATACTCATTGTCTCTGTATACTTCCTGTCTCTGTATACATCTAGTCTCTGTATACTTCCTGTCTCTGTATACTTTTTGTCTCTGTATACTTCCTGTCTCTGTATACTTCTTCTCTCTGTATACTTCTTGTCCCTGTATACTTCTTGTCTCTGTATACTTCTTGTCTCTGTATACTTCTTGTCCCTGTATACTTCTTCTCTCTGTATACTTCTTGTCTCTGTATACTTTCTTGTCCCTGTATACTTCTTGTCCCTGTATACTTCTTGTCTCTGTATACTTCTTGTCTCTGTATACTTCTTGTCCCTGTATACTTCTTGTCCCTGTATACTTCTTGTCTCTGTATACTTCTTGTCCCTGTATACTTCTTGTCTCTGTATACTTCTTGTCTCTGTATACTTCTTGTCCCTGTATACTTCTTGTCTCTGTATACTTCTTGTCTCTGTATACTTCTTGTCTCTGTATACTTCTTGTCTCTGTATACTTCTTGTCCCTGTATACTTCTTGTCCCTGTATACTTCTTGTCTCTGTATACTTCTTGTCTCTGTATACTTCTTGTCCCTGTATACTTCTTGTCTCTGTATACTTCTTGTCCCTGTATACTTCCTGTCTCTGTATACTTCTTGTCTCTGTATACTTCTTGTCTCTGTATACTTCTTGTCCCTGTATACTTCTTGTCCCTGTATACTTCCTGTCTCTGTATACTTCTTGTCTCTGTATACTTCTTGTCTCTGTATACTTCTTGTCTCTGTATACTTCTTGTCCCTGTATACTTCTTGTCTCTGTATACTTCTTGTCTCTGTATACTTCTTGTCCCTGTATACTTCTTGTCTCTGTATACTTCTTGTCCCTGTATACTTCTTATCTCTGTATACTTCTTGTCTCTGTATACTTCTTGTCTCTGTATACTTCTTGTCTCTGTATACTTCTTGTCTCTGTATACTTCTTGTCCCTGTATACTTCCTGTCTCTGTATACTTCCTGTCTCTGTATACTTCTTGTCCCTGTATACTTCTTGTCTCTGTATACTTCCTGTCTCTGTATACTTCTTGTCTCTGTATACTTCTTGTCCCTGTATACTTCCTGTCTCTGTATACTTCCTGTCTCTGTATACTTCTTGTCCCTGTATACTTCTTGTCTCTGTATACTTCTTGTCCCTGTATACTTCCTGTCTCTGTATACTTCTTGTCTCTGTATACTTCTTTTCTCTGTATACTTCTTAGTGCTGGCACTCCCTCTGCTGAATATTTCTGGAACTACACCGTCCCTTTATCCGGCTCTGCAGTGATCGGGATTTTTTGGGTTGTATTTAGTGTGGATTTGGTAGGTGGGACCCCCTTAGACAGCGGCAATGGAGGCCTATTCTGAGGGGGACTTCCTAGGCTGCCTGTGCTGGCCTTCTGAAAATGCTGGTTGCCTGGCTGCTACAAGGAACATGTGTGATCTGTATTAGTGGCGGGGAAAGGTTTGACGCCATTGGCGGGCCTCGCAGATAGACGGCGGGGAGTATTCTCCAGAAGGAGGTTACTGAAGTTCTCTCAATAAGGGTAACAGGTTGTGACGTTGTACCCAAACAAAACTGATGTCCTTTTTTCCCCACAAATAGAACTTTCTTTTGGTGGTATTTGATCGCCTCTGCGGTTTTTATTTTTGGCGCTATAAACAATAAAAGAGCGACAATTTTGAAAAAAACGCATTATTTTTTACTTTTTGCTATAATAAATATCCCCAAAAAATATATAAAAAAACAATTTTTTCCCTCAGTTTCGGCCGATACGTATTCTTCTACATATTTTTGGTAAAAAAAAATCGCAATAAGCATTTATTGATTGGTTCGCGCAAAAGTTATAGCGTCTACAAAATAGGGGGTAGTTTTATGGCATTTTTATTAATATTTTTTTTTCTAGTAATGGTGGCGATCTGCAATTTTTATCGGGACTTCGACATTATGGCGGACACATCGGACAATTTTGACACATTTTTGGGACCATTGGCATTAATACAGCGATCAGAGCTATACAAAAGCATTGATTACTGTAAAAATGTCACTTATCAGTGAAGGGGTTAAACCACTAGGGGGCAGGGAAGGGGTTAAGTGTGTCCTAGGGAGTGATTCTAACTGTCTGGGGGATGGGCTAGCAGTGACATGACACTGATCACCGCTTCCGATGAGAGGGAGCAGTGATCAGTGTCCTGTCACTAGGCAGAACAGGAGATGCTGTGTTTACACTGACATCTCCCCATTCTTCAGCTCCGTGACACGATTGTGGGTTCCCGGGGACATCGAGTCTGAGGGTCCCGCGAGCACGGTCGGTCATGGAGCTTGTGGCAAGTGTGCGCGCACGGCGGGAGATTCAAAGTAACGTACAGGTGCGGTACTTTGCCCAGCCGTGCCATTCTGCTGACGTATATCGGCGTGAGGCGGTCTTTAAGTGGTTAATGTCTAAACCCCTGGCAACAAAAGTCAGTACACCCCTAAGTGAAAATGTCCAAATTGGGCCCAAAGTGTCAATATTTTGTGTGGTCACCATTATTTTCCAGCACTGCCTTAACCCTCTTGGACATGGAGGTCACCAGAGCTTCACAGGTTGTCACTGGAGTCCTCTTCCCCTCCTCCATGATGACATCACAGAGCTGGTGGATGTTAGAGACCTTGCGCTCCTCCACCTTCCATTTGAGGATGTCCCACAGATGATCAATAGGGTTTAGGTCTGGAGACATGATTGGTCAGTCCATCACCTTTACCCTCAGCTTAAGGGGTGTGGCAGGGGGTGTGTCCTATGCCTGCATAGTTTTGCTAATAGGTATCCTTGGGTCCCATCTCAGAAAGTTGGGACTCTTGGGAGGTATGTATTATTGAGGATCGCAGGGATTTTGAGGATTTCGAATCTTTCCTTCTCAATGGTTGTGCTGCTCAGGTGAGGTCTTTCTATTGGTTGATGTCGCTGTGTGCGTCCAGAGCACTCAGGAGTCTGTTGGAACCCAATTCACACTTAACCACCAAAAAATCCATTCATTGAATCCTCCCTACTGACTGTAATGGTGAAATGTTGCCCAAATCTCCTGATTTTCACCCACAATTTGGGGAAATGAAAACTTTCAGACATGGTAGGGATTTGGATGATTTTGGATGGCTCACCAATGGCACGGTTCATTCATGAGTCTGGTTGGTTAATATGGGTCATGTGATGTTCTGTATTCACAGAAATACCGGTACCAGGATGATGACTCTCCTCCTCTGGAACACAGTCCGGCTCATCTGGCCAACCCAATGAAAGCTCCAGAACTGGTCCACGTGTCGGAGAAGAACCTGTCCCAGATCGAGAATGTACACGGCTATGTGTCCCACTCCCACATCTCCCCCATGAAGGTGAGTGGTGACCAGAAAGGGGTCTGTGTCACTGTACAGTGATTGGTGGGGCTCCTGAGTAGATCTTACATTCAATGACATAAAATGGATAGCTGAATATATAGATATTACACATTGAATGATATGAGACCAAGAGCAGAGCGTAAATGTTATATATATATATATATATATACATAATATATTATACATTATATAGGATGAAGACCTGAATATATGTATACACTATAGTCCCAAAAGTATTGGGACGCCTGCCTTTACACACACATGAACTTTAATGACATCCCAGTCTTAGTCTGGAGGGTTCAATATTGAGTTGGCTCCGCCCTTTGCAGCTATAACAGCTTCACCTCTTCTGGGAAGGCCGTCCACAAGGTTTAGGAGGGTGTCCATGGGAATGTGTGACCATTCTTCCAGAAGAGCATTTGTAAGGTCAGGCACTGATGTTGGACGAGAAGGCCTGGCTCGCAGACTCCTCTCTAATTCATCCCAAAGGTGTTCTATGGGGTTGAGGACTCTGTGCAGGCCAGTCAAGTTCCTTCACCCCAAACTCGCTCATCCATGTCTTTATGGACCTTGCTTTGTGCTCTGGTCCAAATCATTTGGTGGAGGGGGGATTATGGTGTGTGTGGGGGGGGATTATGGTGTTGGGGAGGTGGAGGGGGATTATGGTGTGGGGGGAGAGGGGATTATGGTGTGGGGTTGTTTTTCAGGGATTGGGCTGGGCTCCTCAGGGGTTGGGTTTGGCCCCTTAGTTCCAGTAAAGGGAACTCTTAAGGTGTCAGCATACCAAGACATTTTGAACAATTTCATGCTCCCAACTTTGTGGGAACAGTTTGGGGTCGGCCCCTTCCTGTTCCAACATGACTGCACACCAGTGCACAAAGCAAGGTCCATAAAGACATGGATGAGTGAGTTTAGGGTGGGGGAATTTGACTGGCCTGCACAGAGTCCTGACCTCAAGCCGATAGAACACCTTTGGGATGAATTAGTGGGGAGACTGCGAGTCAGGCCTTCTCGTCCAACATCAGTGCCTGACCTCACAAATGCGCTTCTGGAAGAATAGTCAAACATTCCCATAGACACACTCCTAAACCTTGTGGATGGCCTTCCCAGAAGAGTTGAAGCTGTTATACCTGCAAAGGGTGGGCCAACTCAATATTGAACCCTACAGACTAAGACTGGGATGGCATTAAAGATCATGTGCGTGTAAAGGCAGGCGTCCCAATACTTTTGGGAATATAGTGTGTGTATATATATATATATATATATATATATATATATATATATATATATATATATATATATATCACTCATCACCATGCATGCTTTCATATGTGGGAACTAAGGTGGCGGTGTGGAATCCAGTCCGGGATTTGCTTCCCACTTTTGATTAGCAGCAGATGGGATAAATGATGGAGGGCCAGAGGAAGAGGGGGGCTCTGGCCTGGGAGAGCTGCATGTGGAAATCTATGTAAGAGAAGGAAAATGTTTGTAGGTGACGAGGCCTTTCCCCTGGGAGAGAGGGATCTGTCCTGTGTAGTTGGATGGGAGGGACTTTGCTCCTGTTTTGTTCTGTTTATTTCTACTGAATCCCTTTTAATATAAAACGGACCACTTGTCAGAATTTAAAGAAAACCTCCGATTGGGCGGCCTTTTCCCCAGGGAAGGTGATCCTCACTTCTGCTAACCCCCACTGTACATAATATGCATTGAATAATATAGGAGGAAGAGCTGAGTATATATTCATCTATCATTGCTGTCATATAATTATCCTGAGTACCAGTCATGCAACAAATATCACATGGTAGTAATATATATTTTACAGTAAAAGTGTAGAATACGGAAGAGAGACGGTGTACTTGGCTTTCCTGAACACTTCATCTGTGAATTCTTCCTTCATGTCACATACCACCCCCCCCACATAGACCGCACCCCCCCACATAGACCGCACCCCTCCACATAGACCACACCCCCCACATAGACCACACCCCCCCACATAGACCGCACACATCCCCCCATAGACCGCACCCCCCCACATAGACCGCACCCCTCCACATAGACCACACCCCCACATAGACCGCACCCCCCCACATAGACCGCACACATCCCCCCATAGACCGCACCCCCCCACATAGACCGCACCCCCCACATAGACCGCACCCCTCCACATAGACCACACCCCCACATAGACCACACACCCCCACATAGACCGCACACATCCCCCCATAGACCGCACCCCCCACATAGACCGCACCCCCCCACATAGACCACACCCCCACATAGACCGCACCCCCCCACATAGACCGCACACATCCCCCCATAGACCGCACCCCCCCACATAGACCGCACCCCTCCACATAGACCACACCCCCACATAGACCGCACCCCCCCACATAGACCGCACACATCCCCCCATAGACCGCACCCCCCACATAGACCGCACCCCTCCACATAGACCACACCCCCCCACAAAGAGCACACCCCCCCACATAGATCTCACACCCCCCCAACATAGACCGCACACATCCCCTATAGACTGTACACCCCCCACATAGACCGCACACATCCCCCCATAGACCTCACACATCCCCCCATAGGCCGCACACCCCCCACATAGAACGCCCCCCCACAAACAGCGCACCCCCCCACGTAGACCGCACACACCCCCAACATAGACCGCACACATTCCCCATAGACTGCACACCCCCCACATAGACCGCACACATCCCCCCATAGACCTCACACATCCCCCCATAGGCCGCACACCCCCCACATAGAACGCCCCCCCACAAACAGCGCACCCCCCCACATAGACCGCACACACCCCCAACATAGACCGCACACATCCCCCATAGACTGCACACCCCCCACATAGACCGCACACATCCCCCCATAGACCGCACCCCCCTACATAGACCGCACACCCCCACATAGACCGCAAACACCCCCACATAGACCGCACACCCCAACATAGACCGCACCGCCCCCACATAGACCGCACCCCCCCACATAGACCGCACATATCCCCCCACATAGACTGCACACATCTCCTCCATAGACCGCACACATCCCCCCATAGACCGCACACATCCCCCCACATAGACCGCACACCCCCCACATAGACCGCACATATCCCCCCACATAGACTGCACACCCCACCACATAGACCGCACTTATCCCCCCGTAGACCGCACACATCCCCCCATAGACTACACACCCCCCCACATAGACCGCACACATCCCCCCATAGATGAACACCCCACATAGACCGCACACATCCCCCCATAGATGAACGCCCCACATAGAGCGCACACATCCCCCCATAGACCGCACACATCCCCCCCATAGACCGCACACATCCCCCATAGACCGCACACATCCCACCATAGACCGCACACATCCCCCCATAGACCGCACACCCCTCCACATAGACCGCACACATCCCCCCCTACATAGACCGCACACATCCCACCCATAGACTGCATACATCCCCCCCCATAGACTGCACACATCCCCTCATAGACCACCCCCCCCCACATATACCACACACTTCCCCCCCACATAGACCGCACCCCCCCACAAGACCACACACATGCCCCCCACATAGCATGCACACCCCCCATAGACCACACACATACCCCCCATAGACCGCATACATCCCCCCATAGACCGCACACATCTCCTCCATTGACTGCACACATTCCCCCATAGACCGCACACATCCCCCCCCATAGACCGCACACATCCCCCATAGACCGCACACATCCCCCCCCATAGACCGCACACATCCCCTCATAGGCCGCACACATCCCTCATAGACCGCACACATCCCACCATAGACCGCACACATCCCCCCCATAGACCGCACACATCCCCCCCATAGACTGGACACATTCCCCCATAGACCGCACACATCCCCCCATAGACGATACACATTCCACCCATAGACCGCACACATCCCCCATAGACTGTACACATCCCCCCCATAGACTGGACACATCCCCCCATAGACTGCATACATCCCCCCCATAGACTGGACACATCCCCCCATAGACCGCACACATTCCCCTCTATAGACCGCACACATCCCCCCCCCATAGACTGCACACATCTCCTCCATAGACAGCACACATCCCCCATAGACCGCACACATCTCCTCCATAGACCGCACACATCCCCCCCATAGACTGGACACATCCCCCCATAGACTGGACACATCCCCCTCTATAGACTGCACACATCCCCCCATAGACTGCACACATCTCCTCCATAGACCGCACACATCCCCCCATAGACCGCATACATCCCCCCATAGACCGCACACATTCCCCCCATAGACCGCACACATCCCCCCCCATAGACTGCACACATCTCCTCCATAGACCGCACACATCCCCCATAGACTGTACACATCCCCCCCATAGACCGCACACATTCCCCCCATAGACCGCACACATCCCCCCCCATAGACTGCACACATCACCCCACAGACCGCACACATCCCCCCATAGACTGTACACATCCCCCCATAGACCGCACACATCTCCTCCATAGACTGTACACATCCCCCCCATAGACCGCACACATCCCCCCCATAGACCGCACACATCCCCCCCATAGACCGCACACATCCCCCCCATAGACCGCACACATCCCCCCATAGACCGTACACATCCCCCCATAGACCACACACATCCCCCCATAGACCGCACACATCCCCCCATAGACCGCACACATCCCCCCATAGACCGCACACATCCCCCCATAGACTGTACACATCCCCCCATAGACCGCACACATCCCCCCATAGACCGCACACATCCCCCATAGACCGCACACATCCCCCCATAGACTGTACACATCCCCCCATAGACCGCACACATCCCCCCATAGACTGCACACATCACCCCACAGACTGCACACATCCCCCCATAGACTGTACACATCCCCCCATAGACCGCACACATCCCCCCATAGACTGCACACATCACCCCACAGACTGCACACATCCCCCCCATAGACTGCATACATCCCCCCATAGACCGCACACATCCCCCCATAGACCGCACACATCCCCCCATAGACCGCACACATCCCGTCATAGACCGCACACCCCCCCATAGACCACATACATCCCCCCCATAGACCGCACCCCACCACATAGACCGCACACATCCCCCCATAGACCGCACCCCCCACATAGACCGCACCCCTCCACATAGACCACCCCCCCACATAGACCGCACCCCTCACATAGACCGCACACACCCCCAACATAGACGGCACACATCCCCCCATAGACCGCACCCCCCACATAGACCACACCCCTCCACATAGACCACACACCCCCACAAAGAGCACACCCCCCACATAGATCGCACACCCCCCCAACATAGACCGCACACATCCCCTATAGACTGTACACCCCCCACATAGACCGCACACATCCCCCCATAGACCGCACACATCCCCCCATAGACCGCACACCCCCCACATAGAACGCCCCCCCCACAAACAGCGCACCCCCCCACATAGACTGCACACACCCCCAACATAGACTGCACACATCCCCCATAGACTGCACACCCCCCTCATAGACCGCACACATCCCCCCATAGACCGCACCCCCCACATAGACCGCACCCCCCCCACATAGACCGCACACACCCCCACATAGACCGCACACCCCAACATAGACCGCACCCCCCCCACATAGACCGCACCCCCCCACATAGACCGCACATATCCCCCCACATAGACTGCACACATCTCCTCCATAGACCGCACACATCCCCCATAGACCGCACACCCCCCCACATAGACCGCACCCCCCCCACATACACCGCACAAATACCCCCACATAGACTGCACACCCCACCACATAGACCGCACTTATCCCCCCGTAGACCGCACACATCCACCCATAGACTGCACACCCCCCCACATAGACCACACACATCCCCCCATAGATGAACACCCCACATAGACCGCACACATCCCCCCATAGATGAACACCCCACATAGAGCGCACACATCCCCCCATAGACCGCACACATCCCCCCCATAGACCGCACACATCCCCCATAGACCGCACACATCCCACCATAGACCGCACACATCCCCCCATAGACCGCACACCCCCCCACATAGACCGCACACATCCCCCCTACATAGACCGCACACATCCCCTCATAGACTGCACACATCCCACCCATAGACTGCATACATCCCCCCCCATAGACTGCACACATCCCCTCATAGACCACACCCCCCCCACATATACCACACACACCCCCCCCACATAGACCGCACCCCCCACATAGACCACACACATGCCCCCCACATAGCATGCACACCCCCCATAGACCACACACATACCCCCCATAGACCACATACATCCCCCCATAGACCACACACATCTCCTCCATTGACTGCACACATTCCCCCATAGACCGCACACATCCCCCCCATAGACTGCACACATCCCCCATAGACCGCACACATCCCCCCCATAGACCGCACACATCCCCCATAGACCGCACACATCCCCCCCCATAGACCGCACACATCCCCCATAGACCGCACACATCCCCCCATAGACGATACACATTCCACCCATAGACCGCACACATCCCCCCCATAGACCGCACACATCCCCCCTACATAGACTGTACACATCCCCCCCATAGACTGGACACATTCCCCCATAGACCGCACACATCCCCCCATAGACGATACACATTCCACCCATAGACCGCACACATCCCCCCATAGACTGTACACATCCCCCCCATAGACTGGACACATTCCCCCATAGACCGCACACATCCCCCCATAGACGATACACATTCCACCCATAGACCGCACACATCCCCCCATAGACTGTACACATCCCCCCCATAGACTGGACACATCCCCCCATAGACCGCACACATCCCCCCATAGACCGCACACATCCCCCCATAGACCGCACACATCCCCCCATAGACT
This sequence comes from Aquarana catesbeiana, assembly GCF_042186555.1. Classification (NCBI taxonomy): domain Eukaryota; kingdom Metazoa; phylum Chordata; class Amphibia; order Anura; family Ranidae; genus Aquarana; species Aquarana catesbeiana. The sequence goes on along the minus strand of NC_133326.1, from coordinate 744,926,373 downwards.
GCATACATCCCCCCCATAGACTGGACACATCCCCCCATAGACCGCACACATCCCCCCCCATAGACTGCACACATCTCCTCCATAGACCGCACACATCCCCCCATAGACCGCACACATCTCCTCCATAGACGGCACACATCCCCCCCATAGACTGGACACATCCCCCCATAGACTGGACACATCCCCCTCTATAGACCGCACACATCCCCCCCCATAGACTGCACACATCTCCTCCATAGACCGCACACATCCCCCATAGACTGTACACATCCCCCCCATAGACCGCACACATTCCCCCCATAGACCGCACACATTCCCCCCATAGACCGCACACATCCCCCCCATAGACTGCACACATCTCCTCCATAGACCGCACACATCCCCTCATAGACTGCACACACCCCCCCATAGACTGCACACATCCCCCCATAGACTGCACACATCACCCCACAGACCGCACACATCCCCCCATAGACTGCACACATCCCCCCCCATAGACCGCACACATCTCCTCCATAGACCGCACACATCCCCCCATAGACCGCACACATCCCCCCATAGACTGCACACATCCCCCCATAGACCGCACACATCCCGTCATAGACCGCACACCCCCCCCATAGACCACATACATCCCCCCCATAGACCGCACCCCCTCCACATAGACCGCACACCCCCCCACATAGACCGCACACATCCCCCCATAGACCGCACACATCCCCCTTGTACCGCACACAGCTCCTCCATAGACCGCACACATCTACTCCATAGACCGCACACATCTCCCCCATAGACCGCACACATCCCCCCCATAGACCGCACACATCCCCCCATAGACCGCACACATCTCCTCCATAGACCGCACACATCCCCCCATAGACCGCACATATTCCCCCCTTAGACCGCATACATTCCCCTCTATAGACCGCACACATCCCCCCATAGACCGCACGTATTCCCCCCATAGACCGCACACATCCCTCCCATAGACTGCACATATTTCCCCCATAGACCGCACACATCCCTCCCATAGACTGCACACATGTCCCCATAGACCGCACCCCCCCTACATAGACCGCACACATCCCCCCCACATAGACCGCACCCCCCCATAGACCACACACATCTCCCCCATAGACTCCATACATCCCCCCATAGGCCACACACATTCCACCTCTATAGACCGCACACATTCCCCTCTATAGACCGCACACATCCCCCCTATAGACCGCACACATCCCCCCTATAGAACGCACACATCCCCCTCTATAGACCGCACACATTCCCCTCTATAGACCGCACACCTCCCCCTCTATAGACCGCACACATCCCCCCTATAGAACACACACATCCCCCTCTATAGACTGCACACATCCCCCTCTATAGACCGCACACATCCCCCTCTATAGACCGCACACATTCACCTCTATAGACCGCACACATTCACCTCTATAGACCGCACACCTCCCCCTCTATAGACCGCACAAATCCCCCCTCTATAGACCGCACACATCCCCCTCTATAGACCGCACACCTCCCCCTCTATAGACCGCACACCTCCCCCTCTATAGACCGCACACATTCACCTCTATAGACCGCACACATTCACCTCTATAGACCGCACACCTCCCCCTCTATAGACCGCACAAATCCCCCCTCTATAGACCGCACACATCCCCCTCTATAGACCGCACACCTCCCCCTCTATAGAACACACACATCCCCCTCTATAGACTGCACACATCCCCCTCTATAGACCGCACACATCCCCCTCTATAGACTGCACACATTCACCTCTATAGACCGCACACATCCCCCTCTATAGACCGCACATATCCCCCTCTATAGACCGCACACATTCACCTCTATAGACCGCACACATCCCCCTCTATAGACCGCACACATCCCCCTCTATAGACCGCACACATCCCCCTCTATAGACCGCACACATCCACCTCTATAGACCGCACACATCACCCCTATAGAGCGCACACATTCACCTCTATAGACCGCACACATCCCCCTCTATAGACCGCACACATCACCCCTATAGAGCGCACACATTCACCTCTATAGACCGCACACATCCCCCTCTATAGACCGCACACATCCCCCTCTATAGACTGCACACATTCACCTCTATAGACCGCACACATCCCCCTCTATAGACCGCACATATTCCCCTCTATAGACCGCACACATTCACCTCTATAGACTGCACACATCCCCCTCTATAGACCGCACACATCCCCCTCTATAGACCGCACACATCCCCCTCTATAGACCGCACACATCACCCCTATAGAGCGCACACATTCACCTCTATAGACCGCACACATCCCCCTCTATAGACTGCACACATTCCCCTCTATAGACCGCACACATCCCCCTCTATGGACCGCACACATCCTCCTCTATAGACCGCACACCTCCCCTCTATAGACCGCACACATTCCCCTCTATAGACCGCACATTAGGGTGAAAAACCCTGAGGCTTTACAACCCCTGTAAACTAGCTGAAACATTCTGCCAGCTGGGGGTTATGATCTTGCTAACAGAACATAAACAAGGCACTTTAATGTTTGCATGAGTCTTTGAAACCTGTTAGTAAGGAGGAGCCTCTCCATAGTAACAAAGCACAGCAAAGCTGTAGGCCTCACCCAGGTGTCCTCTCCAGGTCCAGCACATCTGGAAGGGAAGTGGGTGAACTGGTCCAGGCCTAGTCTGTGAGAAAAGAAATAAAGGCAGGGGCCACAGGTCTCCTCTCTCAGCAACAACTGCCATCTGTCCCGGCTGTCTTCAGGATTGAATCCTGTGTCTGCCCCTCTAACAGTACATCTTGGGATTCGGCAGTCTAATGATGTCACCATTGGGTTTCCTGATAGCAGATGAATAGCTCAGTTTTGGCCGTCCAGTTTTGACAGCCACTATCCGGTCTTTGTGTATGGCCCGTCCCAAGGCTCCGTTCCTGCTGAATGTCCTGAAACCGGGCCCATGCCTCTTGATTATGAGACCCCTGCTGTGGCTTGGAGACATGCATGCAATCCCACACCATGTCAGCTTCCCACTTTGGGCGGGAAGCCTCAATAATATCCATAAAATGTTGTGGGACATAAGGGTAATCCAGACCCCACTCAAGCGCAGTTCTCTTTTGAATCTCCCGCTAAAACCGGGAGAACCTTAGAAGTCTTCGTAGCCTACCTTGACCAGGGAGAATGCAAGATTGTGGTGACAGGACAATCCAACGCATGTATGCAGCATTCTGGACCTCGGTCCTGGCCCACGTGCCTTATGATCTTGATGTGACCCGTTGCTGGACATACATTGGGGTCAGCTGAAATTCTTCAGCACAAGCTAGCAGTTGCTCCACTTCTTCTGCCCTCTCAGTTGTTTCTGGTGTATGGGGTCTATATGATGGTCCCGTCAGTATCTCTATCTCCTCCTGAGTGCTTCCCCAAGCCCACTCTTCTTCTGATTCACTGTCTGAGGACCACTCATCCCAAACTCTGCCTGCAGTCTTGGTGACCCCCAGTCTATCCCCTCACCACTGCCGCTCACCGCTGGCTCACCTGAGGATGAGCTGTCTTCACACTTTGGCTCCTTCTAAATGAGGCTGACAGGGTGTTTGGGTACAGCCAGCTTTTCTGGGATGCCTGCTTGTTCCTGCTGAGCAGCACTTGTGGGCACCACATCTCCTGTCTAACTGCATGCCATGACGGACTCCCAACCTTTGCCATAGGTGTCGCCCCTCTTCATGGGTGATTCTCTAGCCTGGGACTCGACCCCACTTTCCGGCTTCACAGGGGAATCTCTATTCTGGGACTCCACCACGCTTTCTGTATTCATCCTTCAACTCTTTCTGTCCAAACTAGTCTTCTCCTTTACCAGCTGTTCTGTGCATAGGCCTGATTGCAGAGCCACACTGTATGTGACGGGTGCCAGCTCGCTGGGAGTCAGCCCCATCAGCGGTTCCTCACAGTGTCCATACTTGATCCATGCGCTGACCATGGTGGTGAGTCTCCTGCAGCCAGGACTAGGGAACTCATGTTCGACTCGAACATCGGCTGTTCGCCAGTTCGCCGAACAGCAAACAATTTGGGGTGTTCGAGGCAAATTCGAAAGCCGCGGAACACCCATTAAAAGTCTATGGGAAAAATCAAAAGTGCTAATTTTAAAGGCTTATATGCATGGTATTGTCATAAAAAGTGTTTGGGGACCCGGGTCCTGCCCCAGGGGACATGGATCAATGCAAATAAAAGTTTTAAAAATGGCCGTTTTTTCAGGAGCAGTGATTTTAATAATGCTTAAAGTCAAACAATAAAAGTGTAATATTCCTTTAAATTTCATACCTGGGGGGTGTCTATAGTATGCCTGTAAAGGGGCGCATGTTTCCTGTGTTTAGAACAGTCTGACAGCAAAATTACATTTCAAAGGAAAAAAAGTCATTTAAAACTACTCGCGGCTATTAATGAATTGTCGGCCCGACAAAAGTTAATTGATAAAAACGGGGGCAGGGTCCCCGGTTTCCCCGGTTACGTAACAGGTGACCCCGCTCCCCTCTGACATCACGGGGAAAGCCATAGGGAAGTCCCCGTCAAGTCCCTGTGCGTCAGAGGGGGCAGGATCACCGGGTGGCCCCGCCCTCCGTTATTTAATAAGTGTCAGAAGAAGAGAAGTGTCACACAGCGGGATCCTCCCATGGATGCGGAGCGGCCTAAGAACAAAGCAGGGAAGAAGACGCCAGGGAGGAAGATGCCAGACGAGAACACCAGAGCAAGAACCAGAGGAAGAAGAAGATGGAGGAAGAAACCGAAGGAAGAAGGAAGGAAGAAGGAAGAAGACCCGAAGAAGATGGAAAGAAGAAGACTTTAAATAAAGGAATTGTCAAAAACTGTCTCTTGTCATTTTTAACATTTTGTACCCCATTACCATTCCACACGGGGGGGGGGGCAGGATCTGGGGGTCCCCTTTTTAAAGAAGGCTTCCAGATTCCAATAAGCCCCCCTCCCGTAGACCCCCACAACCACCGGCCAAGGGTTGTGGGGATGAGGCCCTTGTCCCCATCAACATGGGGACAAGATCCTTTTGGGGGCTGCTACCCCAAAGCACCCTCCCAATGTTGAGGGCATGTGGCCTGGTACAGTTCAGGGGGGGGCTCTCTCATCCCCCCCTCTTTTCCTGCGGCGTGCCAGGTTGCATGCTCGGATATGGGTCTGGTATGGATTTTTGGGGGGACCCCACGCCTTTTTTTTTTTAAATTTTGGCACGGGGTTCCCCTTAATATCCATACCAGAACTGAAGGGCCTGGTATTGAATTTAGGGGAACCCCCCCCCCACGCCATTTTTTTAAAAATTTTGGTTCGGGGTTCCCCTGTGGGGAAATCCCATGTCGTTTTTATCAATGAACTTTTATGTGTATTGTTCGACCGACAATTCATTAATAGCCGCGAGTAGTTTTAAATGACTTTTTTCCTTTGAAATGTCATTTTGCTGTCAGACTGTTCTAAACACGGGAAACATGCGCCCCTTTACAGGCATACTATAGACACCCCCCAGGTACGAAATTTAAAGGAATATTACACTTTTATTGTTTGACTTTAAGCATTATTAAAATCACTGCTCCCGAAAAAACGTCCATTTTTAAAACTTTTTTTTCTCATTGATCCATGTCCCCTGGGGCAGGACCCAGGTCCCCAAACACTTTTTATGACAATAACTTGCATATAAGCCTTTAAAATTAGCACTTTTGATTATTCATGTTCGTGTCCCAAAGACTTTAACGGTGTTCACGTGTTCGAACAAATTTTTTGCCTGTTCGCATGTTATGGTGCAAACCGAACAGGGGGGTGTTCGGCTCATCCCTAGCCAGGACATATCAGACACAGCCTCTCTGTTCCTCCGATCAATCCAAGGGTGAACACCCCTCGGTGCTCTAGACGTACCCCAATATCTAGCAGAGTCACCTCTGGCATTTTAGGCAGCCAGGATAACATAGGATACACATGTGCACCGTCCTCCATCTTGCTCCTCTCTCCCACTCGCTGGGTGTACTGGGCTTGCTCTAATATGCAGCTCGGCCCCTGCAGACACACTGGCACCAGCTCCATTGTTCTGCCTTAGTTTTTCCACGCTGGCTTTAACTTTTGCATGGCCACACAGAAATGTGCCAGATGAAATGAAAATTTGAGAAGCGTTGGACATAGGTACAGTTCACCGACATTGGCAGAACTTGCCTGGACATGCCAATTGGTCCCAATCACTTTTTGGCAACTGGGTAGCAACAGTAGTACACTTGTTGGTGGTAGTCTGTCGTGGGCAACAGTGCAGACAGAAACATAATTAGCACTGAAAGCAGATTGAAAGTTTTGATCTTTTGGTTGAACTTGATGTTTTCGTTGAACTTGATGGACTTGTCTTTTTTCAACCTAACTATATAACTATGATAAGTATCTCCACTCAACATTTCTTCTCCGGCTCGCTTGGCAACAGACTTACAGTTTTTTGACTCGTTTGTTACCAGTTGCTATGGGCAATGGCTTTGCAGGTTACCATAGGAAAATCCCAGATGAGATCCCCCAAATGTAGCACTACCCTAGCAAGGGTTACTGGTAACTGGCTCCCCTATTCCTGCTCAGCCAGACACTATGCATTCTTCACTCTGTCCTCTTTAGGCAAGATTCCTTCTCAAACCGTAATGCTAATAAGCTCTTCCCAAGCCAGCTGGAGCCAAGCCTGGAGTCAGAATCCCCCAGTCCCAGGGGTCCCCTCCTAGGCTGACAGTCTCCTCTGCACACCATCTTCCACCCAATTCCCCCTGCTTGCTAGACTCTCTCATATTTAAGGGCTGATCCTTCCACCCTGCCAGAACAATCTGCCTGGGGATTGGTCAGGCTCCCCTATGTATGCAGATCAGGACCTCCTGGCCTCTGTCCACTAACTTCCAGAAGCTTCTACATGCTTCTAGATCCACGGGGAGGCACCAGAGACCTGCCTCTGTGGAGCCATCCAGCTTGACCTGCAGCAACCCTGGCCCAATTTCTGACTCACAAAACCTACCTTGAGTCCCAAGCTTACAGTGGATGTAATGTCACATGAATGAATGATTTTCATCCTCTCTGTTTTAGGTCCCTGTTCAATACAGTGTGTGTGTTTTCCTAAAATTATAATGCTAAATACTTTCTTTGCAAAGTACTGAACAGGAACCTTAAACAGAAGGATCAAAGTCATGAATACACGTTTCTTTACAAGCACTGGAGCAGCTGCAGGGAATATAATTACATAGGCATGAGAGGAGAGGAGAGGAGAGGAGCGGAGCAGAGCGGGGAGGAGATCGGGTCTCACACAGACTACAGAACTGACAGGGAGAGAGGGAGATGCAGAGACTCTGAGGAGAGAGCTGGATGACAGAGGCACTTAAACTGACCAAGCTATCAGAGATCACTGGCATGATAAACGTGGTCAGTTTACAGAGAGGAAGACAAGAACCAGCAGCATCAGCCAGGTATTATAGAACATAGAAAGGCATAATTGACATGGCAAAAGCACTGGGCTATATCTTGTGTCTTAAAGGGACAGGAGCAATTTTTTTTTTTAGGGTTACAACCACTTTAAATTTGCCTACACTGGCACTAGTAGCACAGAGGGTGTAAAAATCTAGGGGACGTGAAATAACAAAAGGACAAGCAGCCAGTCACCCAGAGACTGACAGACAGCAGCTTTGTATCCCAACATTCCTCCACTCCTATGTCTAGGACCCCTGGTCATCAACTGTCCCTCTCAAGACCCCAAATTTTCCCAACCTCACCCAGAATGTTGTGCATCACCACCTCGACAGGAAGGACTTTTTCAGAGTGGAAACCTGACATTGAGCATTCCACGTGAAGTAACGGACTGCTAAGCTAACTAGAAAAAGTGTCTCAAAATCCCAGTGAGTTTGAAAGGTCCCATATGACCACTCCGCATAACTCAGAAAGGGATACCCAGAGCCCCACCCATCCGTTTATAGACTTCTCCCTCATAGAAGGGCCTGGGCAATCCCTCAAGGCCAGTGGCTCGCTAAAGGCAGATTCAACAACCCTCCTCTCCAGGGCCTTCCTAGGAAGAGACTTAATTTCCTCCAGCATCACTCGCCACTGCCGAAGCATTTTTAGGCATGGAGGAACATAAGCTGGGAGCTTACCATGTCAGACCCTCAGGCTTTTCACTGGACCACAATTCCCCCAGCTTTCCAGAAAAGACCTAAATCAGGACTGAAAAATACCAACCCACCCAGGCGGTTCCTCTGCCAGCATGTTACCAAAATTATGTTTCAAAAACATTGGAGAAAAGAATACCAAAGGTTGACCATACCTAGGCCACCCATATGCCTGGGAAGGTAGGTTACAGACCCCTTAATGAGGTTCAGTTTGTTCCCCCATAACAGTTGAAAGAAACAGCTGTAGATTTTCGCATAGAGAGACATTGGCAAAACACAGACAAAGCTGAGGAGAGATAGGAGCTGGCAATTATCTGACAACTGAGCGGACAGCTCAGAGAAGGAAGGGCTGAGCCCAGCCCTGACACATACAGAAATACCAGGATCGGGTAAGTTTTAATCAGGTCAACCCTTTCCCTGTAAGAGAGTTTCTAATTCTTCCAACTGGCAACCTTGGCATCGGCATCTTGTAGCCTGCTTACCCAATTTGCAAGGCCATAATCACCGGGACCAAATTTGAACAAAACTTTAACTTCCTGCTGGGCCTCTGGGAAGGCGTCCAGTAGCTCCAAACCTTCGCCCTCCTCTCCCATCCAGAAATCCTAACTCTTATCGTGATTGATATTTGAGCCAGAGTTATATAAATGTATAATAATAATAATGTGTGACTGTGGGGGACATTACAGTGCAAGCTCTTATACTGCTCATATGTAATTGCACCTTAGGGCAATGAACTGGAAGGGTTCTAGGTTACCCTATTGATGACAGTTGTATTGTTTTGTTGGTGTTCTTTATGGTGTCCCAGGTGGCTGCAGTTACATCTTTCTGGTTGCTATGGTAAAAGAAACGCCAGTTTTTATGCATCTTTTGCTTCTCTGTTTGCATGGACAATGGTTTCAGTTCTGCGACATAACTATTTCCCTCCTGATCCTCAATTTGTCTCCTCCAGGATCACATCTATGTCCTCCCTCATCTCTCCACATTAGATGAATCAGACAGACAGGATTGGCAGGACCAAGAACATTGTGACATGGTAATGGCATTCCCCGAAATATATATGAGGACATTATGAGGATAAGGGGTAATATAAAGGGGATGGGAGGGGAGTCTGGGGACATTATCGGGGGTAAGAATTAATATAAAGGGGATAGAAGGGGAGTCCAGGGACATTATTGGGGGTAAGGGATAATATAAAGGGGATAGAAGGGGAGTCTGGGGACATTATCGGGGGTAAGGAATAATGAGATAATATAAAGGGAATAGGAGGGGAGTCCGGGGACATTATGAGGGTAAGGGATAATATAAAGGGGATAGGAGGGGAGTCTGGGGACATTATCAGGGGTAGGGGTCCAGGCAGTGGATGCTGTAATGTATTGCGCAGATGTTTTCATTGAGAGTGGGGAGTCTCTGGAAGTCTCCCTCATGGGCTTATCCTCCAGGGTCCCCTGTTCACCCCGCTAACACCGTCTACATTTTCCAGGAGTGTAGTACTTTCTGTGCAACTCCAATTAAATTTCCAGGCTGTGTGTGCTACGTCTGTACAGGTTCTATTTTTTTTGTCTTTGGTGGTCTTGGATGGCTTGCTGGAAGTGTTGGGTGGGCAGGGTTCTGATGAGTTTTTGGAAGTACAGGACAGACAGGGTAGTAATATTTTGTTGGAAGTGTTGGGTGGAAGGGTGCTGCTGATTGGTAGCTGATAGAATTGGGTTTACAGGGTGCTGATAGTTCACTGGGTGGATTGTGGGGTGATCGGTTGTTAGAAGTGGTGAGTGCAAGGGGTGCTATTGGGTTGTTGGGAGTTTTGGATGAACAGTGTCCTGGTGGGATGTTGAATGGATGAGGTGCTACTGGATTGTTAGGAGTGTTGGATGGATAGAGGGTTGACAAGTTGTTGAGAGTGTTGAATGGACAGGGTACTGAAACGTTATTGGGAGTTTTGGATAGACGGGTTTTGATGGATTACTGGGAGTGTTGGGTGAACTGGTTGCTAATGCATTGTTGAAGGTGTTGGATGGATGGGGTGTTGATGGGTTGTTGGGAGAGTTGGATAGATGGGGTTCTGATGGGTTTTTGGTAGTGTTGGATAGATGGGGTGTTGATGGGTTGTTGGTAGTGTTGGATGGATGGGGTGTTTATGGGTTGTTGGTAGTGTTGGATGGATGGGGCATTCATGGGTTGTTGGGAGGTTTGGATGGATGAGGTGCTGATGGGTAGTTGGGAGTGTTGGATGGATAGGAGTGCTGATGGGTTGCTGGGAGTTTTGGATGGATGGATGGGGGTGCTGGAGGGTTGTTGGGAGTGTTGGATGGATGGGGTGCTGATGGGTTGTTGGGAGTGTTGGAGAGATGGGATGCTGATGGGTTGTTGGGAGTGTTGGAGAGATGGGGTTCTGATGGGTTGTTAGGAGTGTTTGAGAGATAGGATGCTGATGGGTTGTTGGGAGTGTTGGAGAGATAGGGTTCTGGTTGTTGGGACTGTTGGAGAGATAGGGTTCTGGTTGTTGGGACTGTTGGAGAGATGGGATGCTTATAGGTTGTTGGGAGTGTTGGAGAGATAGGATGCTAATAGGTTGTTGGGAGTGTTGGAGAGATGGGGTGTTGATGGGTTGTTGGGAGTGTTGGAGAGATAGGATGCTAATAGGTTGTTGGGAGTGTTGGAGAGATGGGGTGTTGATGGGTTGTTTGGAGTGTTGGAGAGATAGGATGCTAATAGGTTGTTGGGAGTGTTGGAGAGATGGGGTGCTAATGGGTTGTTGGGAGTGTTGGAGAGATGGGATGTTGATGGGTTGTTGGGAGTGTTGGAGAGATGGGGTTCTGATGGGTTGTTGGGAGTGTTCGAGAGATGGGGTGTTGATGGGTTGTTGGGAGTGTTGGAGAGATGGGGTGCTGATAGATTGTTGGGAGTGTTGGAGAGATAGTATGCTAATAGGTTGTTGGGAGTGTTGGAGAGATGGGATGCTGATAGGTTGTTGGGAGTGTTGGAGAGATAGGATGCTGATGGGTTGTTGGGAGTGTTAGAGAGATAAGGTTCTGGTTGTTGGGAGTGTTGGAGAGATGGGGTTCTGATGGGTTGTTGGGAGTGTTGGAGAGATGGGGTGTTGATGGGTTGTTGGGAGTGTTGGAGAGATAGGATGCTAATAGGTTGTTGGGAGTGTTGGAGAGATGGGGTGCTGATGGGTTACTGGGAGTGTTGTAGAGATGGGGTTCTGATGGGTTGTTGGGAGTGTTGGAGAGATGGGGTTCTGATGGGTTGTTGGGAGTGTTGGAGAGATGGAGTTCTGATGGGTTGCTGGGAGTGTTAGAGAGATGGGGTTCTGATGGGTTGTTGGTGGTGTTGGAGAGATGGGATGCTGATGGGTTGTTGGGAGTGTTGGATGGATGGGGTGCTGATGGGTTGTTGGGAGTGTTGGTCAGATGGTATGCTGATGGGTTGTTGGGAGTGTTGGAGAGATGGGGATCTGATGGGTTGTTGGGAGTGTTGGAGAAATGGGGTTCTGATGGGTTGCTGGGAGTGTTAGAGAGATGGGGTTCTGATGGGTTGTTGGGAGTGTTGGAGAGATGGGATGCTGATGGGTTGTTGGGAGTGTTGGAGAGATGGGATGCTGATGGGTTGTTGGGAGTGTTGAAAAGATGGGGTTCTGATGGGTTGTTGGGAGTGTTGGATGGATCGGGTGCTGATGGGTTGTTGGGAGTGTTGGAGAGATGGGATGCTGATGGGTTGTTGGGAGTGTTGGAGAGATGGGGTTCTGATGAGTTGCTGGGAGTGTTGGAGAGATGGGGTTCTAAAGGGTTGCTGGGAGTGGTGGAGAGATGGGGTTCTGATGGGTTGCTGGGAATGTTGGAGATAAGGGGTTCTGATGGGTTGTTGGGAGTGTTGGATAGATGGGGTTCTGATGGGTTGTTGGGAGTGTTGGAGAGATGGGTTTCTAAAGGGTTGTTGGGAGCGTTGGAGAGATGGGGTTCTGATGGGTTGTTGGGAGTGTTAGATGGGGTTCTGATGAGTTGTTGATAGTGTTGGATAGATGGGTTGCCGATGGGTTGCTGGAAGTGTTAGAGAGATGGGATTCTGATGGGTTTCTGGGAATGTTAGAGAGATTGGGTGCAGATGGGTTGCTGGGAGTGTTGGAGAGATGGGGTTCTGATGGGTTGTTGGAAGTGTTGGAGAGGTTGGGTTCTGATGGGCTGTTGGGAGTGTTGGAGAGATGGGATGCTGATGGGTTGCTGGGAGTGTTAGAGAGATGGGGTTCTGATGGGTTGTTGAGAGTATTGTAGAGATTGAGTTCTGATGGGTTGTTGGGAGTGTTGGAGAGATGTGGTTCTGATGGGTTGTTGGGAGTGTTGGAGAGATGGGATGCTGATGGTTTGCTGGGAGTGTTAGAGAGATTGGGTGCAGATGGGTTTCTGGGAGTGTTGGAGAGATGGGGTTGTGATGGGTTGTTGGGAGTTTTGGAGAGATGGGGTTCTGATGGGTTATTGGGATAGTTGGAGAGATGGGGTTCTGATGGGTTGGTGGAAGTGTTGAAGGGATGGGGTTCTGATGAGTTGTTGGGAGTGTTGGATGGATAGGGTGCTGATGGGTTGTTGGGAGTGTTGGAGAGATGTGGTTCTGATGGGTTGTTGGGAGTGTTGGGTGATGGGGTTCTGATGGGTTGTTGGGAGTGTTGGAGAGATGGGGTTCTGATGGGTTGTTGGGAGTGTTGGGAGATGGGGTTCTGATGGGTTGTTGGGAGTGTTGGGAGATGGAGTTCTTATGGGTTGTTGGGAGTGTTGGGAGATGGGGTTCTGATGGGTTGTTGGGAGTGTTGAGAGATGGGGTTCTTATGGGTTGTTGGGAGTGTTGGGAGATGGGGTTCTGATGGGTTGTTGGGAGTGTTGGGAGATGGGATTCTGATGGGTTGTTGGGAGTGTTGGGAGATGTGGTTCTGATGGGTTGTTGGGAGTGTTGGGAGATGGGGTTCTGATGGGTTGTTGGGAGTGTTGAGAGATGGGGTTCTGATGGGTTGTTGGGAGTGTTGGGAGATGGGGTTCTTATGGGTTGTTGGGAGTGTTGGGTGATGGGGTTCTGATGGGTTGTTGGGAGTGGTGAAAGCAAGGGATGCTGGTGGGTTGGAGGTATTGGTGGGTAGACTTGGTTCTGATTATCTGATAGTTTATAAGTTTGTTTAATATAAAGGAGGGATTTTTTGGGGGATTACTTCAGGAACCCTTCTCTTCATTATCTTCTTCTGTACCCACCTCAGCGCATCTCGTGTTGGAGAGACTTTCCAACACTCCCAACAACCCATCAGAACCCCATCTCTCCAACACTCCCTCCTTCCTTTCTTCCTTTCTTCTCTCCTCTTATCTCTCCTCCTTTCTCTCCTCTCCTCCGACTCCACTCCCTCCTTCCCTTCCTCCTTTCTCTCCTTCCCTCTCCTCTCCTCCGCTCCCTCCTTCCCTTCTTCCTTTCTCTCCTTCCCTCTCCTCTCCTCCGCTCTCTCCTTCCCTTCTTCCTTTCTCTCCTTCCCTCTCCTCTCCTCTGCTCCCTCCTTCCCTTCTTCCTTTCTCTCCTTCCCTCTCCTCTCCTCCGCTCTCTCCTTCCCTTCTTCCTTTCTCTCCTTCCCTCTCCTCTCCTCTGCTCCCTCCTTCCCTTCTTCCTTTCTCTCCTTCCCTCTCCTCTCCTCCGCTCTCTCCTTCCCTTCTTCCTTTCTCTCCTTCCCTCTCCTCTCCTCCGCTCCCTCCTTCCCTTCTTCCTTTCTCTCCTTCCCTCTCCTCTCCTCCGCTCCCTCCTTCCCTTCTTCCTTTCTCTCCTTCCCTCTCCTCTCCTCCGCTCTCTCCTTCCCTTCTTCCTTTCTCTCCTTCCCTCTCCTCTCCTCTGCTCCCTCCTTCCCTTCTTCCTTTCTCTCCTTCCCTCTCCTCTCCTCCGCTCTCTCCTTCCCTTCTTCCTTTCTCTCCTTCCCTCTCCTCTCCTCTGCTCCCTCCTTCCCTTCTTCCTTTCTCTCCTTCCCTCTCCTCTCCTCCGCTCCCTCCTTCCCTTCTTCCTTTCTCTCCTTCCCTCTCCTCTCCTCCACTCTCTCCTTCCCTTCTTCCTTTCTCTCCTTCCCTCTCTTCTCCTCCGCTCCCTCCTTCCCTTCTTCCTTTCTCTCCTTCCCTCTCCTCCGCTCCCTCCTTCCCTTCTTCCTTTCTCTCCTTCCCTCTCCTCTCCTCCGCTCTCTCCTTCCCTTCTTCCTTTCTCTCCTTCCCTCTCCTCCTCTCCCTCCTTCCCTTCTTCCTTTCTCTCCTTCCCTCTCCTCTCCTCCGCTCTCTCCTTCCCTTCTTCCTTTCTCTCCTTCCCTCTCCTCTCCTCCGCTCTCTACTTCCCTTCTTCCTTTCTCTCCTTCCCTCTCCTCTCCTCCGCTCCCTCCTTCCCTTCTCTCCTCTCCTCTCCTCCACTCCCTCCTTCCCTTCTCTCCTCTCCTCCACTCCCTCCTTCCCTTCTCTCTTCTCCTCCGCTACCTCTTACCCTTCTTCCTTTTTCTCCTCCGCTCCCTCCTTCCCTTCTTCCTTTCTCTCCTTCCCTCTCCTCTCCTCCGCTCTCTCCTTCCCTTCTTCCTTTCTCTCCTTCCCTCTCCTCCTCTCCCTCCTTCCCTTCTTCCTTTCTCTCCTTCCCTCTCCTCTCCTCCGCTCTCTCCTTCCCTTCTTCCTTTCTCTCCTTCCCTCTCCTCTCCTCCGCTCTCTCCTTCCCTTCTTCCTTTCTCTCCTTCCCTCTCCTCTCCTCCGCTCCCTCCTTCCCTTCTCTCCTCTCCTCTCCTCCACTCCCTCCTTCCCTTCTCTCCTCTCCTCTCCTCCACTCCCTCCTTCCCTTCTCTCTTCTCCTCCGCTACCTCTTACCCTTCTTCCTTTTTCTCCTCCGCTCCCTCCTTCCCTTCTTCCTTTCTCTCCTTCCCTCTCCTCTCCTCCGCTCCCTCCTTCCCTTCTTCCTTTCTCTCCTTCCCTCTCCTCTCCTCCGCTCCCTCCTTCCCTTCTTCCTTTCTCTCCTTCCCTCTCCTCCGCTCCCTCCTTCCCTTCTTCCTCTCCTCTCCTCCGCTCTCTCCTTCCCTTCTTCCTCTCCTCTCCTCTCCTCCACTCCCTCCTTCCCTTCTCTCTTCTCCTCCGCTACCTCTTACCCTTCTTCCTTTTTCTCCTCCGCTCCCTCCTTCCCTTCTTCCTTTCTCTCCTTCCCTCTCCTCTCCTCCGCTCCCTCCTTCCCTTCTTCCTCTCCTCTCCTCCGCTCCCTCCTTCAATTCTTCCTCTCCTCTCCTCTCCTCCGCTTCCTCCTTCCCTTCTTCCTCTCCTCTCCTCTCCTCCGCTCCCTCCTTCCCTTCTTCCTCTCCTCTCCTCTCCTCTCCTCTCCTCCGCTCCCTCCTTCCCTTCTTCCTCTCCTCTCCTCTCCTCCGCTCCCTCCTTCCCTTCTTCCTCTCCTCTCCTCTCCTCTGCTCCCTCCTTCCCTTCTTCCTCTCCTCTCCTCTCCTCCACTCCCTCCTTCCCTTCTTCCTCTCCTCTCCTCTCCTCCGCTCCCTCCTTCCCTTCTTCCTCTCCTCTCCTCTCCTCCGCTCCCTCCTTCCCTTCTTCCTCTCCTCTCCTCTCCTCCGCTCCCTCCTTCCCTTCTTCCTCTCCTCTCCTCTCCTCCGCTCCCTCCTTCCCTTCTTCCTCTCCTCTCCTCTGCTCCCTCCTTCCCTTCTTCCTCTCCTCTCCTCTGCTCCCTCCTTCCCTTCTTCCTCTCCTCTCCTCTCCTCCGCTCCCTCCTTCCCTTCTTCCTCTCCTCTCCTCTCCTCCGCTCCCTCCTTCCCTTCTTCCTCTCCTCTCCTCTCCTCTCCTCCGCTCCCTCCTTCCCTTCTTCCTCTCCTCTCCTCTCCTCCGCTCCCTCCTTCCCTTCTTCCTCTCCTCTCCTCTCCTCTCCTCCGCTCCCTCCTTCCCTTCTTCCTCTCCTCTCCTCTCCTCTGCTCCCTCCTTCCCTTCTTCCTCTCCTCTCCTCTCCTCTCCTCCGCTCCCTCCTTCCCTTTTTCCTCTCCTCTCCTCTCCTCCGCTCCCTCCTTCCCTTCTTCCTCTCCTCTCCTCTCCTCTCCTCTCCTCCGCTCCCTCCTTCCCTTCTTCCTCTCCTCTCCTCCGCTCCCTCCTTCCCTTCTTCCTCTCCTCTCCTCTCCTCCGCTCCCTCCTTCCCTTCTTCCTCTCCTCTCCTCTCCTCCGCTCCCTCCTTTCCTTCTTCCTCTCCTCTCCTCTCCTCCGCTCCCTCCTTCCCTTCTTCCTCTCCTCTCCTCTCCTCTCCTCCGCTCCCTCCTTCCCTTCTTCCTCTCCTCTCCTCTCCTCCGCTCCCTCCTTCCCTTCTTCCTCTCCTCTCCTCCGCTCCCTCCTTCCCTTCTTCCTCTCCTCTCCTCTGCTCCCTCCTTCCCTTCTTCCTCTCCTCTCCTCCGCTCCCTCCTTCCCTTCTTCCTCTCCTCTCCTCCGCTCCCTCCTTCCCTTCTTCCTCTCCTCTCCTCTCCTCCGCTCCCTCCTTCCCTTCTTCCTCTCCTCTCCTCTCCTCCGCTCCCTCCTTCCCTTCTTCCTCTCCTCTCCTCTCCTCCGCTCCCTCCTTCCCTTCTTCCTCTCCTCTCCTCTCCTCCGCTCCCTCCTTCCCTTCTTCCTCTCCTCTCCTCTCCTCCGCTCCCTCCTTCCCTTCTTCCTCTCCTCTCCTCTCCTCCGCTCCCTCCTTCCCTTCTTCCTCTCCTCTCCTCTCCTCCGCTCCCTCCTTCCCTTCTTCCTCTCCTCTCCTCTCCTCTGCTCCCTCCTTCCCTTCTTCCTCTCCTCTCCTCTCCTCCGCTCCCTCCTTCCCTTCTTCCTCTCCTCTCCTCTCCTCCGCTCCGTCCTTCCCTTCTTCCTCTCCTCTCCTCTCCTCCGCTCCGTCCTTCCCTTCTTCCTCTCCTCTCCTCTCCTCCGCTCCCTCCTTCCCTTTTTCCTCTCCTCTCCTCTCCTCCGCTCCCTCCTTCCCTTCTTCCTCTCCTCTCCTCTCCTCTCCTCTCCTCCGCTCCCTCCTTCCCTTCTTCCTCTCCTCTCCTCCGCTCCCTCCTTCCCTTCTTCCTCTCCTCTCCTCTCCTCCGCTCCCTCCTTCCCTTCTTCCTCTCCTCTCCTCTCCTCCGCTCCCTCCTTTCCTTCTTCCTCTCCTCTCCTCTCCTCCGCTCCCTCCTTCCCTTCTTCCTCTCCTCTCCTCTCCTCTCCTCCGCTCCCTCCTTCCCTTCTTCCTCTCCTCTCCTCTCCTCCGCTCCCTCCTTCCCTTCTTCCTCTCCTCTCCTCCGCTCCCTCCTTCCCTTCTTCCTCTCCTCTCCTCTGCTCCCTCCTTCCCTTCTTCCTCTCCTCTCCTCCGCTCCCTCCTTCCCTTCTTCCTCTCCTCTCCTCCGCTCCCTCCTTCCCTTCTTCCTCTCCTCTCCTCTCCTCCGCTCCCTCCTTCCCTTCTTCCTCTCCTCTCCTCTCCTCCGCTCCCTCCTTCCCTTCTTCCTCTCCTCTCCTCTCCTCCGCTCCCTCCTTCCCTTCTTCCTCTCCTCTCCTCTCCTCCGCTCCCTCCTTCCCTTCTTCCTCTCCTCTCCTCTCCTCCGCTCCCTCCTTCCCTTCTTCCTCTCCTCTCCTCTCCTCCGCTCCCTCCTTCCCTTCTTCCTCTCCTCTCCTCTCCTCCGCTCCCTCCTTCCCTTCTTCCTCTCCTCTCCTCTCCTCTGCTCCCTCCTTCCCTTCTTCCTCTCCTCTCCTCTCCTCCGCTCCGTCCTTCCCTTCTTCCTCTCCTCTCCTCTCCTCCGCTCCCTCCTTCCCTTCTTCCTCTCCTCTCCTCTCCTCCGCTCCGTCCTTCCCTTCTTCCTCTCCTCTCCTCTCCTCCGCTCCCTCCTTCCCTTCTTCCTCTCCTCTCCTCTCCTCCACTCCCTCCTTCCCTTCTTCCTCTCCTCTCCTCTCCCCTGCTCCCTCTTCCATGCCGCCCGGGGCAGTTTGGCCATTTTTTACATAACTCAGTATTTTTGCTGAAACTGACTTGGAACCGCCAAACATGAGATATTGTCTGAAAGCAGAAGCCCTGGAGAATAAATTGGTGGGTGTTACAATGTTTTATGTTGTGTGATATTTGTACAGAGAGACCCTGGAGAATAAATTGGTGGGTGTTACAATGTTTTATGGTGTATATTAGTACAGAGAGACCCTGGAGAATAAATTGGTGGGTGTTACAATGTTTTATGGTGTATATTAGTACAGAGAGGCCCTGGGGAATAAATTGGTGGGTGTTACAATGTTTTATGTTATATGATATTAGTACAGAGAGACCCTGGAGAATAAATTGGTGGGTGTTACAATGTTTTATGTTGTATATTTGTACAGAGAGGCCCTGGAGAATAAATTGGTGGGTGTTACAATGTTTTATGGTGTATATTAGTACAGAGAGACCCTGGAGAATAAATTGGTGGGTGTTACAATGTTTTATGTTGTATATTTGTACAGAGAGGCCCTGGAGAATAAATTGGTGGGTGTTACAATGTTTTATGGTGTATATTAGTACAGAGAGACCCTGGAGAATAAATTGGTGGGTGTTACAATGTTTTATGTTGTATATTTGTACAGAGAGACCCTGGAGAATAAATTGGTGGGTGTTACAATGTTTTATGTTGTGTGATATTTGTACAGAGAGACCCTGGAGAATAAATTGGTGGGTGTTACAATGTTTTATGGTGTATATTTGTACAGAGAGACCCTGGAGAATAAATTGGTGGGTGTTACAATGTTTTATGGTGTATATTTGTACAGAGAGGCCCTGGAGAATAAATTGGTGGGTGTTACAATGTTTTATGTTGTATATTAGTACAGAGAGACCCTGGAGAATAAATTGGTGGGTGTTACAATGTTTTATGTTGTGTGATATTTGTACAGAGAGACCCTGGAGAATAAATTGGTGGGTGTTACAATGTTTTATGTTGTGTGATATGTGTACAGAGAGACCCTGGAGAATAAATTGGTGGGTGTTACAATGTTTTATGGTGTATATTAGTACAGGGGGACCCTGGAGAATAAATTGGTGGGTGTTACAATGTTTTATGTTATATGATATTTGTACAGAGAGACCCTGGAGAATAAATTGGTGGGTGTTACAATGTTTTATGGTGTATATTTGTACAGAGAGACCCTGGAGAATAAATTGGTGGGTGTTACAATGTTTTATGGTGTATGATATTAGTACAGAGAGACCCTGGAGAATAAATTGGTGGGTGTTACAATGTTTTATGGTGTATATTTGTACAGAGAGACCCTGGAGAATAAATTGGTGGGTGTTACAATGTTTTATGGTGTATGATATTAGTACAGAGAGACCCTGGAGAATAAATTGGTGGGAGTTACAATGTTTTATGTTGTGTGATATTTGTACAGAGAGACCCTGGAGAATAAATTGGTGGGTGTTACAATGTTTTATGTTATATGATATTTGTACAGAGAGACCCTGGAGAATAAATTGGTGGGTGTTACAATGTTTTATGTTGTATATTAGTACAGGGGGACCCTGGAGAATAAATTGGTGGGTGTTACAATGTTTATGGTGTATATTTGTACAGAGAGACCCTGGAGAATAAATTGGTGGGTGTTACAATATTTTATGTTGTATGATATTTGTACAGAGAGACCCTGGAGAATAAATTGGTGGGTGTTACAATGTTTTATGTTGTGTGATATTTGTATAGGGGGACCCTGGAGAATAAATTGGTGGGTGTTACAATGTTTTATGGTGTATATTTGTACAGAGAGACCCTGGAGAATAAATTGGTGGGTGTTACAATGTTTTATGGTGTATATTTGTACAGAGAGACCCTGGAGAATAAATTGGTGGGTGTTACAATGTTTTATGGTGTATATTTGTACAGAGAGACCCTGGAGAATAAATTGGTGGGAGTTACAATGTTTTATGTTGTGTGATATTAGTACAGAGAGACCCTGGAGAATAAATTGGTGGGTGTTACAATGTTTTATGGTGTATGATATTTGTACAGAGAGACCCTGGAGAATAAATTGGTGGGTGTTACAATGTTTTATGTTGTATATTAGTACAGAGAGACCCTGGAGAATAAATTGGTGGGTGTTACAATGTTTTATGTTGTGTGATATTAGTACAGAGAGACCCTGGAGAATAAATTGGTGGGTGTTACAATGTTTTATGGTGTATATTTGTACAGAGAGACCCTGGAGAATAAATTGGTGGGTGTTACAATGTTTTTATGGTGTATATTTGTACAGAGAGACCCTAGAGAATAAATTGGTGGGTGTTACAATGTTTTATGGTGTATATGTGTACAGAGAGGCCCTGGAGAATAAATTGGTGGGTGTTACAATGTTTTATGTTGTGTGATATTAGTACAGAGAGACCCTGGAGAATAAATTGGTGGGTGTTACAATGTTTTATGGTGTATATTTGTACAGAGAGACCCTGGAGAATAAATTGGTGGGTGTTACAATGTTTTATGGTGTATATTTGTACAGAGAGACCCTAGAGAATAAATTGGTGGGTGTTACAATGTTTTATGGTGTATATGTGTACAGAGAGACCCTGGAGAATAAATTGGTGGGTGTTACAATGTTTTATGGTGTATATTAGTACAGAGAGGCCCTGGAGAATAAATTGGTGGGTGTTACAATGTTTTATGTTGTATGATATTTGTACAGAGAGACCCTGGAGAATAAATTGGTGGGTGTTACAATGTTTTATGGTGTATATTTGTACAGAGAGACCCTGGAGAATAAATTGGTGGGTGTTACAATATTTTATGTTGTATGATATTTGTACAGAGAGACCCTGGAGAATAAATTGGTGGGTGTTACAATGTTTTATGTTGTGTGATATTTGTATAGGGGGACCCTGGAGAATAAATTGGTGGGTGTTACAATGTTTTATGGTGTATATTTGTACAGAGAGACCCTGGAGAATAAATTGGTGGGTGTTACAATGTTTTATGTTGTATGATATTTGTATAGGGGGACCCTGGAGAATAAATTGGTGGGTGTTACAATGTTTTATGGTGTATATTTGTACAGAGAGACCCTGGAGAATAAATTGGTGGGTGTTACAATGTTTTATGTTGTATGATATTTGTATAGGGGGACCCTGGAGAATAAATTGGTGGGAGTTACAATGTTTTATGTTGTGTGATATTTGTACAGAGAGACCCTGGAGAATAAATTGGTGGGTGTTACAATGTTTTATGTTGTATGATATTAGTACAGAGAGACCCTGGAGAATAAATTGGTGGGTGTTACAATGTTTTATGTTGTATGATATTAGTACAGAGAGACCCTGGAGAATAAATTGGTGGGTGTTACAATGTTTTATGTTGTGTGATATTAGTACAGAGAGACCCTGGAGAATAAATTGGTGGGTGTTACAATGTTTTATGGTGTATATTTGTACAGAGAGACCCTGGAGAATAAATTGGTGGGTGTTACAATGTTTTATGGTGTATATTTGTACAGAGAGACCCTGGAGAATAAATTGGTGGGTGTTACAATGTTTTATGGTGTATATGTGTACAGAGAGACCCTGGAGAATAAATTGGTGGGTGTTACAATGTTTTATGGTGTATATTTGTACAGAGAGACCCTGGAGAATAAATTGGTGGGTGTTACAATGTTTTATGTTGTATGATATTTGTACAGAGAGACCCTGGAGAATAAATTGGTGGGTGTTACAATGTTTTATGGTGTATATTTGTACAGAGAGACCCTGGAGAATAAATTGGTGGGTGTTACAATGTTTTATGGTGTATATGTGTACAGAGAGACCCTGGAGAATAAATTGGTGGGTGTTACAATGTTTTATGGTGTATATTTGTACAGAGAGACCCTGGAGAATAAATTGGTGGGTGTTACAATGTTTTATGTTGTATATTAGTACAGGGAGACCCTGGAGAATAAATTGGTGGGTGTTACAATGTTTTATGGTGTATATGTGTACAGAGAGACCCTGGAGAATAAATTGGTGGGTGTTACAATGTTTTATGGTGTATATGTGTACAGAGAGACCCTGGAGAATAAATTGGTGGGTGTTACAATGTTTTATGGTGTATGATATTAGTACAGAGAGACCCTGGAGAATAAATTGGTGGGTGTTACAATGTTTTATGGTGTATATTTGTACAGAGAGACCCTGGAGAATAAATTGGTGGGTGTTACAATGTTTTATGGTGTATGATATTAGTACAGAGAGACCCTGGAGAATAAATTGGTGGGTGTTACAATGTTTTATGGTGTATGATATTAGTACAGAGAGGCCCTGGAGAATAAATTGGTGGGTGTTACAATGTTTTATGTTGTATATTAGTACAGAGAGGCCCTGGAGAATAAATTGGTGGGTGTTACAATGTTTTATGTTGTATATTAGTACAGAGAGGCCCTGGGGAATAAATTGGTGGGTGTTACAATGTTTTATGTTGTATATTTGTACAGAGAGACCCTGGAGAATAAATTGGTGGGTGTTACAATGTTTTATGTTGTGTGATATTTGTACAGAGAGACCCTGGAGAATAAATTGGTGGGTGTTACAATGTTTTATGTTGTGTGATATTTGTACAGAGAGACCCTGGAGAATAAATTGGTGGGTGTTACAATGTTTATGGTGTATATTAGTACAGAGAGACCCTGGAGAATAAATTGGTGGGTGTTACAATGTTTATGGTGTATATTTGTACAGAGAGACCCTGGAGAATAAATTGGTGGGTGTTACAATGTTTTATGGTGTATATTTGTACAGAGAGACCCTGGAGAATAAATTGGTGGGTGTTACAATGTTTTATGGTGTATATTAGTACAGGGGGGCCCTGGAGAATAAATTGGTGGGTGTTACAATGTTTTATGGTGTATATTTGTACAGGGGGACCCTGGAGAATAAAGTGGTGGGTGTTACAATCTAGTGGCCAGTTAGTGGGTAGAATGTGCATTGGATGGAATATTGTCCGTGTGTCTGACTGCGGTACATGGAAGTTATCTATAGAAAACACTGGACAGCCTTTCCATCTTCCAGGTGAAGTGATACTAAAGTCGCGTTTCTTTTTCTTTCACACTTCCCGGCTCTGTGATGGTTTTGTACAGATCAGCCCCCATCCTCCTCTTCTTGGGTCCCTGGTTGAAACTCCTGGCCCCTCCCCCCTGTTCAGTGCCCCCACAGCAACTCACCTGAGCCGAGCTGCAGCTCCCTGTGCCCACTCAGACACAGAGCCGCAGTTCAACCCCACCTCCACTCTCTCCTCATTGGCTAACTGACTTTGACAGCAGCGGGAGCCAGAGCACTGGGCTCCAAGCCCACCCACTTGTGGTCCTCATCCTCCAGGACCCCCCAGTCACATTGTAGCAGGAAGTGGTCCTCATCCTCCGGGTCTCCCCAGTCACATTGTAGCAGGAAGTGGTCCTCATCCTCCAGGACCCCCCAGTCACATTGTAGCAGGAAGTGGTCCTCATCCTCCAGGACCCCCCAGTCATATTGTAGCAGGAAGTGGTCCTCATCCTCCAGGACCCCCCGGTCACATTGTAGCAGGAAGTGGTCCTCATCCTCCAGGATCCCCCAGTCACATTGTAGCAGGAAGTAGTGCTCATCCTCCAGGTCCCCCCGGTCACATTGTAGCAGGAAGTGGTCCTCATCCTCCAGGACCCCCCGGTCACATTGTAGCAGGAAGTGGCCCTCATCCTACAGGACCCCCCAGTCACATTGTAGCAGGAAGTGGTCCTCATCCTCCGGGTCTCCCCAGTCACATTGTAGCAGGAAGTGGTCCTCATCCTCCAGGACCCCCCAGTCACATTGTAGCAGGAAGTGGTCCTCATCCTCCAGGACCCCCCAGTCATATTGTAGCAGTAAGTGGTCCTCATCCTCCAGGACCCCCCGGTCACATTGTAGCAGGAAGTGGTCCTCATCCTCCAGGATCCCCCAGTCACATTGTAGCAGGAAGTAGTGCTCATCCTCCAGGACCCCCCGGTCACATTGTAGCAGGAAGTGGCCCTCATCCTACAGGACCCCCCAGTCACATTGTAGCAGGAAGTGGTCCTCATCCTCCAGGACCCCCTGATCACATTGTAGCAGGAAGTGGTCCTCATCCTCCAGGACCCCCCAGTCACATTGTAGCAGGAAGTGGTCCTCATCCTCCAGGACCCCCTGATCACATTGTAGCAGGAAGTGGTCCTCATCCTCCAGGACCCTCTGATCACATTGTAGCAGGAAGTGGTCCTCATCCTCCAGGAACCCCCAGTTACATTGTAGCAGGAAGTGGTCCTCATCCTCCAGGACCCCCCGGTCACATTGTAGCAGGAAGTGGTCCTCACCCTCCAGGACCCCCCAGTCACATTGTAGCAGGAAGTGGTCCTCACCATCCAGGACCCCCCAGTCACATTGTAGCAGGAAGTGGTCCTCATCCTCTAGGACCCCCCGATCACATTGTAGCAGGAAGTGGTCCTCATCCTCCAGGACCCCCTGATCACACTGTAGCAGGAAGTGGTCCTCATCCTCCAGGACACCCTGATCACATTTTAGCAAGAAGTTGTCCTCATCCTCCAGGACCCCCCAGTCACATTGTAGCAGGAAGTGGTCCTCATCCTCTAGGACCCCCCGATCACATTGTAGCAGGAAGTGGTCCTCATCCTCCAGGACCCCCCAATCACATTGTAGCAGGAAGTGGTCCTCATCCTCCAGGACCCCCTGATCACATTGTAGCAGGAAGTGGTCCTCATCCTCCAGGACACCCTGATCACATTGTAGCAGGAAGTGGTCCTCATCCTCCAGGACACCCTGATCACATTTTAGCAAGAAGATGTCCTCATCCTCCAGGACCCCCCAGTTACATTGTAGTAGGAAGTGGTCCTCATCCTCCAGGACCCCCTGATCACATTGTAGCAGGAAGTGGTCCTCATCCTCCAGGACCCCCCAGTTACATTGTAGCAGGAAGTGGTCCTCATCCCCCAGGTCCCCTCAGTCACATTGTAGCAGGAAGTGGTCCTTATCCTACAGGACCCCCTGATCACATTGTAGCAGGAAGCGGTCCTCATCCTCCAGGACCCCCTGATCACATTGTAGCAGGAAGTTGTTCTCATCCTCCAGGACCCTCTGATCACATTTTAGCAAGAAGTTGTCCTCATCCTCCAGGACCCCCCAGTTACATTGTAGTAGGAAGTGGTCCTCATCCTCCAGGACCCCCTGATCACATTGTAGCAGGAAGTGGTCCTCATCCTCCAGGACCCCCCAGTTACATTGTAGCAGGAAGTGGTCCTCATCCCCCAGGTCCCCTCAGTCACATTGTAGCAGGAAGTGGTCCTTATCCTACAGGACCCCCTGATCACATTGTAGCAGGAAGCGGTCCTCATCCTCCAGGACCCCCTGATCACATTGTAGCAGGAAGTTGTTCTCATCCTCCAGGACCCTCTGATCACATTTTAGCAAGAAGTTGTCCTCATCCTCCAGGACCCCCCAGTTACATTGTAGTAGGAAGTGGTCCTCATCCTCCAGGACCCCCTGATCACATTGTAGCAGGAAGTGGTCCTCATCCTCCAGGACCCCCCAGTTACATTGTAGCAGGAAGTGGTCCTCATCCCCCAGGTCCCCTCAGTCACATTGTAGCAGGAAGTGGTCCTTATCCTACAGGACCCCCCAGTCACATTGTAGCAGGATGTGGCCCTCATCCTCCAGGACCCCCTGATCACATTGTAGCAGGAACTTGTTCTCATCCTCCAGGACCCTCTGATCACATTGTAGCAGGAAGTGGTCCTCATCCTCCAGGACCCCCCAGTTACATTGTAGCAGGAAGTGGTCCTCATGCCCCAGGTCCCTTCAGTCACATTGTAGCAGGAAGTGGTCCTCATCCTCTAGGACCCCCAGTCACATTGTAGCAGGAAGTGGTCCTCATCCTCCAGGACCCCCTGATCACATTGTAGCAGGAAGTGGTCCTCATCCTCCAGGACCCCCTGATCACATTGTAACAGGAAGTGGTCCTCATCCTCCAGGACCCAATGATCACATTGTAGCAGAAAGTGGTCCTCATCCTCCAGGACCCCCTGATCACATTGTTGCAGGAAGTGGTCCTCATCCTCCAGGACCCCCTGATCACATTGTAGCAGGAAGTGGTCCTCATCCTACAGGATCCCCTGGTCACATTGTAGCAGGAAGTGGTCCTCATCCTCCAGGACACCCTGATCACATTGTAGCAGGAAGTGGTCCTCATCCTCCAGGACACCCTGATCACATTTTAGCAAGAAGATGTCCTCCTCCTCCAGGACCCCCCAGTTACATTGTAGTAGGAAGTGGTCCTCATCCTCCAGGACCCCTGATCACATTGTAGCAGGAAGTGGTCCTCATCCTCCAGGACCCCCCAGTTACATTGTAGCAGGAAGTGGTCCTCATCCCCCAGGTCCCCTCAGTCACATTGTAGCAGGAAGTGGTCCTTATCCTACAGGACCCCCTGATCACATTGTAGCAGGAAGCGGTCCTCATCCTCCAGGACCCCCTGATCACATTGTAGCAGGAAGTTGTTCTCATCCTCCAGGACCCTCTGATCACATTTTAGCAAGAAGTTGTCCTCATCCTCCAGGACCCCCCAGTTACATTGTAGTAGGAAGTGGTCCTCATCCTCCAGGACCCTCTGATCACATTGTAGCAGGAAGTGGTCCTCATCCTCCAGGATCCTCTGATCACATTGTAGCAGGAAGCGGTCCTCATCCTCCAGGACCCCCTGATCACATTTTAGCAAGAAGTTGTCCTCATCCTCCAGGACCCCCCAGTTACATTGTAGTAGGAAGTGGTCCTCATCCTCCAGGACCCCCTGATCACATTGTAGCAGGATGTTGTCCTCATCCTCCAGGAACCCCCAGTTACATTGTAGCAGGAAGTGGTCCTCATCCCCCAGGTCCCCTCAGTCACATTGTAGCAGGAAGTGGTCCTTATCCTACAGGACCCCCCAGTCACATTGTAGCAGGATGTGGCCCTCATCCTCCAGGACCCCCTGATCACATTGTAGCAGGAACTTGTTCTCATCCTCCAGGACCCTCTGATCACATTGTAGCAGGAAGTGGTCCTCATCCTCCAGGACCCCCCAGTTACATTGTAACAGGAAGTGGTCCTCATGCCCCAGGTCCCTTCAGTCACATTGTAGCAGGAAGTGGTCCTCATCCTCTAGGACCCCCAGTCACATTGTAGCAGGAAGTGGTCCTCATCCTCCAGGACCCCCTGATCACATTGTAGCAGGAAGTGGTCCTCATCCTCCAGGACCCCCTGATCACATTGTAACAGGAAGTGGTCCTCATCCTCCAGGACCCAATGATCACATTGTAGCAGAAAGTGGTCCTCATCCTCCAGGACCCCCCTGATCACATTGTTGCAGGAAGTGGTCCTCATCCTCCAGGACCCCCTGATCACATTGTAGCAGGAAGTGTTCCTCATCCTACAGGATCCCCTGGTCACATTGCTGGCACATTCTACTCTCCCTGGGCTTTAGGTCTCTCTGCTGCAGTTCTGATTGGATTTCCAGGCTGTTGGCGCTCAGTCTGTACAGGATCAGGATCTGCCTTTGGGGTCTTGTAGAATCTCCAGGTTTGGGGACAGTTTGTAGACTTTTGCAGTGACTGGAAATTAGTTTCAGGGAGTTTTTTTCATCTCTTCATTCACTGACATTCATCATGTCCTTTATTTGGGATTTTGTCAGGTGGCATTGTTGGGAGTTTGAGATAGACAAGGTGTGGATGAATTGTTGGGAGTTTGGGATGAACAAGGCGCTGATGAGTTGTTGGGGGTTTGGGATGCACAAGGTGCTGATGAGTTGTTGGGAGTTTGGGATGCACAAGGCGCTGATGAGTTGTTGGGGGTTTGGGATGAACAAGGTGCTGATGAGTTGTTGGGGGTTTGGGATGCACAAGGTGCTGAGGAGTTGTTGGGGGTTTGGGGATGGACAAGGCGCTGATGAGTTGTTGGGAAGTTTGGGATGGACAAGGTGCTGATGAGTTGTTGGGGGTTTGGGATGCACAAGGTGCTGAGGAGTTGTTGGGGGTTTGGGATGCACAAGGCGCTGATGAGTTGTTGGGGGTTTGGGGATGGACAAGGTGTGGGATGAATTGTTGAGAGTTTGGAATGCACAAGGTGCTGATGAGTTGTTGGGGGTTTGGGATGCACAAGGTGCTGATGAGTTGTTGGGGGTTTGGGATGAACAAGGCGCTGATGAGTTGTTGGGGGTTTGGGATGCACAAGGCGCTGATGAGTTGTTGGGGGTTTGGGATGCACAAGGCGCTGATGAGTTGTTGGGGGTTTGGGATGGACAAGACACTGATGTGTTGTTGGGGGTTTGGGATGAGACAAGGTGTGGATGAGTTGTTGGGGGTTTGGGATGGACAAGGCGCTGCTGAGTTGTTGGAGGTTGGTGATGGACAAGACACTGATGAGTTGTTGGGAGTTTGGGATGGACAAGGCGCTGATGAGTTGTTGGGGGTTTGAGATGGACAAGGCACTGATGAGTTGTTGGGGTTTGGGATGGACAAGACACTGATGTGTTGTTGGGGGTTTGGGATGAGACAAGGTGTGGATGAGTTGTTGGGAGTTTGGGATGGACAAGGCGCTGATGAGTTGTTGGAGGTTGGTGATGGACAAGATACTGATGAGTTGTTGGGAGTTTGGGTTGGACAAGGCGCTGATGAGTTGTTGGGGGTTTGAGATGGACAAGGCACTGATGAGTTGTTGGGGTTTGGGATGGACAAGGCACTGATGAGTTGTTGGGGGTTTGGGATTGGACAAGGCACTGATGAGTTGTTGGGGGTTTGGGATGGACAAGGCACTGATGAGTTGTTGGGGGGTTTGGGATGGACAAGGCACTGATGAGTTGTTAGGGGGTTTGGGATGGGCAAAGACACTGATGAGTTGTTAGGGTTTGGGATGGGCAAGACACTGATGAGTTGTTGGGAGTTTGGGATGGACAAGACACTGATGAGTTGTTGGGAGTTTGGGATAGACAAGGTGCAGATGAGTTGTTGGGGGTTTGTGGATGCACCAAGGCGCTGATGAGTTGTTGGGGGTTTTGGGATGGACAAGGTGTGGATGAATTGTTGAGAGTTTTGGGATGCACAAGGCGCTGATGAGTTGTTGGGGGTTTGGGATTGCACAAGGCGCTGATAAGTTGTTGGGGGTTTGGGATGCACAAGGCACTGATGAGTTGTTGGGGGTTTGGGATGAACAAGGCGCTGATGAGTTGTTGGGGGTTTGGGATGCACAAGGTGCTGATGAGTTGTTGGGGGTTTGGGATGCACAAGGTGCTGATGAGTTGTTGGGGGTTTGGGATGGACAAGGTGTGGATGAATTGTTGAGAGTTTGTGATGCACAAGGCGCTGATGAGTTGTTGGGGGTTTGGGATGCACAAGGCGCTGATGAGTTGTTGGGGGTTTGGGATGCACAAGGCGCTGATGAGTTGTTGGGGGTTTGGGATGGACAAGACACTGATGTGTTGTTGGGGGTTTGGGATGAACAAGGTGTGGATGAGTTGTTGGGGGTTTGGGATGGACAAGGCGCTGATGAGTTGTTGGAGGTTGGTGATGGACAAGACACTGATGAGTTGTTGGGAGTTTGGGATGGACAAGGCGCTGATGAGTTGTTGGGGGGTTTGAGATGGACAAGGCACTGATGAGTTGTTGGGGGTTTGGGATGGACAAGGCACTGATGAGTTGTTGGGGGTTTGGGATGGACAAGGCACTGATGAGTTGTTGGGGGTTTGGGATGGACAAGGCACTGATGAGTTGTTAGGGGTTTGGGATGGGCAAGACACTGATGAGTTGTTAGGGGTTTGGGATGGGCAAGACACTGATGAGTTGTTGGAGTTTGGGATGGACAAGACACTGATGAGTTGTTGGGAGTTTGGGATAGACAAGGTGCAGATGAGTTGTTGGGAGTTTGGGATGCACAAGGCGTTGATGAGTTGTTGGTAGCTTGGGATAGATAAGGTGTGAATGAATTGTTGGGAGTTTGGGATGGACAAGGTGCTTATGAGTTGTTGGGAGTTTGGGATGGACAAGGTGCAGATAAGTTGTTGGGAGTTTGGGTTGCACAAGGCGCTGATGAGTTGTTGGGGGTTTGGGATGGACAAGGCACTGATGAGTTGTTGGGGGTTTGGGATGGACAAGACACTGACGAGTTGTTGGGAGTTTGGATGGACAAGGCTCTGATGAGTTGTTGGGGGTTGGGATGGACAAGGCTCTGATGAGTTGTTGGGGGGTTTGGGATGGACAAGGCACTGATGAGTTGTTGGGGGGTTTGGGATTGACAAGGCACTGATGAGTTGTTAGGGGTTTGGGATGGGCAAGACACTGATGAGTTGTTGGGAGTTTGGGATGGACAAGGTGCTGATGAGTTGTTAGGAGTTGGGATAGACAAGGTGCTGATGAGTTGGGTGTTTGGGATGGACAAGGTGCTGATGAGTTGTTGGGAGTTTGGGATAGACAAGGCGCTGATGAATTGTTGGGGGTTTGAGATAGACAAGGTGCTAATGAGTTGTTGGGGGTTTGGGATAGACGGGATGCTGATGAGTTGTTGGGAGTCTGGAAAAAAAGGTGCTGATGAGTTGTTGGGAGTTTGGAAATGACAAGACTTGGATGAGTTCTTGGGAGTTTGGAAAAGACAAGGCGTGGATGAGTTGTTGGGAGTTTGGAATAGACAAGGTGCTGATGAGTTGTGGGAGTTTGGGATGGAGAAGGTACTGATGAGTTGTTGGGAGTTTGGGATGGAACAAGGTGCTGATGAGTTTGGGGTTTGGGATAGACAAGGCGCTGAAGAGTTGTTGGGAGTTTGGGGTGGACAAGGTGCTGATGAGTTGTTTGGAGTTTGGGATGGACAAGGTGCTGATGAGTTTTTGGGAGTTTGGGGTGGACAAGATGCTGATGAGTTGTTGGGAGTTTGGGATAGACAAGGCGCTGATGAATTGTTGGGGGTTCTGGGATAGACCAAGGCGCTGAAGAGTTGTTGGGAGTTTGGGGTGGAAAGGGTGCTGATTAGTTGTTGGGGAGTTTGGGATGGACAAGGTGCTGATGAGTTGTTGGGAGTTTGGGATAGACAAGACGTGGATGAGTAGGGGGTTGGGGATGGACAAGGTGCTGATGAGTTGCTGCAGGCCACACGGCTTGGACTGGTCTTTGTTGGTCAGTAAGACTTCATGGAAGCAGGAGTTTGGACTGCTGTTTTGTAGGCGGTCCAGTATGATAGCGCCCTCTTCTGTACTGTGAGAAGTATGGGAAATCTGCCCAGCTCAGACCAGCAAGCACCTGTGGGGAGGAGCTCTGATGGACTTGGAGAAGGTCCTTTATAGAATTCCCGATGCAATATTTCAGTTAGACTGGCATCCTATTTGGAATGGTCTGGGTAGGTGAAATCATGTAGACATGGTTCTTGATGAGACTGCAGGATGTAGATGAGGTCTGTGGTGCAGTGGTTTGGCATGAACCCCCACCTGACTTCTGCTGAGGACATTATGCTGGTTACAGTTCAGGATACTGTTGAATAGTTTCTGTAGTGTGCTGCTGACACATATCCCTTGTAGTTGGCTGGGTCACACACTGGTCTCCACTCTTATGATGGCTTTTATGGGGCTTTGGTTTCCATACTTGTGGAGATCAACCAACACTCAGGACCAGGCTGAACACTTTACATATTGCAGTGTGTACATTTCTGGGAGGATTCCACCCATCCTGCTGGCTTTATACTTTCCAGGTGTTGAATCTTCTTCATTATTCCTTGTAGTGTAATTGTGACATCTAGAAGTTTTTCTTTTAGGGTGTGTGTGTATTTTTCTGTAGGATTCCATGGGTTCTCCTTAGATCAGGGTTGCACAGTCTCTGTACTCTCATTTGAGGACTGTCCATAAGATGTTAAAGTGGTTGTAAAGAGAAAAGTTTTTTTTTTTACCT
This sequence comes from Aquarana catesbeiana, assembly GCF_042186555.1. Classification (NCBI taxonomy): domain Eukaryota; kingdom Metazoa; phylum Chordata; class Amphibia; order Anura; family Ranidae; genus Aquarana; species Aquarana catesbeiana. The sequence goes on along the minus strand of NC_133326.1, from coordinate 744,894,294 downwards.
TTAATTGGTAGCACACCTCGAGCCCCCTAAATACTGCAGCAGTTCCTCTCCCCTCCCCTGGCTCTCACAATGGCTGAGGCCAGTTAAAACCTGTCAGAAGACAGCGGGGGTGGGGATGTGTATCTGAATAAATGCAGACTTTTCGGCTCGAGAGCGAGCCCCCACAAGTGCCCTCATAGTAATAGGCTTCCTATGAGGGCACTTGTGGGGGGGGGGGGGGGGGCAGAGGCACCGATGGAGGACCCAAGAAGAGAAGGATCAGGGCAGCTCTGTGCAAAACCATTACAGAGCTGGGAAGTAAAACATGATTATTATTTTTTTAAATAAAAAAAGCTTTACAAACTTTAATGGCATTTATTGGATTGTTTGTTGGATGGTTCTCGGGTGGGATGTTTTGGTGGCGGGTCTTTCTGTTTTGTGGAAGTTCTTTGCTGCCAAGGTCAAACCGCATGGGTTGAACTCATATGGTCCTTTCCTGCCAGGTTCACTCCGCATGGGCTGAACTCATACGGTCCTTTCCTGCCAGGGTCATACCTCGTGGGCTGAACTCATACGGTCCTTTCTGCCAGGTTCACTCCGCATGGGCTGAACTCATATGGACCTTTGCTGCCAGGGTCACTCCGCGTGGGCTGAACTCATATGGTTCTTTCCTGCCAGGTCACTCCGTCCGCGTGGGCTAAACTCATATGGTCCTTTCCTGCCAGGGTCACTCCGCATGGGCTGAACACATACGGTCCTTTCCTGCCAGGGTCACTCCGCATGGGCTGAACTCATACGGGTCCTTTCCTCCAGGGTCATACCTTCGTGGGCTGAACTCATACGGGCCTTTGCTGCCAGGGTCACACCTTATGGGTTGAACTCATAGGCCTTTGCTGCCAGGGTCACTCCACGTGGGCTGAACTCATATGGTCCTTTCCTGC